>NC_091127.1:170372521-170747521 GCF_040183065.1 Periplaneta americana
AAAAGGTGGAGGCCAGGTTTGACCTGTGCGTATTATATCAGCTCGTAGAATTCTTCTTTCTTTTATCAGTGTGGCACATCTTAATATTGACTGTCTGCTCTTCTTTTAGTCTGCAAGGGCACATTGGTGTTGGAATAATCTTGAACCTGTGAAGGTACGATCTTGTGAAGCCATGACCTGTCACAATAGAAGTAAATTCAGCCCCGACAGGTAAATTTATCTTCAATCTGTCTTTAATTGATGGGAAGAATGATTTCGTTATTGCGCCTTTAGTTGAGATAGTCCACTGCTCTTGCCATTTTCTTAAGGTCTTTTCTCTCTCTCCTGCAAATTCAGTACCACTGTGATAAAATACATTCAGCGCCTTGCACTATCGGCAAGCACCACAACAAACGTGTCGGAGAAGATGCCGCAACAGCAAGGGAAATTTCCATTTGCAATAATTAGTTACGAACGACGGACGAAACACGAGTGTGTCCATGAAAGAAAGGAAGAAATTATATACAAAAAAAATAGTAGAAAATAAATAAACTTTATAATCAATAAACGATTCGTTAAAATTATGTACAGATGCCTCAAACTAGCAAGCTGTCTCTTTCGCGCAGGCGCAAAGAGCACTTCTCCCCTACCACTGTCCGCTTACTGCTGTGCACTGTGGATTATAAAGGTACAGCTCAGTTCTAATAACAGTTGAGAAGGCTGCATAGGGAGGGTACATCTTGAATACATTGTCAAGAGGTCAACTTTTCAGATAATATGCCTATACCTGGGTATCGGAGCCTAGGTGGGCCCCCTCCGTTAGCTCTACTACTTCTCCTCTCCAGACAGCTTCCTAGTTTGAGGCCTTTGTACCGGTGACAAAAATTGTATTCAATAAAAATTACTTGTCAGAAACAAGTTTATTTAGTAATATAATTACTAGATAGAGGATTCTTATACCAATAAATTGGCACCTCTGAATTAGTTCAAAATTCTGGACATTTTGCTCAAAGAGGAGGTGAAACCCAATCTCTTATATTTGCTCGATTTGAGAAAACAGGATCTTTTCTATCATGTCTATTTACGCAGTTTGGTTTGCTGTTATTGATGAGCATTACAAGTTGCCTTTCTTTTATGAGACGAAATATTTGAGTCAACATTTTTCTAAGAATTTTTAATGTTTTGGTAAATATGTAGGACTATATATTTTTTTACGAAACAAAAGTAAATCTATATATATAATTTGAACTGGTACTGGAAATTACGGGAAAACGGCTGAACGAATTTTAATGAGTGACCCCTCATTTTCATGCCTGACATCCAAAGTTTTTCGGAAAAGTACCAGTTTTCACTGAAATGTCAATTTTCCTACATAATTTTTCTATTTTCCAAAATTCATATGTTGTCAGTTTTGAGAACTAATTTTATTGAATCACAGCCGACTTGATTGAATTTCAGAACAAAACACACACTACAATAAACAATAAGCTATTACACGAAGGCCATGACCTGCAGGATTGCCGACATATTTAGAGCTCAATTCAATTTGTTATTAAAAACTGATTCTGCAGTGTATAATTTTCTGAGTACAGCCGTGTATTGGATATTCAAATCTACAAAACCTGAGGTGGTTTGATGACATTATTACCATTAGAAATTAAATATTATTATAGTTAATATCATGATGCGTCTATTTTTCATTAATTGTACATAATATTGATGCGATATTGATGACGTGAAAGTGAAACGTTTTGAGGTTATGTAAGTAAATGTAGAGAATATCTTAATTTAGATCTTCATTTCTATAATTTACTGAATGACTGCTATATATAACTACACAACTTAAGTAAGATAATAATATTGTTATTAAAAATCAAATATTTTTATACTTGTTAATCCAGTGGGGTTGGGTCTTTTTCATGTAGTGTAGATATTGATATGTGTTATTGTCTTCAATATTGACTCGAGAGAGCGCAAAAATTACAGTTCCTAAGGAAAGATAAAAAGGTATTACTTACTGATAAAATAAGAGGCCTAGAAAGTTTTGTAGTCTCCAGATCATTTCAGCAAGATCTCTTAGTAGGATAAAATGATTTTACGCTCTACATTTCAAGTTCTACATGCAGCAGCTATACGAAAATGCTATTGTTCGAAATCTTAGCAAACCTGACATTTTTTTTAACTTTTGCCTACAATCCACAATGGCCTGAAATACTACTGCTATCGTCCTGACATTGATACTTGCGTTTTCGCGTTGAAACTCAGAAACTGAAGTTGGATAGGTTCAAGAAAAAGTATTTGGCCTAAAAAATCCACTCAGAAGGAGTATGTTTCATTATTATGGAAGCAAATAACTATCAAAAAGACAAGTATTCTTCATTGAAAATAAATCTGAAAATTTTTTATTTGAACGTCTAACGAACTTAGTTTGCAGCAGCATTTGTTGCACAAGTCACCAGTAATTTATATTTTAGCACATAGAAATCCACACTCTGACAATTACTGTAACTTCTTCTCGTCTATATTTTCCTGTACTCTTTCCTTCAGCTTCGAGATCTGAGTCTAACTCATATAAATTCTTAAGTTGTGGAACTGACTGATAATGTGGTAGACAGAAATACCGGGAATTAAGACAAATTATCATCATGCTCAAAAATGGCACAAAATGTAAATGGTTATATTCCAGTAGCTAATGATTTCACTTGAAAGTTATTTCACAGACAAATTTCACAGTCCTTGTAGACCGGAAAGTACTGTAATATTTATTTTTTTGCCATTTATTAAACATTACTTTTTATTTTTTGTAAGGCAGTGCAAAATCGATCGTTTATGCCGAACTAAGCATTATGGTCTTACGAGTTCAGCAGGCCAAGCCGTTTGTTGTGCTATCATCATTTCGCTAGCTTGGTTTGACAAGGTTCTAACTGCAAAAACCATTATTCTGAGAAAATTGAGTTTAAAGTTTCATTATACTATAACTTTTTTTATTTATGAATATTTTTCGAAATAATTTTATATACCTTCTTAGATATAAATGGAAAGTAGTTTTAATGAGTTCTCTTTAAAAAATATATTTTTAAATCGTAGAATCTGAGGTAGCGAAAATGCAGTTAGAACCTTGTCACTTTAAATTTGACGCTTCAGGAAAGTTACAAAGGTGTAAGTGCACATAGAACCTTGTCAAACTAACTTTTAATCATTATTCAAAATATAATATGTTAGTTACAACCCCACATTATAGGGACAAAAAAATTAAAACAGCGTAAATTTATGTTGAAGAAAGAACATTATGGTATCAACTATAAAATAATATTGGATTGTGACACTATTTCAAACAAAAATGTATTTAGTCTATACTAAGTGGGTTGCTGAGTAGTAACTCGTCTTGCAGAGCCATGAAAGGAATAGCTGCTTTCATGTCCTTTTTCAAATCTGAGAGTTCAATCTTCTTTTGTTTTCTTCCGTTTTGAGTTCTCATTTTGTGAATAATGGGTCGCTTAACGAACGAAGACAAGATTTTCATTAAACATTTGCACCAATATGGTAATTTATCTGCCCGTCAAATTGTAAGGAACTACGCTCAGGGAAAATGGTCTGTTTCAAGTGTACAACGATTGATTAGCAAGATACGGACATGATATCCCTCCTGAGAGATTACTGCGTGAATGATCGCATTTCTCAGATTCTTTGATGGTTTCCCCTAGAGTTTCAAATGAGACCTTAATCCTATGGACTATTTAGTATGGAGTCAACTACAAAAAGCAGTTTACTACAAAAAAAATCGTAATATTGAACATTTAAGACAACGCCTTTTTAAATGTTGGGATCGGCTTGATCAAAGACAGATGTCCAGTGCTCTTGGACAATGAAGAAGACGCCTACAAATGGTTGTGCTGGCAAATGGCGGTCACATATAGCATCATTTTTAATTTTGACTATTTGAAATAACATTAATTATTATTAATTTAACCAACATTCAGTTTCTGCATTTTGAAGTAATAAATAGTCTTCATAAACCACATTTTTTCACATCATAGTGTATTGATCTCCATAAGATTTTAATTGAGCCTCAAAAAACATAATAAAAAGTCCGGCTCATCTTTAAAGGTTACTCTTTCCAACAGTGTAATCGTTATAAATTAATGTCCTGTATTTCCGAGTATTTTGTAATTTTGTGCCTTCTTTTTGGCCCACTGTTTATATGTTTTATATAAAGTAAAATTTAGTTTAAATAGTTAGCAAAGCAAAATGGAGTACCATCGCACTTTGCGATTTATTCATTCATTCATTCATTCATTCACTAACTCACTCACTTATTCATTTACTTATTTACTTATTTATTTATTTATTTATTTATTTATTTATTTATTTATTTATTTATTTATTTATTTATTTATTTATTTATTTATTTATTTATTTATTTATTTATTTATTTATTTATTTATTTATTTAACCTGGTAGAGATAAGGCCATCAGGCCTTCTCTTCCCCTCTACCAGGGGATTACAACTACAGAGTGATTTATATAGAACTGACACATTTCTTTCATTAATTGTTTCAAAACGAATTGTGCTATCGACAACTTATTATACCTAACATGTTGAGGAATTTTGGGAGATTATTTACCTCTATAGCAAATGTTGAAAATGTCCTCCATCCTGCATAAGACACAACTCAACACGTCGTTCCATGTTACTGGCCACTCGTTGGAGGACTCTGTTATCAATAGCTTGAATCTCCTGTGTGATGTTGTGCTTCAGATCGTCCAATGTCTGGGGACGTGTGGCGTAAACCCTGTCTTTTAAGTAACCCCATAGAAAGAAGTCCGGCGTTGTCAAATCCGGAGATCTCGGTGGCCACAGATTCCTGGAAATTATTCGGTCGTCACATAACCGGATAAATGGAACCATGCTTCATCTGTGAACCATGTGATGGACAATATGGCAGGATTTTGCACAATGAACGTCGAAACCAACGACAATAATTCAATCTTTTATCCTTATCTGGTTCCTGTAGCTGATGAACAACCGTAACCCTATATGACTTTAGACTGTCTGACACATTGAGTAGGTGTACCCTGTCTCCTGCGACAAACGTCTTAATGATTTTTTGGGTGACTGCTGCAGTAGTGCTCTTACGTCAACAACAACCGTGGGAAGCCTAGATGAACGATGCTTGCCCTTTTCACTCACCAGAGATCCAGTTGTTTCCAATTTTTTTTACCAGTCCCAGTATTGTGTTTCTTTTGGGAGGATTGCGAACACCAAATTCTCTCTGGTATGCCCTTTGAGTAGCTGTAATTGAATTCGTAATCCAGTATTGCTTCACAAGGAAGAGTCGTTGATTTAATGTGTACTGCATTTTCACGTTGACACAAAATGTCGAAAACAGCTGCCAACAATAGGAATAAAACATAAACATCTGCGCATCTAATGACAAGGAATCGAAACTCCAGAACATTCTGCTTAATTTGGTGCTAAAATTGGGTCAGTTCTGCCAACAATAGGAATAAAACATAAACATCTGCGCATCTAGTGCTGCCAACAATAGGAATAAAACATAAACATCTGCGCATCTAGTGACAAGGAATCGAAACTCCAGAACATTCTGCTTAATTTGGTGTTAAAATTGGGTGATTGATTGAATTTCCAACGGAAAAATTAAAGAAAGAAATGTGTCAGTTCTATATAAATCACTCTGTACAATGCAACTATGTGCAAGGAGAGTAGAATCGTCGATATCAGAACGATAGAGTAACAGAAATGTACGTTCTCGTGAACCGCGGAAATTCGGAATGCAGAGGGCATAAAACATTGCTGTCGCTTTAAAGAACATAAAACAAACATGGAACATGAAACACATCATGTCTCTATGACAGATAAAGAAATCCAATTGCCTATCGGTAATCTGATATACATTAGCTAGAAACACTACAAGCAAACTACAGATTTACATGCGGGTCATTATAATATGAAGTGACTATAGTATGGATGCTCAATTTAACTGGACAGTCTCCGTGTTCAGGTACGAATTATCTGACATTCTGAAATCACTGACACGCAAAATAGCTTACAGTGATCGGCCAGAACATGTCATGCAGCGGATAGGATCAGGGGAACGGCTCTGATCTCCGGAAGTGCCCGGTTATCACAACCAAGATCAAATATCCTGCCCTAAGCTTGGTATTGCACTCAATCTCTGCTTTTGTATGCTGGCACGATTCCTTTCTTCTCCTACTCTCAAAGATCCACGTTAATGATGTAACCATAGCTACTTATCCGGGACACACCTCGCATGCAATAACGCAAATCTAGCTGGACAAAATTAATAACTTCTCTGCATTCCAACGGATTGTTATGAAACTTTGTACCTTATAAATAGGGAACGGATTTATATGTACTTGCATATTATATCCCTTTCAACCTAACCGTATATAAATAACAAATCTTTGCGAATCTTGTAATTACCATTAATATATTAAAATTTTATACTAATCCCCATTTCAGTTTGGTTGATAGGCCTTCCCCTCTACTCACACTCTTTACCATCCGTGAAGGAGAAGATGCTATTGTCCATCTCACTAACATTCGACTAATTGACTTTGAACATAATGAAAATTCTTATTATTGAAAATGTTTACCGGTAATCTATTTTTCGAGAGTCTACACTAAGCATTTATATTGCATTTTATTGTTGTTTATATCAACTGGTACATTAAAAAGTTACTGGGAGCAGAAGATAAATGTTTTTTTCACTGCTAGTTGCTACTCTATAGCATACACAATGGGACAATCTAAACTGTCACCCCCCTCCCTAACTTCATAATACAAACTAACATTCCTTAATTTAATTATTAGTTGAAAATATTGTAAGAACGGCATTAAAATATACTCAATGTAATTGTTAAACATCTGTGTCACTGTATTTTATATCCACTTATGTACTTTATTTAATATATATATATATATATATATATATATATATATATATATATATATATATATATATATATATATATATATATATCTCAAGAAATGGATTTGGAGCACCTCAAAATCTGTGCTTCAGTGGCTGACCATGATGATATATTTGAAAAATATTGGAATGCAAGAGGTCAAATGACTTTATTGTCAAACGCCTGGCATTAGAAAACAACAACAACTTTATTTAATATTTTATTTTCTTGTATGTAGAACTTGGGGGGTGCAGGTATAAAAGGTAATAGCTACCGGTCTGTTACTGACGGACACAGGTTAAGTAGAAGAGGAAAGAAATGTCTTTGCATTCTCTCAACTTGTATAAAATGTCGTTTACATATTTTTACATATTTACCCCACATTACTTATTATGGCTTGATATTACATAAATCTACATATTTAGGGGGTTTATTCATTTTTACTTCTCTAAAAGGAAAAAAAAACTTCTGCTGAGGAAGTTTACAATTTGATATAAACAGATTGAAAAAGCCTTTTTACCTACCCAAGAAAAGATATATTTCGGGACGAAATATAACGTCCTTAGTTCGAGGAAGTAATAGAGGTACTCACCCCATACCGCCCACTGTAAATATGAGTGAACAAAAGCCAACCTTTCTCATACAATTACCTTACACTGTAAAAATCACTCAGAAAGTAGCGTTGTCTTCATGCGGTGGAATGGGACGAGAACGACATGATTTGTCTCCAACTATAATTGTTCTGCACATGTCTTAACAAGCCGTTCCCATGCAATTTCTAACCTTACTCATCTCTTCCTAATCCTTCCATGGAAAACCCGTGTCAAGTCTGACATGAGCTGCAATAAAGTAGCCGATTTTTGAAAAGAAGCTGGAGTAAAGGAACAAACTGGAAGGATGTTGAAAGATTAAAATAAATAGCTTTTCAGATTATTGCTTGACCTCTTTACTTTAAATTTTGTAGACCTATACGAAAATGTGATTTTCCGAGCAATTAGAAAGTATGGTTCTCGGCTGGAATAATTCTACTCTTCTGAATGAGACAGGAATGTCCTTTTCAAACAACAGTTTGTAAATGCCTATAGTTTGAGGTTTTAGTACGTACTTTGTTCCTTACAAGAAGCAGCTAAAATGCATGTGTCGCACACCTCCTCTTATTTTTTCATAATCCAGTAAAGCGAAACAGTGCTTGCAATACTGTTGTGTCATCATTTCACTCAGTTCTCTAGTTTTAGTACTTACAGTATAACTTGCAAGTGAGTTTATCTACTGCTTTTAACTAACTAAAATGGCCCCTGTATCTTCAACTCTAACGACAAAAATAAAATAAAGGATTGCAATAGATGAATCTTTCACTACATATGGAAAAATAGTAATGTGTCAAGTGTGCGGTAAAAAAGTCGGGTGCTCTATGAAATCACAACTGGAGAGTCTTACCTATCCTATACCTGCCAGATATTGATATTAAATATTTTCATGATTTTACATATTTTGGTACATATTCAGCTTATTTTTCTCACATAAATATATACATATTTCACACCTTGATATTACATAAAAATCCGGTCCCTACTTATAAATAGCATATACTTTTTTGGGTCAAACTGACTGCGTTTGTTTACGAGAAACTATCCCTTTATAGGGCGGGTAGTTTTAGACTAAAATAATAACTTCTCTCCTATCTAACAGATTTTTATGAAACACTGTACGTAAGTTACAGGTAGAATATATTTTTTGTGTACAATAGTGGCAAAAAAACCGGACCGCCCTTGTAGCTGATTTCAGAGACTTGTTCACTCCAGAGCACGATAGACTTGTAACTAAGACTTTCGTGGTTCGAATCCTGCCTGGGAAGGGAACTTTTTTTTTGTTCCTTATTCAAATTTATTCCCAATACTTTTCGATTGCTGGTAAAATTGCTCTGGGAATAATAAGTTAATTAAGTAGTAAATATCGCTGCAATCGAAAAGTAGTGGAAATAAATTTGAATAAGAAACAAAAAAAAAGTTTCCTTTCCAGGCAGGATTCGAACCACGAACGTCTTAGTTACCAGTCTAGCGTGCTCTAGAGTGAACAAGGCTCTGAAATCAGCTACAAGGTTCGGTCCGGTTTTTCTTGCCACTACTGTACAAACTATATTTACGGTACCATAAGAGGAAGTACCCCTTATAGGGAGTGCATTTACGCAAATTAACTTCCCTCCTACATAACAGATTTTTATGAATCTTTGTACAAGAATTACAGGTAGCACATATTTTTGTGTACAAATTCTGATTACATCTCTATATGCTACCTGTAGTCCTAATTTTTGTACAAAGTTCCCTAAAAATACATTATATAGGAGAGAAGCTATTAATTTTGTATAAATGCACCCCTATAAAGGGGCAGTTTCTCTTATAAAATATAATCAGACTTTGTGAACAAAAAATATATTGCAAATCAAGCTTCCAGATATAACTCCCTGCAAAGTTATCTTGAATAATTTCGAGGGGAAAATTGTTCCGTGGCCGGGCATCGAACCCGGGACTTTTGGTTAAACGTACCAACGCTCTACCAACTGAGCCACCCGGGAACTCTACCAGACACCGATCCAATTTTTCCTCTATATCCACAGACCTCAAAGTGGGCTGACTAATGACTGGTGGATTTTACATAATTCGCTATGCTTAGTCAACCAATGTGAAGACTGGTTGGAACCTCATAAGTGTTCACTGTTTAATTGAAGTTCGTGCCATTCACTACAACTGCCTACAACTTACGCTAACATAGGCATGCTTCATTAGATGGTGCTCCATTTCAAAAGTTCAAATCAATGTTTTCAAATTAGCAAACGCACATTATTATACTGATTCTACATCCTCTGTGATTTAGTTCACCTTTGTTATTGCCGAATTTTGTTGAACAAGGCCTCAAAATGGTTCTAACCTACATCACATCTACTCAGGTGTACTCAGTGCCATTTTTAACTTTTAGTAGGCCTATATACTCTAAAAATCCTGCCTCTAATGATAATGAAGGGTAAATTATGGAGTGTATTGGTGGAACGATGGGGAGTGCACCAGTAACAACCCGATCAACCTTGACTTTGTTCGACAATAATACAGTGCAACATCGATATCGCCGGGATTTGAACTTGTGCCCGCAGTGTTATTGTATTTTATTGTATTTATTAACATTCCATAGTATTCGTACATTGCTTCACAGCTAGAGTATGAAACGAGTCAAAAACTTAATACTACTCTAAAGTCTTAATTTATAATCATAGCCTAGTTGAAATATATACAGAAGAGGTTTACAATATAGTCTACTAGTACAACACAAAGTTTTAGTATCAATTTCATGAAGTGTTATTGAATGTCATGAATTCACCTACAGAATAGAAGGCGTGAGAAATTAGATACTTCTTTAATTTGGCCCTAAATAATCTTATGTTTTGAGTTTCATTTTTATATCGATAGGGAGGCTATTAAAAATTTTTACTGCCATATAACACATTCCTTTTTGATAGCACGATAGACTTGCCGATGGAGTATGAAAGTCATTTTTTCACGTGCATTTATGCTATGAATTGTTGAATTAGTTACAAAGTTTTCACGATTACATACGAGGAAGATTATTAATGAAAAGATATACTGACAAGCCATGGGCATTATTTGTATTTTTTGAAAATAGTCCTACACGATTCACTAGATTTAGCATCTACTATTTTTTGGTGATAGGAATATACTGTTACTATTTGTGGAATTTCCCCAGAATATTATTCCAAAACTCATTACCGAGTGGAAGTATGCAAACTACAGTATCTTTTGCATAGATCTAATATCAAAACATGCTGAATTTAGATTGGGGGTAATTTCTTTAATATGATTTTTCCAATTTAACACATTATCGATTTTAAGCCAAAAAATTTGGTTGTTGTTTCTAATAGGGATCTATTGTTAATTATTGCGCTTGAAATTTTCGAGGTTCAATTTGGACAGGATTTCAATTGAATTATGTTAGTTTTGTTACAATTTAATACTAATTTAATTTGCACTGTTTATTACGAGTATGAATTCTTTTTGGAACAAAAGTGTAATAAATAATTTCGAGAGAAAAATTGTTCCGGAGCCGGGTATCGAACCCGGGACCTTTGGTTTAAGGTACCAACGCTCTACCACTGAGCTACTCGGGAACTCTAACCGACACCGATCCAATTTTTCCCTCTATATCCACAGACCTCAAAGTGGGCTGACAACCGTCAAGCAACCAACTTCGAGTGCACACTAACTCCGTGTGACTTAAATTGTGGTTTTCTGTTAACGAACAGTGACGTGTATTATGCAAATCAAGATTTTCAGGTATAACTCCCTGTAAAGTTGATTTGAATAATTTCCCTCGAAATTATTCAAATCAACTTTACAGGGAATTATACCTGAAAATCTTGATTTGCAAAAGTGTAATAACCAGGGAACGGATTTATATGGACTAAAAATATATGAAATATGTAAATATATATGTAGTTATTTTTACCAAAATATGGAATTAAATATGGATTTTTACCAAAATATGGAATTAAATATGGACTTAAAATTATAAAAAAATGACTATGTACGTTAAATATTGGTACATTTTAATCAAACTAAACAAAAAATATAATGGACGTACCTTATCTTCCAATGTAGTTTCAACAAAACACAATTTTTATTGTCTGTTACCATAACAATAGGTTACAAACATTTCTTTCAAGTGCTGAAAAGTGAATCTTCTTCTATTGTCTCTGAGGATAGATTTATACTGACTAAAAGAGCGTTCGACGTCACAAGAAGTAACTGGTACATAATTCAATTTCACAATGTCTGCTGGGGATAAGTCCAAGTTAATCTTCACTGTTGATTCACCACTCATCACAGCAACAACCTTTTGTAGTTCTTCATATCCAGGGTTTTTTGAAAGTACAGTGTCCACCTTAGCTCTTACTGCATCTGCAACTTTACCTCTACCACGATTCAGTTGTTCCACAGTACTATTTATAATTTCAAAACTTTCAGATAGTGAAAGGTGCCTATTTTGGAGACTTTTGAGCGTTTTTATGATGCATGAAAATGTATGCTGAATGTGAGCTAAGTCATTCTTCACACTTATGTCACAGGTAACTGTTTTCGCAGTATCAATTGAGACTGCATCTTCAGAGTCCAATGCAAGGAGAACATTGTTAATAGAGTCTATATGTTCGGCATAATATTCAACTGCTTCTAGCCATGTACCCCATCTAGTTAAAATTGGCTTTGGTGGCAATGGAATTTCAGGGTACATTTCTTTCAACACGTTAACTCTACTGGGAGCTTTGAGAAATACTTTTTTCACTGATGAAATCAACAAATCTACTTTAGGGAAATTGTCTCTGACCACTTCTGCCACACGATGAAATGCATGCGCCACACAAGTAAAATGAGTCAATTTAGGATATACAACAGATAATGCTTGTCCAGCTTTGACCATATAAGGGGCAGCATCGCTAATAAAGAATAACACATTATCGTACATAATACCCTTTGGCCACAGGATACCCATAGCTTCGTTGAACAGTTTAACTATAGTTTTGTTATTGCACTTTTCTAGAACATCACAATGTAAAAGAATTCGTTCAGAATATTGTTCACTTAACAAACCGATAACTACATTACCAACAAGTCTACCTTCTTTGTCGGGAGTCTCATCAATGGAAACCCAAATTGAACTATCTTTAATTTCATCTCTTATCTTCTGTATTGTCTCATCGTAGATGGATGGAGCATACGTCTTCCTAAGTGTTGACTCATCCGGGATTGTATGTTGAGTATATTTTTCAAGGAATTCTTTAGTTTGTAGAGAGGAATATCAGCAGAGATGAGAGAACGGCACAGGTCGATGTTAAACTCAGATCTTACATTCGATGTTGTTGGTTGTGTTAAAAACAATTGTCTCTGCTTGGAATTTAGTTGTTTGTTGGCCTGATGTTTACTAGTTGTAATGTGTTGTTGCACCAGGAACTTTTGTGTAGATGATACTGCACACTGACACAAATTACAAAATAATATTTTATTGTCAGTTGATAAACCATCTTCTTTAAATTCTGAAATGTAACTTGTTGGTTTTGATTTTAAATTGACTGAATGACGTACTTTTGGCATATTTACCGTCTTTATAGTATGATTTACAAAACTGAACCTATGTGTACTCTGACTGGCATTTAACTGTTGAGCTGCACAACTGAAGTCTGTTAAAAATTTTAAATTAAATTAATACAGTTTTGTAACTTACTTTCCCATTGTTGATAGGACTGCTAATTTTCAAATAACTCTGATGTTAAAGGGATTACTGAACATGTGTTTAAATCTCTATTGTTGAAATGTATTTTTAAAAGTTTATGGAATTTTGTTTTGTTTTATTGTTAAACCTAATATAATATGGACTGTTTTATATGAAATATGGAAAATATATGGAAATTAACGAAAATATGTACTAAACTCTAAAATATGGAAAAATATGGAAAATAAAAGTAGGATTTTTCAACCCTACACATTGTGAAACATAAAGATAATGCAAAATATAAATTATATTAGCTTTATAAGTAAATATGTATTTACATATAAATCCTTTCCCTGGTAATAACTAACATTTATATTGCATTAAAAACATTTATTGATCATCAAATATGACTCAACTAAGAATTTATGTTCTATAACGTTATTAAAATATGAATACAACACATATGAGTGGTCGGCCTGGGTGACGCAGTCGGAAGAGTGCTGGCCTTCTGTGCCCGAGGTTCGATCCCGGCCAAGGTCGATGGCATTTAGTGCGACAGGCTCATGTTAGTAGATTTACTGGGATGTAAAAGAACACACCGACGACGCTGATATAAATTCGGCAGTTGCGAGCGTCGTTAAATAAAACATAATTTTCCATATTATTGTTAACACATGTGAGACGTTCAAGATATATCAGATTCATTGTTATGAACATTACAATTTGGAGACGAGTGTTAATTTTACAAGTACGTTAGTAAAGCAAAGCTCTGCACACAGTGCAGCGTCTCTGCCCAGCAGTTGGCAGATTTTTAGGCACCCTATAGCGCGGTACAGAGATCAATACTTCCCTTCAAGTCGAAACGGCTTGAGGATTAACCTGTGAACGATGACGTCGATAATGGCGGCGATGACAATGAGTCCCGTGCGATAAAAACCGACTTCTCCAAAGCATGGAAGTAGTGGTAACCATGAATGACGTAGAGCATTAGCAGCAGTACTATCATCATTACTATTAGTAGTAATACCCTAGTAATGAAGGTTGGCCGCGTAAATTACATGATACATGTTTTACACAAATTGCAAGTAATTTACGCCGTGTAGAAAAACGAATTATTTTACACGATTTCGTAGGCGGTATAATCAACTATTTTCATTGTAGTGAATTAATAAGTTATTTTGACAGAGTTGATTGGAATAAACTGATGTGGATCCTAAAGAAAATTTCCGTGGATTGAAAAGAGAAAAAACTGTTCATTAAACTTTATATGAAACAACGAGTGCAAGTTAGAATAGAAGAAGAAATGTCAGAAGGAACTGAAATAGGGAGAGGAGTATGTCAAGGATGTCCTTTATCACTTACCCTGTTCGACATCTACTTGGAGGATTTAGTAAAAAACTGTTTTCAGAACATGGGAGGAGTGATAGTAGGAGGAAGAAGAATAAAGTGCATAAGATTTGCTGATGATATGGCGTTGTTATCAGAAGAGGAAATGATACTAAAGGATATGCTACTGGAGCTAAATGACAGCTGTGAGCAGTACGGAAAGAAGATAAATGCAAATAAGACGAAGACCATGGCTATTCTGTTCGCGAACCGTAGATTAATTCCTGAAGTCAACGACCTGAATATTCCACCTGTGAAACTGAATAAAACAGTCATCCCGTTTAGCTCTACTGTAAAAAAATCTCGGAGTACATTTCGAATCTAATCTCAATTGGGATACGCATATTAAATATACATGTAAGACTCGCTATCATAATATTAATACTCGATCACAACGCGATAACACGCTAGAAATTCCACTTCACACATCATCTCTGTATTCCTCATCCTTCACTGTTGCTACCTCTCGTCACTGGAACTCTCTGCCGCCTGAAGTCAAGGGCTGCCGAACATTGAATTCTTTCAAATCCAAGTTAGAAAATTATCTTATGACGAGTTGCCAAACTAACTTACTATTATGACAAGTGTTGTATTGCATGTTTCCACGTATTCACATTTTTTTTATGTTCTAATGATATTCAACTTATTTTATATTTTTGTTTTCATATTTTCCGATAATGTTATATCTCTAATGTGATAAGTTGAGCTATGTATAATCTTAATTTTCCTTATTGTGTGTACTAAGAAATATTGTATTCACTGTATACTTTGTACTGCACTATTTTATTACTACTATTATTATTATTATTATTATTATTATTATTATCATCATCATCATTATTACTATTCTTTATTATTATTATTATTATTATTATTATTATTATTATGAATAATTGTCTTTTTTTTGTATGCCCCATTTATTTTGACCTGCTGTTCACATATTATTATGCTTTTTTCTTTCTTTCTGTATGTTATATATTATGTCCGATTTCTTCTTATTTGTTGTTTATTTTTTATTATTATTATTATTATCTTATTCAGTTTTGTGTGTAAAATTGTAGTGTAATTTGTAAATTTGTAGTGTTTTTGTAACGCAGTCTTTATTCCTGGTTGAGTGTTAGAGAAGGCCGTATGGCCTTAACTCTGCCAGGTTAAATAAATCATTATTATTATTATTATTATTATTATTATTATTATACGAAGAAAAATACAGAAGATAAACTTACGAATTCTAAATGAGGCAGTAGAGCAAGTGGACAGCTTTAAATACTTGGCGTGTTCTATAAGCAGTAACATGAGCTGCTGCCAGGAAATCAAAAGGAGGACAGCAATGGCAAAGGACGCTTTTAATAGAAAAAGGAGCATCTTCTGCGGACAATTGAAAACGCTACGTGACAACTTCTATGAGAGCGGACTTAATATTTAAAATTGTAAAGCTGATTGTTGGTATCGTGAAGACATGACAATATTATATTTGTAACTGTGTATTGTCGATCATTATTCATATTACACCAATAGTATTAAAGCACGATTATTAACAGATTAAGCACCAAAATAAATTACTTTTATTTACTAATTTAATTTATTGATCTGACCCAATATTTTGGGTTTGCCCTGCGACACAGAATAGCTCACAATAAAATTTAAAATGAAAAATTATATAAACAAGTTTTCAGACAAATCATAATTTGTGTGTACGTTTTGTAAGCAATGTTCGTAAATATGATCATATTACCCCATCACTGGAAGCAATAGGTTGGCTTAAACTAGATAAGAAAAGAAATTTACATTCACTTCTCTTTCTCTTCGAAATCTCGAACTCTTCTATTCCTTCGTACCTGTCGTCTCGCTTCACTTACCTTTCTTCCCACCATAATCTGAACACACGCTCTCGTCATGAAACAATACTAACAATACCATCCCATTGCACCTCCTCATACTCATCCTCTTTCACAATAGCCCTGCCAAGACTCTGGAATTCGCTACCTGCTAGCATCAGGGACTGTCGAAATAAAATTGAATTCAAACGAAAACTTACTAGGCACTTGGTCAGTAATTGATTACTTGTACATAGTTTCTTTAATCTATCACAAAATACTTCAATATTCAGTAATTTCATCACTATACAATTTTGTTATTCTAGATTTAATTTGTAATTCAGTAAATATAAAATATTCTTTGTTTCTCTATGATAAATTATCTAGCTTTAATTATTCAGGTAATCTTTTCGTACTTTGATTTTATTGTAATTGTAAATTTAATACTAACTGTAATATTATTTGTAATTGTAATTGTAAATTTAATACTAATTGTAATTTTATTGTTGATATTGTAGTTGGAATCTCCTGGTAGAGGGGCAGAGAAGGCTTGACGGCCTTATCTCTACCAGGTTAAATAAATAAATACTAATACTAATACTAATTAAGACATAAGAAAAAAAAAATAGAACCAAGTATGAATAATTTCGAGGGAAAAATTGTTCCGGGGCCGGGTATCGAACCCGGGACCTTTGGTTAAACGTACCAACGCTCTCCCAACTGAGCTACCCGGGAACTCTACCCGACACCGATCCAATTTTTCCTCTATATCCACAGACCTCAAAGTGGGCTGACAACCGTCAAGCAACCAACATTGAGTGCACACTATGTGTGACTTAAATTGTGGTTTTCTGTTACGTATAGTGACGTGTATTATGCAAATCAAGCTTTCAGGTATAACTCCCTGTAAAGTTAATTTGAATAATTTCGAGGGAAAAGTATAATTTAAATTGAAAGTACGCCATAAAGATGCTGACGAAATATCGCTACATAAAATGTTATAATGGTGGTAACGATGGCATCTTGAAGATCTCTCGTCAGCTTGTATTTTTCCCTCCACTTTACAAAGGCTTTCGGGATGGTGCCTCTCGCTCCGAAGAAGAGACCGGTAACTGTGATTTTTTCTATGTTGTATTTCGCCGATAGGTACTGAATCGTGGGCTCGTAGATTTTCTTTTTCTCTTAGTTCACTTCAGATGGTTGAGTGGCTAAGATTTCAAATCTGATGGTAGGATCAATTATTTCGGCTGTCTGTTGATTCCTATTTATAGCTATGATATTGATCCTACGATTGCTCCCACCATCAGCAATATAATGAACTTCCTCGTGAACGTCTAGATTTTTGGATCGAAGTGCATCTGCGATCATAGAACGTAGAGTTAGTCATTGTTTCACATATTTAAATTTCATTCACATTGCATTACAATCAATTATAAAATTGCAAATAAACAAGAAATATTTCTTTAAAATGACCAAAAAGGGATTTATTAGTAAGAAACACCTTAAAAAGACAAAATAGGCAAAATAAAAATTGGTGCTATCACTTTAATTTACCCTAAATCACATTTATATCTATGCAAATAATGATTTACTTCCACCCAGTAAAAAAGACATTTTGCCAAACATCCGGGCTATAGTTATAATTATTAGTATTAAGTATTATCTGCTTATATTAATTGAAATAAGGCAACAATCAATTAAATACTTGAATGGAAAAATACATGCCGAACCTTATACAGAGTGATTTATATAGAACTGACACATTTCTTTCTTTAATTATTCCGTTGGAAATTCATTCAATGACCCTATTTTGGCACCAAATTAAGCAGAATGTTCTGGAGTTTCGATTCCTTGTCACTAGATGCGCAGATGTTTATGTTTTATTCCTATTGTTGGCAGCACTAGATGCGCAGATGTTTATGTTTTATTCCTATTGTTGGCAGCTGTTTTCGACATTTTGTGTCAACGTGAAAATGCAGTACACATTAAATCAACGACTCTTCCTTGTGAAGCAATACTGGATTACGAATTCAATTACAGCTACTCAAAGGGCATACCAGAGACAATTTGGTGTTCGCAATCCTCCCAAAAGAAACACAATACTGGGGCTGGTAAAAAAATTGGAAACAACTGGATCTCTGGTGAGTGAAAAAGGCCAATTTTTTTTAACCAGACTGTGAACACTGCAGAGTACTGACTGATTTTCATGGAGTTTGTTGAGCAACTGGACGATGTAGAGCTGAATCAAGGATATTTTCAGCATGATAGCGCTATATGCCATACATCAAATGAATCCATGGAACTAATTGCAAGTTTCTTTGACGACCGAATAATTTCCAGGAACCTGTGGCCACCGAGATCTCCGGATTTGACAACGCCGGACTTCTTTCTATGGGGTTACTTAAAAGACAGGGTTTACGCCACACGTCCCCAGACATTGGACGATCTGAAGCACAACATCACACAGGAGATTCAAGCTATTGACAACAGAGTCCTCCAACGAGTGGCCAGTAACATGGAACGACGTGTTGAGTTGTGCCTTATGCAGGATGGAGGACATTTTCAACATTTGCTATAGAGGTAAATAATCTCCCAAAATTCCTCTACATTTTAGGTATAATAAGTTGTCGCTAGCACAATTCGTTTTTAAACAATTACTGAAAGAAATGTGTCAGTTCTATATAAATCACTCTGTACTTCATGAAGGCATGTTGTAAATTACTTCTTACGGTGCCCAGTTGTAGAGAATGAATCATTTAATCAGCAACTTGTTGCATCGTCAACTGAGTCAGGCCGTTTTGGGATTTCGGCAGAAAGAGAGTTCTGCCTTATATTTTATTTCCTGAATCCGATTCGTCTTCATGTAGCCGCGTGTACAACGTTAAGGCAAAGCTCAGTTCCACAGTTTGTAATTTCTGAAATACAAACCACTGAGCAAACTTCTGAAGACATGACTTCGTTGGTATTCAACACCGTAAACACGCTTTATATTGTGAGACAGTACAGGCGATACGTTTTACAACTTGTGTGGAACAGTAAGCATGTGACAGAATGTGAGTTAACCAAGGAACATCATGTACTTTTAATAATGAATTGAAGAAAAATGTTGGTTTTGTAACCGTGTGCTGTGGTTTAGTTTCTTCGACATGCTATTTACAGGTCTTGTCACTAAGGTATCATCATTCTAAGGCCCGTTACACACTTGAAGAATTTTCGCTAGCGAGAAATGTGTTGCGAGAAAATTCAAAGATTGATAACATGGATTCAAATGGACGTCCACACACTGGAAGAGATTCTCGTTCGAGGCAAAAACCTCGCGCGAGTTTCTCGCTGGAATCGGTAACTCAGCGAATTTTCTTGACACATTTATCAAAGATGTTTGACATTTATACTCTTTATAACGATTGAATGTAGAAAAAGATATCACAGGTGGCGATGAATTATATTGTTTTTATTTGAAAATGAGGAAAGATGGCTGATTATTGCAGTCAGAAACTTATCGAACTTGAAGCATGTCACCCATAGGCCTGTTTATATGATGCACGGGATGAAAATTATAAAAACACGAAACTTAAAGAAGAAATCTGGAGACAAATATCAGATTACCTGAAAATAAATAGGGCTATATTTTATTTTGATGAAATTTAATAGTATTAATTAAACATTTGAAATAATGTATCTATATGTCTTAACAGTTTACATAATTTTAATCAGAACTTAGCAAAGAATCCTCTATCATATCATGAATGCCAAAAAACTGTGATCCATTCAACCAGAAATAACGCCTAAACGTATCATCATCCAAATGGAAATCAGTGACCGAAACTCGCCCTTATTTTCGTAAGATACAATGTGATTTTCAGATATTTCTGGCTTTAATTTTAGGCCTACTTTCTCTTTTCATTAACAAAATATGTTCATGTAACTCCATTTCCTCATCATCTGAATACTCAGATTCAACATAGCGTTCGTACGTAATTTGTAAAGTACGACAATATACTTACAGGTTATATATCTGCAGTGCTCGGGAAAAATGACACAAGTCAGTTTCCACAAACCTTTTTTGATAATTTATTGACAACTTACGGAACATCTGCTCGCTTGGAAAAAAAAATATATAAGTATTTCTCCCATTGCAATAATTCATACAGAAGAAAATCAAATCGACATAAACCAGTGTAAGTTGTCAATAAATTATCAAAAAAGGTTTGTGGAAACTGACTTATGTCATTTTTCCCGAGCACTGCAGATATTTAAGTACGACAATATACGTAAATACATAACCTATAATATTTCCCCCAACGAGTAGTATTAGTAGTAGTATTTATTTATTTAACCTGGTAGAGATAAGGCCGTCAGGCCTTCTCTGTCCCTCTACCAGGAGATTCCAACTACAATATCAACAATAAAATTACAATTAGTATTAAATTTACAATTACAATTACAAATAATATTACAATTAGTATTAAATTTACAATTACAATAAAATCAAAGTACGAAAAGATTACCTGAATAATTAAAGCTAGATAATTTATCATAGAGAAACAAAGAATATTTTATATTTACTGAATTACAAATTAAATCTAGAATAACAAAATTGTATAGTGATGAAATTACTGAATATTGAAATATTTTGTGATAGATTAAAGAAACTATTTACAAGTAATCAATTACTGACCAAGTGCCTAGTAAGTTTTCGTTTGAATTAAATTTTATTTCGACAGTCCCTGATGCTAGCAGGTAGCGAATGTTTACGAATGTAAACGAGTGTTTACTATATTCAAAAAAATGCTTTCTGCATGAAGGTAGTGAATAGATGATCGTAGCGAGGTGTGATCTGTGATAGCGAGAACTCGCCAAGTGTGTGGAGGAAGGCTCTTCGCCTCTTTCTCGCAACACATTTCCCGTTAGCGAAAACTCTTCAAGTGTGTAAAGGACCTAAACCTGGAAGATTCGGCTAGTATATCGATTTCATTATGTTCCAGATGGGTAAAGAGGAAACGCATCAAAAGCATTATTATCATCATCTTGAAGGATTGAGTCCACACCTGTGGAGTAACGGTTAGCGCGTCTGACCGCGAAACCAGGTGGCCCGGGTTCGATTTCCGGTCGGGGCAAGTTACCTGGTTGAGGTTTTTCCGGGGTCTTCCCACAACCCAATATGAGCAAATCCTGGGTAACTTTCGGTGTTGGACCCCGGACTCATTTCACCGGCATTATCAACTTCATCTCATTCAGACGCTAAATAACCTAAGATGTTGATAAAGCGTCGTAAAATAACCTACTAAAATAAAAAAAAATTCAAAGATTGGAGTTACTGATAAGTCTAACAATTTGTTGTCATTTTGCTCAGGAAATTTCCAGGACGGCAAACATGGTGAAAGATGCGTCAGTTATGATCAGTGGTTTCATGAAATAGGTGAAGGCCTTTCAAAATACCGTAAGAACTTTAATTGTTTGGGTTGTAGGTATGAATCTGTCTGAGGAATTTAAAATTTGACTGAATATGGCTAAATATTTCGTATTCAAGGATTATCACGAAAATACCCTTGTAGTATCACGAAATTATATCAATCATTCTAAAATGCTAAATTCTTTTTTGTTTATTTGCATAGCTTGTTTGTAAGTCTAATATATAAAAGTGTATGTATGTATGTATGTATGTATGTATGTATGTATGTATGTATGTATGTATGTATGTATGAATGTATGTATGTATGAATGTATGAATGTATGTATGTATGAATGTATGTATGAATGTATGTATGTATGTATGAATGTATGTATGTATGTATGAATGAATGTATGTATGTATGAATGTATGTATGTATGTATGTATATATGTATGAATGTATGAATGTATGTATGTATGTATGAATGTATGTATGTATGTATGAATGTATGTATGTATGTATGTATGTATGTATGTATGTATGTATGTATGTATGTATGTATGTATGTATGTATGTATGTATGTATGTATGTATGTATGTATGTATGTATGAATGAATGTATGTATGTATGTATGAATGTATGTATGTATGAATGTATGTATGTATGTATGTATGAATGTATGTATGTATGTATGAATGTATGTATGAATGTATGTATGTATGTATGTATGAATGTATGTATGTATGTATGAATGTATGTATGTATGAATGAATGTATGTATGTATGTATGAATGAATGTATGTATGTATGTATGTTCTCTATACAAATATACACGCTTTGACCGATATGTACCAAAGTTTGCACATTTGACCTTCATAACCAGGAAAAAACAAAGGCTGTATTAAAATTGGAAAATGGACGTTAAATTAATTAAAAAGTAAAAACTAAGAATAAACACGATCAAATATTCAAGTGTAATACTAAAATGCAATCTTCTATAGTCAATTGTTTTTTTTTATTATTATTTTCTGTTGTATTCAACATCGACTTTCACGAGGCCTTGGAAATTATAACACGAAATTAAATAACATTGTTGGTACAGCATGAAGGCTAAAACTAGATAATTCGTGCAAAATAAATATCTTTACGCAGTCCATGACCGTATTGTGAATTTCTTGATGCAGTTGTAGATAGTGAGCAGCCTGTGTTTTATCCAACTTAATTCTAAGGAGTTCATCAA
This sequence comes from Periplaneta americana, assembly GCF_040183065.1. NCBI lineage: Eukaryota > Metazoa > Arthropoda > Insecta > Blattodea > Blattidae > Periplaneta > Periplaneta americana. The sequence goes on from NC_091127.1 coordinate 170,395,562, forward strand.
TTGATGTAAGTGACGTTAAGTAAAGATTCACCTTAGCTTAGTAAAGACAATTCGTTTTGGTTGTCTATAGTTAGGTTTCCGATTTTCCGAAAATGTAATAATCAGTTTAATTAAAAGTAGAAGCAGAAAGGAAAACCCGTGCAACGCCGGGTGCTTTCAGCTAGTATTATATAAATGTATTTGAGGTAAAAATGCTGACATGTAACTTTCTGAAATCTAAAAATTTACACACATTAAAAACACTATTTTTTAATTTTAAACCTTATTTTTGCACCAAAACCTTAGTATCACGAAATTAGCCAACTCTGGCCTATAGAAGTGGACACTGACAAGCTCTACAACTTTCGGAAATCAGATCGTTATTAATATTTCCTATGATAAATAACATTGTATAAATAACAAATTGGAAATTAGAAAGAACGAAGTGATAAATTATGTATGTACGGATAGAGTGATGGGTGGATATATGAAACGAAAAGAAGAAAGTATGAACTGATGGTTTAATACAGATCTACGCATGGGCAAATCAAAGAGCACATTCTCACTGATGGAAGTATTAACGTATGTAGAAAAGGACTGAAATATGGACACTCAGGAGCGAGTAAAAGATGGATCTGGGGAGACTGAAAGGCTGGACCTAGAGCAGTGATGTCAAAGCAAGCGCATTTTTCTGACCTTGACGTCGTGCGCGGGCAGCAAGCGCTAAGTACGGAAAGACGAAGGGTTGTGTATATGAATAAGCAACCTGTTGGATTAAGAAAACAGTGCTGGACAAACTTCAAACGGAACGTGAAATTTTATGTCGTTATTTTTATATGGCTTCTTTCTGTTTAATATTATCTATATTGTCTGTAAAACAAAAGTACTAACACTGATTTCTTAATATTGCACTTGTGTTTTAAATCTTAATAACATAATTGAGAGTTAAGAAGGAATATTCACTTAAATTCCATAGTAGTATAATATTATACTGTATTAAGTGGATGAAACACATCATTAATAAAGAAAGTGATATTCCAAAGAAAGAGATTGAGTATGGCATAATAAGTTGGAATTTATATTGATGGTATCTTTAGCCTTACAAAAGTAATCAATAAACTAATCAAAACAATATTACAGTACAAAGCAAAGTTACTTAGGTACTGTATCTGTTTTAAGTGTAACTAATATTACATAACAAAACTCTTATCGCATTATGCTTTTAAGGTGATATTTGTGAGCAACTTCCTATCATCAGAATATTAAATTATTTTCTCGAAATCTGCTGAAGCTATAGAGCTGACATTTTTACAACACATGGGCACGTATCTTTTGCTTATGATGTAACAGTAGTTGCTTTGTTAATTCATTTCCTTAAAAACAATTTCCATGCGAATATTTTCAAAATGTTCAATACACTATCTTCAGTAGGCTAATACGTATATACGGTATATTAGATTTAAGAAAACATTCTGCAAGGCTACTAAATAAATAGGCCTATACCTGAAAATTTCACTTTTCTATACGAAAAGTTGAGAAAATATTTCTTTTGAATAAAAACATCAAACTTGTGAAAAATGAGCATTAAAATTAAGACTTACATTCTTATAATGCACTTATACTTCTCAGGCAAATCTAAAAATTACCATGGATACAGTTTTAATAAGTTCTCTTCCCTTTATCTATTGAATCAGTGCTGGCCATCCCTGAATATAGCTCGACCAAGCGGCATATACCACCTCTTACGTCTGTCTCTTTCCTTTCCGCTGTAAAGCGCTCAGGCTCTCCTGGGCTCTAAAGCGCGCGCTTGCTCCTGTGGGCATCAATTGACATGCCTGACCTAGAGGACGGGCCAAAAGCTGGACTTGGAGACGGGTGAAAGGTTGAAAGAGTTGATTTATGGATAGACTGGTGAACGACGTAAGAACGAATGTACGGACGACGGTCATACAAATGGATGGAATTGAGAACTTACGGTGGACGGAATGAAGGATGAATGTATGAACTTGTCGCGGAGATGCAAGCTCACTGCTTATTAAATAATTTATGCGGCATGCTTCCTGTAGCTGTGAATGACATTCTGTCCGCTTACCGGAACTTTATATTCAAAACGTAAACATAAAAAGAGAGTCCAAGCCATGCATTAATCACTCGACTTTGTCGTCTGCAATATATTTTAAAATTTTATGGGACGCACAAGCGAAATGCCAACTGCTGGAGGCGAAGCACTCCCAATATAGGACAAACTCTAGTGCTATTGTTTTGCCTAGTTTTAATCCTGTTACGTGAAACGTCTTGTCAAGTTGCAAACAACATTTCATCCGCAAGCGTTTTCCATCTCATTCCCTCTCCATTTTCTTCTTACATTACCGTTCTATTTTACAGGCCATAGAATCCTTCAGACTCTATGACTCGCTTTTATTAAAGATTCTGCATACAAAGTGTGCAAGCAATAACGATCTTAAATTCAATTATTTTTCGTGATATTACTACAAGCTTTATTGCACGTAATATACAATATATTACAGACAGTTAAAATTACCTTACCTAAGACAAAGTGACTACTACAATATTGTAGAACTTAAGGGGAAAGGATGGTATTTTTTAAAACTGTTTTCCTATGTGGTGTAAAATATTAATTTTTTGTATGTAGAGAGCTCATTGCTGTGGTAACTCAACCAAATAAAAATATTAAAAATTAAAAATAATGTAGATAATTATTACAGTTGTCTGAACACTATTTATTGATAAAATAAATAAAATAATAAAACTGGTTAGAAACCATACATGTTTCGGAGGCTATGCTCCCCCATTTTCAGTGGTTGTACCAAGACTGCAACAAGAGAATGGAATGTATAAAGATCTTGAATATGCTACAAAATTATAAAATTTATAAAATACTAAGTCTGAGACAATATCGTTAAAAAGTAAAATGATCTAATGTATTGAATTGAAATTTCATTATAAACTTAATAAAAAAATTAACTTGAGAATAGTAATTAAATATTGTTAAATGATATCTTATAGAAAAAAATATATATATAATACAATACTGATGATACAATATATAAATCTTAAGTAATACTAATGGTGACCCAAGAATAATGTTAAAATGTCATATTATTATAGAACGTCAATGACAAGATGTGAATGTTATTCATTCCAAAATATTTGGAATTAAAGATTAACCATCAATGAAGTTAAAAACTGATATAGTATAAGAACATGAGTTCTATTTTTGAAACATTTTTTTTTATTCTTAACATCAGTTTTTAATTCATTGATGGTTAATCTTTAATTCCAAATATTTTGGAATGAATAACATTCACATCTTGTCATTGACATTCTATAATAATATGACATTTTAACATTATTCTTGGGTCACCATTAGTATTACTTAAGATTTATATATTGTATCATCAGAATTGTATTATATATATATATATATATATATATATATATATATATTTCTTCTATAAGATATCATTTAACAATATTTAATAACTATTCTCAAGTTTATTTTTTATGAAGTTTATAATGAAATTTCAATTCAATACATTAGATCATTTTACTTTTTAACGATATTGTCTCAGACTTAGTATTTTATAAATTTTATAATTTTGTAGCATATTCAAGATCTTATACATTCCATTCTCTTGTTGCAGTCGTGGTACAACCACTGAAGATGGGGGAGCATAGCCCCCGAAACATGTATGGTTTCTAATCAGTTTTATTATTTTATTTATTTTATCAATAAATAGTGTTCAGACAACTGTAATAATTATCTCCATTATTTTTAATCTTCACTTATGAACACTGTTGTATTTTGACCTTTAAGTATTTAATAAATAAAAATATTTTGAAAAAAAAATTATTTGGGGGGCCCAAATTTGAAAAAAAAAAATATACCCAATGCAGGATTGTACTAAAACCAATATATCTAAACCGTTTTTAAAGATAGATTCAAACAATGTTTTCCAATGTATTTGCAAAAGCATGTTCTACAAACTGTCTGTAACAGAATTTTGATATTAGTCCCTACGTTTGTAAAATAAACAATCAAAATTTAATAACAATTTTCTGATTTGCTTTCTTGCAAACAAACGGACATATTTTTAAAATGAAATCAATTAGCAAAATTCTGTTACAGAGAAGAGTTTCCTAATAGTCTAAAGAATGTGTGTTCTAAATTTCATGCATGTATCTTTAATAGTTCAGAAATTATATCCATTTTCGTCTGGCAATGTAGAAAAAAATGAAGTTACTGGAAACCGATAAAAGCGGGCGTGTGATTTAAAAATCCATAGCGCAGGAAGTTTAAAAATGACGTCTCACCATCCGATAAGGGCACAAATACCCACAAAATGTTATGCAATGCATTCCACACATATGAAAGGGTATTTTAAAGAAAAAAAATGTTTTTGAAAATTTAATTTACCGGAAACAACAATAAAAGTGGGCGAGTGATTTAAAAATCCATAACGCAGGAAGTTTAAAAATGGCGACTCAACATCCGATAAGGGCACAATACCCACAAAATGTTGCGCTATACATTCCAAACATATCAAAGGGTATTTTAAAGAAAAAAAATTGTTTTTGAAAATTTAATTTACCGGAAACAACAATAAAAGTGGGCGAGTGATTTAAAACTCCATAACGCAGGAAGTTTGAAAATGGCGACTCAACATCCGATAAGGGCACAAATACCCACAAAATGTTATGCAATGCATTCCACACATATCAAAGGGTATTTTAACCTCTTCTCTTACTATATATTTTACCGGTTTTATGAAAAAAGTGTCATATTTTTTTATTTTTGTAAAGAGATCATTTAATATTGCAGAATCACTTTACATCACTAATTTTCTTACATACTTAAAAAATCACTATGAAATAGACAATGGGATTCAAACGAGTTAACTTGGGTTAATAAATTTTGACACATGTTAGCAACCAGAGTTAACTCGGGATAATAAGGGAAGTGGTTAAAGAAAAAAAAATGTTTTTGAAAATTTAATTTACCGGAAACAACAATAAAAGTGGGCGAGTGATTTAAAAATCCATAACGCAGGAAGTTTAAAAATGACGACTCAACATCCGATAAGGGCACAAATACCTACAAAATGTTGTGCTATGCATTCCAAACATATCATAAAGTATTTTAAAGAATTTTTTTAATTTACTCATTTTTCACCAAAAAATACCATCCTCACCCCTTAAGTAAATATCATTAGTAATTCAAAATGTTAATTAAAATCAAACATGAACTTATTATTCAAGTTCACAATAACACACATAAGCTTATTCGTCCAGCGTGTTGTCTTCAGATAACTTAGAGACTTCTGGTATTCTAGCGCGTGCTGAAACTTAGTATATCTCCAATACTTCTAAACTGCATACAGGTTTCGTCTTCAGGGCAAATAGTACGATGGATCACTTCAAACAACTGGTCCAACAAAGAAAGTCGTACTAATTTTACCCTGGTGGTGGAACTTATGTGCTAGGGATAGAGCTACTCGTCACATGTCTGATTCGTCACACATTACATTTTCGTCACAGGATTATGAGACGCATAATACACTTTTGTCACAGAACTGTAGGTCACATGATTGTGTGCCGCATGAATAATTTCGTAACGTTTTCACGGTTTTTATTTTTCTAGTGTTAGAAAATATTTCCAGGGTTTTTAATTGTACTAGTACGAAAAAACATTTCCATAGTTTTCCTAGTACCGCAAAAAAAATTGAAGAGGTGAATTCCAGACTGGTCTAAACCCAAATGACAAATTATGAGACAAATGACAAAAACTGATAAAATAAATTTGATATCCTTAGATCTGCTTGAAAATAAAAAACATATGCAGACAATAAGGGTCGTATTCATAGACGAGAGTTTGGACCAAAGTTGACTTTGGAAAGTGACAAAGTCACCATTTTCCTATTCACAGTCGACACTTTGACGAAAGTAAACTTCAATCGTGACTTTACTTCGAAGTCGCCGAAAATCTAGACTTTGATTTTCGTTCGTATACATAAGGAAAATGGCCGATATCTGGAAAATTGTTGAATTTGCAGAGAATATTGAGGATATGTGGGAGATCATTAAAGCTGCTCACGTTCCCCGGCGTATTATTAGATATAGATAATCAATTCAAATCAAGGTACAGATTTGATAAACAGACAATATTAGATATCCTCGTCACGTTTCAACATTCATTAATGAATAATAATCAAAGAGGATTATCTGTTCCACCAATAATACAACTATTTCATCGCGATCTTACGCTATAGGTAAGAATTGATGGCTTACTATTGATTTTGACTATTTAATTCTATAGAGGATAGGTTATACAGTTGGAAATACAGTTAGTTTATAATCGTTCCAGTCGTCATAATACTGTTTTCTGCATATTGATTTCAGATAATTTTCAAGTAGTTTCTACAGACATGTAGGGAATAACTCTGCCAACTGTCAGCAGGATAATATGTCTCTTTCATAGTCTGTCATTGGTGGCATCTTCTTATCTTCCATATCTTGAGAATAAAATGATTTTATAATGAAACAATTTGAGGGCTTAACTACAATCGATGTTTTATTCACAAGAAAATTCTTAACAGACAATACTATTTCAAATGAATTATACCATCATGTTTTGTAGTTACGAATTGTGTTATATACAAGACTGTTCGAAACTGAGTTACGATTTTTGTGACCAAGTAGAAGAAAGAATTATTATCGACTGGTGTGAAGACCTAAATATGTCAATTTTCGTACTTACATTAGTTTCACACTAAGTCCTCGAATAATTATTCTTATGTAAAGCTGAAGAACGGTTAATAATCGCAGGGGAGAGGACGGAATTTTTTAAAACTTTTTTCCTATTTGATGTAAAATTTTAATTTTTTTGTATGTAGAGAGTTCATGGCTATAGCAACTCAACCGAACATAATTATTTTGAAAAAATTTATTTGGGGCCCAGATTTGAAAAAAAAAATGTACCCAATGCAGGATTTTACTAAAACCGATATACCTAAGCCATTTTTAAAGATAAATTCAAACAGTTTTTACATTTTACTTATAAAAGCATGCTATACAATGTGTCTGTAACAGAATTTTCATATTAGTACCTACGTTTGTAAAATAAACAATTAAAATTGAAGAACATTTTTTATTTCCTTTTTTGCAAAAAGAGAGACATATTTTTAAAATGAAATCAATTAGCAAAATACTGTAATAGAGAAAAATTTCCTATGGTCTAGAGAATGTGTGTTCTAAATTTCATGCATGTATCTTTAATACTCCAGAAATTATAACCATTTTTGTCTGGTAGTGTAGCAAAAAAAAATGAAGTTACTAGAAACAACAATCAAAGGGGCATGTGATTAAAAAACCCAGAGCGCAGTAACTTTAAAAATGGTGTCTCAAGATCCGATAAGGGCACAAATACATAGAAAATGTTGTGCAACGTATTCCACACATATCGCAGAATATTTTAAAGAACAATTTCTTTTAATTTATTCATTTTTTACCAAAAAATACCACCCTCTCTTCTTGTATCGATGTTCAATTGTTTCATTTATTTGTGACTCAAAAGATGGCTTTGATTGTGGCAATGCTTACTCTATTTCAACTATCTATTAATTTAATTTGTTTAGAAGGCAGTGATTGTGATTGCCAACATTAGAATAAGATCGTCAAATCTCGACTTACCAAAGTTAAATTCTCAGAAGTATTGTCTATGAATAGAACTTTTAAACAAAGTTAAACTTTACTACGAAAGTCGACTTTGGGAACGCTTCATCCAAAGTCTCGTCTATGAAAACGGCCCTAAGTCAAGATATAGGAGAGTCTGTTAAATAAACTTACATAGTTATCACAGTCTACTATATACAGTCGCGAAGCTCAATATGTAGTAAAAATGCAAACATGGGTAGTTGCCCACCACTAGGATCGCTACTATCGCCTCATCATCACAGATATTTCCTAGCAGATGACAAAATATGTTACACTTTCGTTGTCGTGTTCTTTTGGAAAAATTAACACCTTCCTTCCATTATTGAAATATTAAATGGATAAAGTTAATTTATTATTTTAATTAAGTATATTAAATTCCACCATAAGCTCGAAGATACCTGCAAGAAATAGGTTAATATTATTTTTGTTTGTGCAAAACGAACTGAAATTTACTATAATCGCTTCACTCATTCAACATTATAGCGATTATGAACTATGAAACAAATAAATATTAATTTGCATTTCCCTTTACAACAATAATATAATAACAATAATAATGGAAATATGAATTAATGGGAGTAACTTACGTGTACCGGCACTTGTAGTGTAGGCTTACGTAGTTAACAAAGTGGGATGAGGTTAAGCAATAATAATCACACCAGAATTGGAAATAAAACGTGATCAATAAATTTTATTGTAACAGACTTACTTTTTCTACGTCTCTAGTAAAGTAACAAATAAAAATAACAACAAAATTAACAGCTGTAATTAAAAACATATCCTTTGAAAAAAAAAAGTAGCCTAAGTTGTCTGAAAATGCACAGGAATCAGCTGATACAGACGTAGAATTAGTGCAAAGCTTTTGTTTCTCAGCTGCAGGTAATAACAGAACAGGTTTATTTGAAACCTCAAATAAAGTTGGAACTGCATTCCAGATTAATTTATTTTTGTTTTCTTTCATAAATTGTGTGTTTTCGAAATGAAGAGAGCAAAACTTTATATTATTATAAAGATATGCTTCATTCTTTGTCATTAGATCTTCCCTGCACAAACATCAATGCGAAATACGCAACGATCTAGCACTCGATGGAAATACGACTCAGTCCACTCTAAATCCAAAGTCGACCGTGGACAGTCTATTGTTTCTAGTTGCTAACCGCTTGGAGCGCTTTATCGCGAGATTTGCAAAAAATCACCTCAAGATTCGCGACTGTATATAGTAGAGTGTGGTTATATCACAGTCTAGTATATACAGTCACGAAGCTCAATACGTAGTGAATATACATCCATAGATAGTTGCTAACCAGTAGGATCGCTACTATCGCCTCATTGTAGACAAAGCGAAATAATACCGGCACAGTCTATTGTTCCTAGTACCCTCACAACTCAAGCTTCGTGACTGTATATACTAGACTGTGCTTACTTAGGGGAGAGTCGGGTAGTATCGGACATCGGGTAATATCGGACAGTGAGTTTCTTTCACATACCATACGATGATAGTACCTGATTGACATGGTTACGTTTCTGTGATGTCGCATAGAGAAACGTAACCATGTCATTCAGGTACTACCATATGGTCGTAGATGAAAGAAACGCACTGTCCGATACTACCCGATGTCCGAGACTACCTGACTCTCCCCTAGGCTTGAAAAGGATACATTAAAACGTGAATAAAGCAATTAAAAATCTTAAGCGACGAGCATTATCCAATAAGAAATCAAAGACGAATTTACACAGTAATCGGGATTCTGTAAAACTTCTGTCCTTTTTTATATAAAAATATTGGTTGACATTAGTAAGTATCGAATATGTTTTTGTGCGAGATCGTGCGTATTTGCTTGTTTTCCGCACAGAACCAATACGCGGTAAGTGTGAAATACCACATTCAGTATTCCCAACGTAACACACATAATTTCCCTCTTCTTACCGCTTAAGCGTGACATTCATTTTACTGCTTGAGGCTTTTAACATATTATTTTTACAGACGTTTAACATAGTAATAATTATAAATTGGAAACTTACCACTGCAATTTCACCTAAATTGCACTGTTAATTATTGTTTTTAAATATTTGCAAAAATTAAGTAAAGTCTACTACTCCACGAAATCTATTGTATTCCTGATAAAAGTAACATTAAGGAAGCCGTGAAAAAATCAACAAGACTCCAGATGCCGATGTTATTACTGCAATATGTTATATAAATAATATTGTTAAAATATTAAAATGAAAAAATAAATCATTACATAAACTTACCGTTTGTTTTAAGTACGCATTTATAGACTGGGGGGGGGGGGAAGACAGACGTATATCACGGCCTGCTGGAGTATAGATATTTTTGTTTTCTAAAGTTGCCGTCATTAAACAGAAACCAAGATGGAGATTTAATTGCAACTAATTAGAAATTCGTCTTTCAGGTATGTAATAAACGATCTTCGCACAAAATAATGTACGATACACGAGCGGTATGTTTGTTTTCATGTTCTCGGAAATTAAAAAAGCTCAACTACGTTTCGCTTTTTCAATCTTTTCCTCGAACATGAAAACGTCAACATACCGCTCTTGTAACGTTTATTACTATTACGACTTTCAAAATGAGTAAATGATAAAAAAGTATTGCAATTCACGAAGGCGCAGTGTTAACCTAGATACAACTACCATGAAAGGACTTACTAATACATCTAACAAGACAGTCTTCTATTTGTATAATTCTTCATTGAGTTGTTTCATTAAGCAGGGAAAGAAAATGGCACTTAAGCCACGAAACAACATGGCACGCAAAAGATAGGCTATACGTGAAAGATTAATAGGGATTCAGAAAAGCTGGTGAGATAATTTTAGTCACTGCACATGTATGGCTGCACACTGGAAAGTGGAAGTGAGAAGTCTATAGAACGAAATGCAATGTTCAGAATTCCTCTAGAAACCCAATTAATTCCCATGCTTGAGAATTGCAGACTCGATGCTAAGTTCTAAGAGCTTTGTGTGTCTCAAGAACTGAATCTTAATTGCATGCCGATTAAAACCTGCTCAGGTCTCTGGCTCCAATCAATAGAAGCGCGCATGAATGCCCTTTCTAATTGTGGTTCTCTGCCAGAAATCTTAAAGCGACCGATCGTGTATTTTTTTTCCAAGTTTAGAACGAATATTACCTTAAGAGGGTCAAAAGTAATCATCTTTTCAGAAATTGAATATAAAATTAAATTCCATTAAATATTTCGTATTGTAATTTTACTCCTATTGCGTTAAATAATATGAAATTATCTTTCCACAACATTGGATCAAATACCTTAATACCGGACAGCTGTATACTATAGTCCCGTCGCTCTAATTTCCGGCAGCCAATCGCGTTTCAGGTCGGCTACATTTAAACGTGTGCGTCTTGTGATTCGCTGGTGAAGACGTTATTCATTTCTTAAGGCTCAATAAATACTTAATATAATCGCCCGCCATTTTGGCTCTTTCGTTGGCGTTCGCAGAAAGCACACGAAGACGTTATTTGCCGCTCAATTATTTGCTGAATTATAGTGCGTTTGATTTATTATCATAGGAGCTACGACATGATAATTTTTAACGATGTGGCAAATAGATTCCTCGTATGGTAGCTCGGGAACGAAAGAACAAAAATGGCGAACGATACTACCTACCTACCTTTATAGAGCCTTTACTTCCTAAAACGTAAGCAAAGAGGCGGAGTCACGCCGGGATTAACAGCGTCGCGACTATAGCAGCATTGACGTGAGTGTGAAATATCGCGGACCTGACATCTAGCGGAGCGGCGTGGAATTACATCCACGAATACAAATATTAACATAGCGGGATTCGGACTATTGTTTAAAACGTGAGTTACTAATGTGGAATAATTTATTAAACACTTAAGAAAATGTTGAATAATATTTAATGTAAAATTATTATCTTATATCAAAGCTGCATATTATGAGAAGTATTGCATCTTCATATTATTTTCCGTTATTAATTGTTACATATTTTTTCTTTAGTTTAGTGAGACAAAATCAATTCTGACATTAAGAATGAATTTACAGTAATGCTTTATATACGCACTGCTGACAACTGCAAAGATAAAATTGGTAGTAATCTGATCCTTGTAATAATTAGTAAAGACATGTGGACAACAATAAAACTTAATTTGATAAAACCTTAAAATTTCAAATACATTTTAACTTCTATTCATTTATTAGCTCTAAATAAAAAAGCTAATTTGTGTTGGTAGTAATCTGATCCTTGTAATAATTAGTAAAGACATGTGGACAACAATAAAACTTAATTTGATAAAACCTTAAAATTTCAAATACATTTTAACTTCTATTCATTTATTAGCTCTAAATAAAAAAGCTAATTTGTGTTTTTCTATCAACACAGAGACAAAGGCATTAGGCCTAATAAAGAATTTTGTTGACTCACGTTTTATGATCCCTCGGAAATCGAAAGTACGATTTGGAGCAGTTTGTAATGCTGTAATTTTGTAGCAATTATAAACAGCACATATACACCCTGACATTTTAACACAGCACTAATTAATAAAACTATTAACTAGCCCAACAACAATATACATTGCAGTTGATTACAGCTTGTTTCGCGAGTATCGCCACACCGGCCGCCTAGGTAGCAGCACCAGCGTCGTTCGGGCGCAGAACTGCTAGCTGCCCGGTATTATTATAGTAAGGTATTTGATTGGATTACGGTTGAAATCTTCACAGTATGAATTCTTCAACTTTTGTTGTTTCTTTACACTTTAGAATTGATATCATCCCTTATAAGAACAGATATCCCTACAATTTTTAAGGTTTACTTTTACTTTCTTATAAACACTTCTATTTCTTAAAACAAAGAAACATTAACTACATCATTATGTCATATACCCCTTCATATGTACCCAGTGAATATTGATATGAGATTATGTATTTTAAAATGCTGAAGAAGTTTTGTCGTCCCGGTCGGTGACGTCGTGGTCTAAGGCATCCTGCCTAGGACTAGCATTATGGAATGTGCGCTGGTTCGAGTCCTCATAGGAGAAGAAATATTTTCATGAAATTTCGGCCCGTGTATGGGACCGGTGCCCAACCAGCATCGTGGTGCACTTGGGAAGCTACGATAGGAATCCGGTTACGAAAGCCAGCTATAAAGGCTGGGAAGATAATCGTGCTAGCCATACGATAACTTTATTCTAGTTGGATGATCGTCCACCTCTGCTTCGGCATGTGGACGTGAGGCCAGCAGCAGACTGGTCAGTCTGGGCCCTTAAAAGGGTATAGCGTCTCAGATTATTATTATTATTATTATTATTATTATTATTATTATTATTATTATCATTATCATTATCATTATCATTATCATTATCATTATCATTATCATTATTATTATTATTATTATTATTATTATTATTATTATTATTATTATTATTATTATTATTATTATATGAAAATCAATTGAGGAGGATTTTATTTTTAATATTGGTTAACTTGTAAATGTTCATATTACGTAATGGAGTTCGAAAAAATCCAGAATAGACTATGATTCTTTTTAATCTTAAAACAAAAATTAGTTATAATCTTATATTCATATAAACTACTTTGTTCAACATAAAGCCAAGATCCTAATTCAATTTTCATATAATTAATATTAATATCATTACTTATATTTTTGTAAGGTGTAACTCGGTTAAGAGAAAAGTTATAGGGTAAACATTGGTAATTTCTTGGCAGTGGTTATTTCGTGATACTTTTTCTTTGCTCTTTTGTGAACTAACTAATGGTGTTACGAGATCCAAATTTCCGCCAAGGTATTGCATATGTTGTCCAGTTTCCAGAAACATACAGCTAAGCTTTGTGTGACTATTGTAGTTGCTTCAGTGAGCTTTTATGTTTGGAGAGAGCAAGTTAGAGTCGACTTCTCAGTCATACAAATTTTGTGGATGTGTGTAATTACATTACAGGCTTATTACTAAAAGTAAGCATATGATATTTGGTACAAGGATTTATTGTATCTTCATGAAATTTTAGGAAATGTTTTTGGAATTTTAGATACATCTGTAGTCGCCATATAGGCTTAGCTTTACTGATAGAAATCTTAGCTGTTTGAGGCGAAATTTTGTTGAGCATTAAGTGTTACAATTTTTAAAATAGTATAAAATGTATTACAATAGGAATTTTAGAAATCTGAAGACAAGATGTGATAACAAAAAAGAAAACGGAGACGCAATGGGTTCAGTGTAGCTTCTGTTTGATTTGTTATTATTCTAAGTGTCAATGATAAGTGCTAGATGACTTGCAAGAATTGTGACAGAAGATGGAACATGGCTCCACCATTTTGGACCGGAGACAGAGGCAGACAATGGAGTGGCATCATGCAAATTCACCAAAGAAATAGAAATTCAAAAGTACTCCTTCGGCAGGACACGTTATGGCTACTGTATTTTTCGATTCAGAAGGACTCTTGCTTGTGGACATCATGCCACACGGAACCACCATTAATTCTGACGGGTATGTTGCAACTCTCAAGAAACTTCAAGTTCGACTGAGTCGTGTTCGAGGACATCGGGAGAAGCAGGATATTCTGCTATTGCACAGCCATACGTCAGTCACAAGACCACAGACCAGATCAGAAAATTCGGATAGACAACACTGAAACATCCGCCTTACAGTCCTGAACTGGCACCGTGCGATTACCATCTCTTTGGTAAACTGAAGGATCCCTTCGCGGAACGAGGTTAGAAGATGACTCCCTTGTGCACGCTGCTAAAGAGTGGCTCAGAGGTGTTGGTCCAGACTTTTACCGTGCTGGTCTACAGGCCCTCATTCCTAGGTTACGTAAGGCAGTTGAAACGGACAGGGATTATGTGGAAAAGTGGCATTTTGTTCCTTAAGGATGTATCTACATTCTGTGAAAATAGCAAAGCTGTAGGATAAAAATATAATTTTTAAACAAACGTTATGCATTACTTTTGGAGTTACCCTAGTAATATAGGCTATAGTAAAGTCCGTAATAAAAGTGTTCACCCTTTCAGGGCAAAGAAGATTCCTTTCCAATTTCAATTTTTACTTTGATTTCATTCTTATTATGTGTTGGTATGTATTTCTATGTTTTCTTGCTATGAATATTAGACGGAATTACTATGTTTGAAGTCTTGTAACAATAAATGAGAATTTCATTTGACTTTAATGAATTTTTCCACAATTCTTCTACCTCTCATGAAATTATCAATGCAATATCACGAAATTACCAAGGTTATCACGAAATAACCAACCTTTCAGCTTAAGTTGTAAAAGTGGTTTTTGGCACATATTCAAGAACGTATCCAATCTTTTATGTCTCCAGATTTGTACAGCAAGTTATCGTCTTTTAGATGAAAAAATCGGAATAAGGATATATTTACAAATTTGCATTTTAAATTAGTTTTCATAAAATTATCACGAAATTACCAATGTTTACCCTATATGACATTCTTATTGAATTTAGTTCCATTAATTAAAATGTGTCTCACTGAAAAGAACAACAGAGTCCGTATAGGTCAATTTCTGTCAGATGTGTTTCCAATTCACTGTGGGCTAAAGCAAGGAGATGCACTGTTACCTTAATATTTTAACTTTGCTCTAAAGTATGCCATTAGGAAAGTCCAGGATAACGGAGAGGGTTTGGAATTGAACGGGTTACATTAGCTGCTTGTCTATGCGGAAGACGTGACTATGTTAGGAGAAAATCCACAAACGATTAGGGAAAACACGGGAATTTTACTGGAAGCAAGTAAAGAGATAGGTTTGGAAGTAAATCCCGAAAAGATAAAGTATATTATGTCTCGTGACCAGAATATTGCACGAAATGGAAATATAAAAATTGCAAATTTATCCTTCGAAAAGGTGGAGAAATTCAAATACCTGGGAGCAACAGTAACAAATATAAATGATACTCGGGAAGAAATTAAACATAGAATAAATATGGGAAATGCCAGTTATTATTCGGTTGAGAAGCTTTTATCATCCAGTCTGCTGTCAAAAAATCTGAAAGTTAGAATTTATAAAACAGTTATATTACCGGTTGTTCTTTATGATTGTGAAACTTGGACTCTCACTTTGAGAAAGGAACCTAGGTTAAGGATGTTTGAGAATAAGGTGCTCAGGAAAATATTTGGGACTAAGAGGGATGAAGTTACAGGAGAATGGAAAAAGTTACACAACACAGAACTGCACGCATTGCATTCTTCGCCTGACATAATTAGAAACATTAAATCCAGAAGTTTGAGATGGGCAGGGCATGTAGCATGTATGGGCGAATCCAGAAATGCATATAGAGTGTTAGTTGGGAGGCCGGAGGGGAAAAAGACCTTTAGGGAGGTCGAGACGTAGATGGGAAGATAATATTAAAATGGATTTGAGGGAGGTGGGATATGATGGTAGAGACTGGATTAATCTTGCTCAGGATATGGACCAATGGCGGGCTTATGTGAGGGCGGCAATGAATCTTCGGGTTTCTTAAAAGGTAGTAAATAAGTAAGTAGTGGCCAATGTTCGTCCCCTTGCCTAAATTCGTCCCCCACGGTTTTTCCCCTATAACATGTCGCACCCTGGTGGTGGTGAGTAGAAACCATCCTTATGTATGCAGTAGCAAGCGTGCTTCAGTTGGAACGAGTATTATTGTCTGTTTCGCTGTTATTTAAGTTTTTAATATCTGTGAAGTTGGAAAACTATTCTTCGTACATATTCTCAGTAGTGCTTCACAACCCAAGGTACGCATTTCCATAATATGTTTGCTTCTACATCTATACTAATAATAAATCTGTAGCCGAAATTTTTCTCGTAATTTTCGATTTTCCAAAAATAATTTGTCCTAACATATATAATTAACCATCCTGAAACCGAAAATCGCATTTTTGAAATTTTTGTTTGTATGTCTGTCTGTCTGTCTGTCTGTATGTTTGTTACCTTTTCACGCGATAATGGCTGAACGGATTTCGATGAAAATTGGAATATAAATTAAGTTCGTTGTAACTTAGATGTTAGGCTATATGGCATTCAAAATACATTATTTAAAAGGGGGGTTATAAGGGGGTCTGAATTAAATAAATCGAAATATCTCGCTTATTATTGATTTTTGTGAAAAATGTGACATGACAAAAGTTTCTTTAAACCTAATTTCCGATAAGTTTTATTCCTTGAAAAATTTTGATAGGACTGATATTTAATGAGATAAATGAGTTTTAAAATTAAAATAACTGCCATCTAAGGCCGTGTAATGAATTAAAAAACAAATGACTTCGTCTATAAGGGGCCTTGGACAGCAACAATAGAAAGCTATGAAAGATAGCCTACAGATAATGTTTCTGTGTTTGTATGAAGTAATATCGGAAGCTAAATTAACCGATTTGTATAATTAATTATTAATTCACCATTGAAAAGTGTAGTTTCTCTAGATGGACATAATGCTATAATGTTATTACAGTAACTTCTGAGTGAATCGAGGACAGGTAAGATTAAAATAGCTTCTTATGCACAGAAAACTTGATAGGCTATTCTGTACATTCGTTTCCTGTATTTCCTAAAACAATTTTTATGACCAAATTAGTAGTCTCTGGATCAAAATGATCGCATTTTAATTATGCAAATACAATTTAAATTAAGTAACATAATAAACGATTTATCCTTATATCAAACACGAATGTTCCCTGAATCAAATGTCCTATTTTAATTATGTAATTACTTTATATTTATTTCTAACGGGTGCAGCGGAGCGCACGGGTACGGCTAGTATAGAATAAAGTGTCTAGTGTAAGATTATACATTCAGCGGACCGGATATTGCAACGTAGTTAGTGCAAGATACTGACATACGTTTGTGGTGCACATGCCTATATTTCGTCCCCCAGGGTTCGTTTAAATTTTGTCCCCGAAACTCTGTTCCCATCTCGTGGAATTTTATATTGTCATTTATATTTCAGGCCTGACTAAAACGCATTGAACTATTTAATCTCTGTTTAAATTGTAACATTTTTTCAGAGTATTCAAATATATCATATGAAGGTTTTTTGTTTTGCGAAATATCATTAAAATAACTTTTAGAATGCTGTGTTACATACAGACGTGGACAAATTATTAGACTAAATTAATTATATGTGCAACGAAGCTGTATTTATCGGTAGAAATAATGAACAAAATGTATTTTGCACAGATATAACGAGCAGAAAATTGAGTCTGGAGATTACTAATATTTTGTGAACATTCCCTTATTCTTTATTAACACGTTGATTTTGTCAGAGATGCTGGAAACCAAAGTTTGACACTTTCTTTGAATATCGGCATTATTTAGCCAGATATCAGACAATGTTTAAATGAGTCCATGTTTTGTTGTAAGCCTCTTTTTGTTCACGTTCTTCTTCAGTATAGATCACAGATTTTCAATTTCGTTCATGTCCGGTCTTCTTACAGGCCAAGGGAGAATATCTTCTGCAGTATATAATTAAAACACCAGTAGTACCATCATAGCCAGAAAAAATACATCTAACTATTGGAAAAATATACCAGAAGATGTAAACATTCATATTTACAACAAAAGAGACTGCATGAATTATACTGATAGTGATATGACGAATTATATTAAGTTTCCAAGAAAACGTTTTAATCTAATAATTTGTCCACGTCTGTACTTCCAATGATCGTTCGTTCTATTTCTTTCAATTTCCACTGTATTATTAAATAATTTCCACTGAATATGTCAAAAAGCATAGACCGCGTCATTGAAATGTCAAAAAATTTATAAATTCATTCTCCATGTGTTATATTCCATTTGTTTTCGCATTTATAAATTTCGAATTCTGTAGGCTACATTGTAGCTAAATATTGAAGGATCTTAACTACATAATTTTCAAGTCTTCAACTTTAATCACTTGTGAATGGTAAGCAAAAAACAAACGGGGGACGATAAATGGGCACCTTATCTTATTCTAAATTTCGTGCCGTTCCTTCTTGTTTTCTGAAACCTAAACGACGTTTGATTTTTATTTTCCACCATGTCTTCTTATTTGTAAGCAAGTTAATTGATGCAAGCCTACATCTTCATCTGTGGTTCCTTCCATTTCAATGGATGTATTTGAAAACAACATGTTTTAAACGAAATGCAGCCAGCAATGAATGGATGATTTCAGCACTTTTTACGCATTGAGCAGCTGTGGACTGGAAGCACTACGTCGTTAAGTTTTATATGATAACGTCGAACACCAACTTCGCTTGGTTTTTGCCTACATTTGACTTTGTCAAAGGAATGACAAGTATTGTCTCTGAATATATGTCAGGCGCTTCACTTCATATGACCTAACTTCTGACTTGAGGAATTCAAGACGAAGTGAAGTTGATGTATGTATTTATTTACCCTGCAAGCGGGCAAGCACCCAGTGGCAGTGGTACCAACAAAATAAACAATCTATACTAATAATAAATCTGTAGCCGAAATTTTTCTGGTAATTTTCGATTTTCCAAAAATAATTGGTCCTAACATATACAATTACCCACCCTGAAACCGAAAATCGCTTTTTTGAAATTTTTGTTTGTATGTCTGTCTGTCTGTCTGTCTCTCTGTCTGTCTGTCTGTCTGTCTGTCTGTCTGAATGTTTCTTACCTTTTCACGCGATAATGGCTGAACGGATTTCGATGAAAATTGGAATATAAATTAAGTTCATTATAACTTAGATTTTAGGCTATATGGCATTCAAAATACATTATTTAAAAGGGGGGTTATAAGGGGGCCTGAATTAAATAAACCGAAATATCTCGCTTATTATTGATTTTTGTGAAAAATGTTACATAACAAAAGTTTCTTTAAAAATCATTTCCGATAAGTTTTATTCCTTGAAAAATTTTGATAGGACTGATATTTAATGAGATAAATGAGTTTTAAAATTAAAATAAGTGCCATCTAAGGCCGTGTAACGAATTAAAAAACAAATGACTTCGTCTATAAGGGGCCTTGGACAGCAACAATCGAAAGCTATGAAAGATAGTATACAGATAATGTTTCTGTGTTTGTATGAAGTAATATCAGAAGCTAAATTAACCGATTTGTATAATTAATTATTAATTCACCATTGGAAAGTGTAGTTTCTCTAGATGGACATAATGCTATAATATTATTACAGTAACTTCTGAGTGAATCGAGGACAGGTAAGATTAAAATAGCTTCTTATGCATAGAAAACTTGATAGGCTATTCTGTACATTCGTTTCCTGTATTTCCTAAAATAATTTTTATGACCAAATGAGTGGTCTCTGGATCAAAATAATCGCATTTTAATTATGAAAATACAATTTAAATTAAGTAACATAATAAACGATTTATCCTTATATCGAACACGAATGTTCCCTGGATCAAATGTCCTATTTTAATTATGTAATTACTTTATTACTTATTTCTAACGGGTGCAGCGGAGCGCACGGGTACGGCTAGTACACAATATAATTATACAATACACATCACAATTAGATACACAATACAGTAAGAATACACAATACAATTATACACAATAATTACAATTACTAATATACATAAAATAGCCTTATTAATAAGTGAACCTAATTTTACATTACAACCTACATATGTATAGGCCCTACATGAGTTTCACATTAGTACGGATAATAATCTTTTACTTTACTCTCATCTCACTCACTACACTGGCACTATGACACATTTCACTGACACTTTAGAACACATTTCACTGACACTATAGAAAACATTTCACTGACACTTTAGAACACATTTCACCGACACTATAGAACACATTTCATTGACATTATAAATTATCACTGACCGAAACTATTCACTGTAAAACCATAACTTCATTGACTCACCACACTTCACTGATACAACAGTTCAAATAAGACATACAATTACACCCTTATACATACTTATTCATAAAGAAAACTACATTTAAACTAAACTTATAATTCAATCCAAGGGAGTAACTCGTCAGGCTAAATAAACACATGTCACCTTAAAAAAAAATAAATGTCACCTTAATTTTAATTTACACTTTATACACGTTTTAAGTTATTCTTGAATCTCTTTAAGGAATGACAGCCCTCAAAGACCGCCGCAGGTAGGTCATTCCAATCATTTATAGTTCTATTTAAAAATGAGAATTTACCTACATCCGTTTTCTATTTCCTACATTTGATTTTAAAAACCTTGATCGTTCCTACCACAGTACGTTGGCTTCTCTAACCGAGCCGTTATGTCTACCCATGCTTTATGATAAAAAATATCTATGTAATTTGATGTGATGTTCTTGAAAAAGGCCCTAATTCTCATTTCTTAACTTCTCAACTATCACTACCACTATAAACTTTAAGACGATAAGTGTCCTCGATAACTTTAAAGTAGGCACTGCCAAGAGTCTGACGTCACATGATGTTCACTTAATATAATGCATACCATGTTGCTGATATTAAGATAAAAAGATTTCTTGCAAATAAATTTACACAACGACAGATATTGGTAGCTATGTGTGAACAATTCCTGTGTAAAAAATAGCCGTGTAAGTAATGAAAAACGAGTTTCGATAAAAAGAAATAAACACAAGTGTTGGTAATATTTATGTTCCAGTACTTTCTGTTCCTTGGAAATGTGTCGCAGTTCTCCGCCGTAAAAGTCAGACCAGAAAAAAATAAATGGACAGTATTGTGCTCAGGAAACCTCTGAACTGAGGTTATGTCACGTCAGCCCCTCGGGTGATAAATTTCTCTGACCACAGGAAAGCTCTTTATCGCTGTCTCCAAGATGAAATAAGTATGAAAGGTTAGCCGAAAACTTACTTGATCGCGAATTATTTCAGAAGTATTTGTTTTCACAAGCAACCTTTCTGTTAATTGTCTCTCTGTGCTTATTGTACTACATATAACATACATGTCAAGTATTACATGTATGTATAGATGTGTGAAAATTATTAGAATAATCTTAATTTTAAATGTTTTTTAATAGTTCCTTCACAAATATTCATTGAATTGATGAATATTGGTATATAATATTACTATACTGATGTAGGATATATTTACTACTAACAATGCCGGAAAGCATTGTTGTACATTGGTATTTTTCTTATTTTACAATTGTTATGGGAATTCAGAAATTATTATATTATGTTGGCGGAATTGGAAACATAAAAAATTAATTAAGAAATGCTTTAAACAAATTGTTCTTTGCGTTTACATTGTTGTGAAGGTTCAAATGAACGTATACATCTCTTTTGTGCATATAATTTTTTATGTTTCCAATTCCGCCAACATAATATAATAATTTCTGAATTCCCAAAACAATTGTAAAATAAGAAAAATACCAATGTACAACAATGCTTTCCGGCATTGTTAGTAATAAATATATCCTACATCAGTATAGTAATATATATCAATATTCATCAATTCAATTAATATTTGTGAAGGAACTATTAAAAAACCTTTAAAATTAAGATTATTCTAATAATTTTCACACCTCTGTATTTATTTACACTGCAAGTAGGCAAGCCCCCGGTGGCAGTGGTATACACAATATAAACAATACACACCAAAATTACAATACACAATACAATTATATTCACAATACAAAAAGAATACACAATACAATTACACACAATAATTACAATTAATAATAATAATAATAATAATAATAATAATAATAATAATAATACATAAAATAACCTAATTAATAAGTGAACCTAATTTTACATTACAACCTACATATGTATAGGCCCTACGTAAGTTTCACATTGGTACTGATGATAATCTTTCACTTTACTCTCATCTCACTCACTGGACTGGCACTATGACACATTTCACTGACACTATATAACACAATTCACTGACACTATAGAAAACATTTCATTGACACTATAAATTATCACTGATCGGAACTATTCACTACACTGTAAAACGATAACTTCACTGACTCACCACGCTTCACTGATACAACAGTTCAAATAAGACAAATAATTACACCCTTATGCATATTTTATAAACAAAACTACAGGGACATCATTTTATTTTTACTTCAACTTTTATTGTACCTGAGTTTTTGAATGTACTTCACTCCCACCCCTTCTACTAAGGAAGTTCCAACTCCATACAGAACCAAGACCGCAGATAGTAAGCAGTACTGAGTTACTGAGTATAGTACGTTCCAGAAATATGTTCGCGTTTTCCAGTGACGAAAGAGCTTTCAATATTGAATCATATTTTCGCACAGGTACTGTCCGTTTGCCTACGTCGCATCCCGATTTCCCTCACCTGCTTCTGCTCGCCCCTCTGTAAAAGCTGGGCTGTCTTAGCTCTTTTCTGAAATCATTAATTTCTCTTAGGAATTGGACGTTTACGTAATATTATACACCTGTTTAATTTAACTTAAATAAAAGGGCCTTGTTAAGTAATTAACTGTCACGTGATTTCCTCCCTTTCTACAATCCTGCGGCATAACCACTTGGACGGACAGTAGATAGCATGTCTGAGTAATTTTATATTTTCGGGTCGGGCAGAAGTGAAGATTGAATTCACAGTACGTAGAGTAGGTACAGAATTATTTCAACATGAGGTACTAGTACGAAGGACGAAACTGGCAATTGGAATTAGATGGAATAGTCTATAGTGCGATAATATACACAAAAGAACTGAAGCCTGTATCGAAATGAACGGCCACCATTTTCAAAATTGTGTTTAAATATTCATATTATGATTATTTTTCAATTTAACTTCTTTCTCTATATTGTACGCTAATGTGCTGTAGACAGTATAATATACATTGCATAATGAATACGTTCGCATGGATAACTCACTTCGTGAATAAAAACACTTATTCTTAATACAGTACTGTACTTTGATTAAAGAAAAACCTAATGAAAATTATCAAACTCAAAATCGCGATATTTCCTAGTTTACGTAAATGGATGAACTACTTTTTTTCCATCCTATACCTAGTAGAGTGATTTGTGTTTTACGCCAGTATCATCGAACTCCGGTCTTGAAGGGGGGAGCAAGCAGTGTTTCCGGTTCTCTAAAGGTATAGACAGGTTAATATTAAAAATGTTAGTAAAAATAAAATGATGTCCCTGTACATTTAAACTAAACTTACAATTCAAACCAACGTGTTACTATCTACAACATCCTCGTTTAGTGTCTAGTGGGGTTATAAACGGAAATTTTTCACAAATTGGAGGACTTCCGAGTCATGTAACTACAATACCAGCAGTTCAATCCTAGGTTCGCGCATTAAAACCCGGCAGAGAGCGATAAGATCCCTAGCAGGGCTTCGTTCGAGAGGAAAGTGAAGCTGTTGGTCCCAAGTCATAGATTTACAGTACATAAAAGAACCTCTCACCTCACATGGGACGCAAGGTAAAATTTCTCGGTCATTTCTCTCCACGTTTAATTTCGACGCGCAATAACTTCTGCAGGTTGAAAGAACAGATAAATAAAATGTGTTCATCATGATACAATTCTGCCACTTACGACATATTATGACAAGAGACATGTACAGTCCCTATAGGAGAGCGCTATATCTTCATAACCATATCGATAAACGCACCCCTGGTTGATGGATTTATAAAAATAAATAGTGCAATATAGGGGAGACTGTTGTACCTTTAAACACTTTTCACATTTTATTTTTTTTAATTTTGGGAAATGAAATTTTTTAAATGAAACAATGCTTGAAATAATTACTGAAGATTCCTTTACAACTTCCTGTATGTATTTTCCTATTTTACAGATCTATTAAGGATGGAAAAAATAAAATGAAGAGATATGTAATGTGTTCAAAGGTACAACAGGATCATGTACCTTGGAACATACCCTCTTGTAAGTTGGAACACATGGAGTATAGGTGGGAATATAGCTGTAAGAACTGACAATCATATTTAAAATGTATTTGCCATCATAAACCAGTACAGGCTTCTTTTATTGAGTTTTTATTTTCTGGAGAAGCAATAACTGCTTCAATAGTTTTCTTCAAGACATCCGGATCAATTGGGGACCTCTTTAATTCCAGACTTACTTCGTGACATGACCTTAAAATAAAAGAAAAACAAAAACCGATAGTATCGTGTAATTTGGAACATGTTCCATGGTACAAGATGCTTTGTGTTCAAAGGTACAAGAGGGTGCACGTTTAAACAAATATGGCTCCCAAAACTAGAGAGTCAAATAAATCATGGAAATTAAAATATGTTATTACTCACCAGATGATAGGGAACACACCGTACTTGAAATATATTAACAAATGCTATCTGGTTTTGTGTTAGAAAACATACATCAATGAACGAAATGTTTACTTTTGGTACTAAAAAAACTTCTTTTGTCCACGGAACGCACACTTTGCAATAAATCAAACCGAAACTACGACCAGAGCTACTTAGCGGCTTTCTCTACAATCTACTTCATTTTGAGTCCTCTAGGTAGCAGCAAACATTAAAAAACAAAAAATGTTCAAAGGTACACTATGCTAAAGGTACAACAGTCTCCCCTGCATTAAACTAATATTTAGCATAAATTATGTACTTGTACTACTGAACTACGAGTAGTATGTACACATTCTACAATTGCCTTTTCTGTGAAAACTATATCTCCGATAGAAGTTTTGCAAATCACTGCCAATTTTTTAGATTTTATACCGAAATAAAGCAATAAAACAGATTGACACAATTGTAATCTTTGAAACATAGTTAGACCTATTCATTAGCATGCGTACCATCGAATACTTTGATCATTGCTAATAATTATTTTCTAAAACATATGGTCGCCGGACACTTTAAATCTGGTGACATTTTTAACAAATTTATAGTCCTTTAGGCAGTGTTTTGGACCTAATATGTTTTATTTTTTTAATATATTACAAATCACTTTGTTTTTTAAATATTTCCTTTTAGTATAGCAACGTTTCAACTTGTGTTCGCATTTCACATATGTCACTATTAAATTGTGTTTTTTAACAATCTCAGTTCACTGGCGTAAATAGTAACAGATAGTGATACGCTCTAATAAACATCACTATCATCAGCAGCAGTATATTAGCGTTTTACTTTAGTTCAGTATATTAATTTAAACAATATTATTCAAACAGGACACTAATGTCCTATGCACATAATTCCTAGAACTGAAATCCATTATGCTAAAGCCTGAGAGAGAAGACTCTATGAAAAACTACAATTTTTTTATTAGAGGTCACAAAACCTATTAACTTGGTAGAAATTCAGAATCTTCTAAGCAGAGTCCATGGGGAAATCCTGGGAAGAAATAAGACATCTGGCTAAAAAACGGATCCGATGGAAATTGTTCTCTTCCGCCTTTTGCTCCAATACGATTATAGGAATAGAGTGAATGAACGAATGAATGCGTGGGTGAGTGGACAGATGGATGGATGGATGGATGGATGGACGGATGGATGGATGGATGGATGCGTAGATGGACGGATGTATAGATCGATGGATGAATGGATGGATAGATGGATGGATGCATGCATGAATAGATGCGTAGACGGATGGATGGATGTATGAATCGATAGATGAATGGATGCATGGAGGATAGATGAATGGATGCATGGATGGATGGATGTGTAGATGGATGGATGTATAGATCGATAGATGAATGGATGCATGGATGGATAGATGGATGGATGCATGGATGGATGGATGCGTAGATGGATGGATGTATAGAGCGACAGATGAATGGATGCATGGATAGATAGATGGATGGGTTCATGGATGGATGAATGCGTAGATGGATGGATGTATAGATCGATAGATGAATGGATGCATGGAGGATAGATGAATGGATGCATGGAAGATGGATGCATGCATGAATGGATGCATAGGTATATAGATGAATGGATGGATGGATGGATCGATCGATAGATGAATGGATGCATGGAGGATAGATGAATGGACGTATGGAGGATGGATGCATGCATGAATGGATGCATGGATATATAAATGGATGGATGAATGGATGGATCGATCGATAGATGAATGGATGGATGCATGAATGGATGCATGGCTATATGGATGGATGGATAGATGCGTGGATAGATGGATGTATAGATCGATAGATGAATGGATGCATGGATGGATAGATGCATGCATGGATAAATGCGTAGACGGATGGATGTATGGATCGATAGATGAATGGATGCATGGAGGATAGATGAATGGATGCATGGATGGATGGATGCGTAGATGGATGGATGTATAGATCGACGGATGAATGGATGCATGGATGGATGGATGGATGCGTAGATGGATGGATGTATGGATCGATAGATGAATGGATGCATGGAGGATAGATGAATGGATGCATGGATGGATGGATGCGTAGATGGATGGATGTATAGATCGATAGATGAATGGATGCATGGATGGATGGATGCATGGATAGATGCGTAGACGGATGGATGTATGGATCGATAGATGAATGGATGCATGGAGGATAGATGAATGGATGCATGGAGGATAGATGAATAGATGCATGGAGGATGGATGCATGCATGAATGGATACATAGATATATAGATGGATGGCTGGATGTATGGATCGATAGATGAATGGATGCATGGAGGATAGATCAATGGATGCATGGATGGATGGATGCATAGATGGATGGATGTATAGATCGATAGATGAATGGATGCATGGATGGATGGATGCTTAGATGGATGGATGTATGGATCGATAGATGAATGGATGCATGGAGGATAGATGAATGGATGCATGGAGGATAGATGAATGGATGCATGGAGGATAGATGAATGGATGCATGGATGGATGCGTAGATCGATGGATGTATGGATCGATAGATGATTGGATGCATGGAGGATAGATGAATAGACGTATGGAGGATGGATGCACGCATGAATGGATGCATGGATATGTAAATAGATGGATGGATGGATCGATCGATAGATGAATGGATGGATGCATGAATGGATGCATGGCTATATGGATGGATGGATAGATGCGTGGATAGATGGATGTATAGATCGATAGATGAATGGATGTATGGATGGATGGATGGATGGATGCATGGATAAATGCGTAGACGGATGGATGTATGGATCGATAGATGAATGGATGGATGGATGCGTAGATGGATGGATGTATGGATCGATAGATGAATGGATGTATAGATCGATAGATGAATGGATGCATGGAGGATGGATGCATGCATGAATGGATGCATAGATATATAGATGGATGGCTGGATGGAAGGATGGATCGATGGATGAATGGATCGATAGATGAGTGGATGGATTGATGAGTGGATGGATTGATGAATGGATGGATGGATAGATGCGTAGACGGATGGATGTATGGATCGGTAGATGAATGGATGCATGGAGGATAGATGAATGGCTGCATGTATGGATGGATGGATCGATAGATGAGTGGATGGATTGATGAATAGATACGTGGATGGATGGATGCAAGGACGGACAGACAGACGAACGAATAATGGCCAAGAGCGTGTTTTCAACAGTTGCAACATTCACATGAGGTCCAGAGAAAACACACATCCGTATATCGTGGTTATCAAGGACGCTTCAGTGTAAACTTGTTGGCCGTTTTATCCTATTTATTACAGCCCTTTCTCAATGGTCCATTTGATTGAGTGTTTTAGGAACTCATCTCCCCTGAACTTTTCGAGGATGTACTTCTTGATTTAAGAAGTAGGCTCTATAATATGATTTTTGAAAACATTACTACTTTGACCCTTTTTTGAGTAGCCGCTTTAATGATTGCATATGGAGCCCTTAAGGACGAGCAGCCTCTGCCTAGCAACACGAATCTTCATTGAAGGCATGCGGTCTAATCACCAAGGCAACAACGAGAAAACGATGCTGATAAATTCTCTACCCAGCAAACTGAATACTATGTAACAATAATGTGCCAGGCCTGAGAATTCATTTCTGCAGCAATGCGGAATACTTCAGGTGAGCCAGCGGATTTTTAAGGGGTAAAATCGCTCTCAAAACGAGTGCTGTGGCTACTCTCGCAGCCTGAGTAATGGATTAGGGTGGGCACTCATGCGCTTTCCAAGTCTGTTCGATCAGATCGCCCCATGATGTGCGTTGCTTGTCGAGTGGAGGGGGGGGGGCGTTATCGAGCAGCAACCCGAAATATGTGCTCGTGGCCGCTGGTCAACTTCGCTGCATTCTGTGTAGACTGAGCTTGCTCAACCCGTCCACAGAAAAATGACAGTCTCTAATCGATAACTTGAAGCTCAGAATTAGACAAAATCTATCTATACTAATAATAAATCTGTAGCCGAAATTTTTCTGGTAATTTTCGATTTTCCAAAAATAATTGGCCCTAACATATATAATTAACCACCCTGAAACCGAAAATCGCTTTTTTTGAAATTTTTATTTGTATGTCTGTCTGTCTGGATGTTTGTTACCTTTTCACGCGATAATGGCGGAACGGATTTCGATGAAAATTAGAATATAAATTAAGTTCGCTGTAACTTAGATTTTAGGCTATATGGCATTGAAAATAAGTTATTTAAAGGGGGGGTTATAAGGAGGGCTGAATTAAATAAATCGAAATATCTCGCTTATTATCGATTTTTGTCAAAAATGGTACATAACAACGTTTCTTTAAAAATCATTTCCAATAAGTTTTATTCTTTGAAAAATTTTGATAGGACTGATATTTAATGAGATAAATGAGTTTTAAAATTAAAATAACTGCCATCTAAGGCGGTATAATGAAATAAAAAACAAATGACTTCGTCTATAAGGGGCCTTGGACAACAACAATCGAAAGCTATGAAACATAGCCTACAGAGAATGTTTCTTTGTTTGTATGGAGTAATATCGGAAGCTAAATTAACCGATTTGTATAATTAATTATTATTTCACCATTGGAAAGTGTAGTTTCTCTAGATGGACATAATGCTATAATGTTATTACAGTAACGTCTGAGTGAATCGAGGACAGGTAAGATTAAAATAGCTTCTTATGCACAGAAAACTTGATAGGCTACAATTTAAATTAAGTAACATATTAAACGATTTATCCTTCTATCAAACACGAATGTTCCCTGGATCAAATGTCCTATTTTAATTATGTAATTACTTTATATTTATTTCTAACGGGTGCAGCGGAGCGCACGGGTATGGCTAGTATAAATATAGAGAAAAGACAGGTGAAGAACGACCAAGAAAACAATGGACAAAAGATTTCGATTCTTTGTGAGCAGAACTGATCGAAATGATACATGATGATGATGATGATGATGATGATGATGATGATGATGATGATGATGATGATGATGATGATGACGACGAGATGTGATGATGAGATGTCTACTGAAGTTAATTGTCTAGGAATTGCTCGCAGCCATCTTTACAATATTAAAATTGCCCACACCTGTGGAGTAACGGTTAGGGCGTCTGGCCGCGAAACTAGGTGGCCCGGATTCGATTCCCGGTCGAGGCAAATTACCTAGTTGAGGTTTTTTCCGGGGTTTTCCCTCAACCCAATATGAACAAATATTGGGTAAGTTTCGGTGTTGGACCTCGGACTCATTTCACCGGCATTACAGCAGTAGTAGATGTAACATTAATAGTAGTAGTAGTAGTAGTAGTAGTAGTAGTAGTAGTAGTAGTAGTGGTAGTAGTAGTAGTAGTGGTGGTGGTAGTAGTAGTAGTGGTAGTAGTAGTAGTAGTAGTAGTAGTGGTGGTAGTAGTAGTAGTAGTAGTGGTAGTAGTAGTAGTAGTAGTAGTAGTAGTGGTGGTAGTAGTAGTAGTAGTAGTGGTAGTGGTAGTAGTAGTAGTAGTAGTGGTGGTGGTAGTAGTAGTAGTGGTAGTAGTAGTAGTAGTAGTAGTGGTAGTGGTAGTGGTAGTAGTAGTAGTAGTAGTAGTGATAGTGGTAGTAGTAGTAGTGGTAGTAGTAGTAGTGGTAGTGGTAGTGGTAGTAGTAGTAGTAGTAGTAGTAGTGGTAGTGATAGTGGTAGTGGCAGTAGTAGTAGTAGTAGTGGTAGCGGTAGTGATAGTGGTAGTGGTAGTAATAGTAGTAGTAGTAGTAGTGGTAGTGGTAGTGGTAGTAGTAGTAGTAGTGGTGGTAGTAGTAATAGTAGTAGTGGTGGTGGTAGTAGTAGTAGTAGTAGTAGTAGTAGTAGTAGTAGTAGTAGTAGCAGTAGCAGTAGCAGTAGCAGTAGCAGTAGGATGAAATTTTGAAACATATCGATAAGAATACATTAATGAATTTTACGCACATTATGTGGTATATGTCTATTAGTTTCATCAGAAAAAATATATTTTACATAAAAGTAACAAAATGAAATCAGTATTACCAAAAAATATATATTTTTACAACTTGTATTTCTTGATAAAACTATGTCAGTTTGCTTACAAATATTTTATCTTTATCCTGTAAAAATTTCAATGCGATAAGTTACCTTTGTTAGTTGCTGAGATAATGGGGCCATTAAATAAGAAAATTTAACATTGGCAGTATAGGGCAGTTAATCTTCTCTTAAAAACTGATGGTGTCTCAATATTCTTATTTATAACAGAAAAACCGTCAATAATAGTAAATTGCTTAACATAAAATACTTTTTTTCAATTTTAACAGTGCATATTTTGTTATTTTTAGTGCATATGTCTAGGTTTTTAATTGCATATGTGCCTCTTTTAGTGCATATGAATCCATTCCCTAGTAATGATAATACGTTACGATCCCTTTGTTATGTATATAAGAGTATTTGACATTAAGAAAAAAAGTATTGGTTTTATGGACCTTGTCTAGTACATTGTAGAAGCTCAGATAGGTATTTCTATGGCAACTGCTCATTTGTGGAATTGCCCCATATACTCAATGCTTTTTTCTTAACGTGGAATCCTCTATAGTATACGGAAAACAGGCATCTCAATCACTTTCAAGTGTTAACTTCCTTTTGGCCTTTCCATTAACTCTAAACATGAAGGTAGGCCTTTTTGTAAGGGGAAACTCCATAAAATTAACTAATTTCCTTGAAGATAAGCCTTGCAGAATGTGTAAGCCATTACACAAGCACAAACACAAACCCCCATTATTTCTACTGTTGGCTGTTGAAACCGAGTTTGTAGATTACAATCTTTTCACAATGTGCAAATGGTGCTTGCATGCTGGATTGCTCTAATTTGGACCGGAGTACATTCACGTACAGGCACTGCCCCAGTTTCTCTGCAACTTGTGGCAGTCCCATCAACTGTAACACTAGTGTCATGCCACCGATATTCGTGTCTGGCCACCTCCGTCCTACATAAATGTTTACGTCAGCGGAATGAATCGCTTTATGTTCTATGTCACGAAAGATTCAGATAAAAAAGCGGAAAAATTAGAAACTCACTCTCTGAATTCAAAGGCCATAGAAGTTTAATCCATTAAGGGCCGATTGTATAAACCATTTAATCTTAGATCCTCGTTCTAGTTGCACTTGGAATTTTGTGTTGTATAAAGTCTGATCTGAGATTAATTTGTCTTTAACTGAAGTCAACTTTGACTGAAGAAATTTCTCCGATTAAGTTAGATGATCCAATTTATTTTGATGTACCGAAGTACATATGATATTTTCATGCAGATATTCTGCTTTCTCAGATGATGAGAGAGAGATGGAACGGAGAAAAATTCTCTCCGGCGCCGGGATTTGAACCCGGGTTTTCAGCTCTCCGTGCTGATGCTTTAACCACTAAGCCACGCCGGGTACAATCCCGACACCGTTGAGAATCGTCTCAGATTAAGCTCCATCTCTTGGGTTCCCCTCTAGTGGCCGCCCTCTGCACTACGTCATAGATGTCTATGCACGCAGGACCGAAGTCCATACATGTGTAGAGGTGCACTCAAATGAGTGACTGGTTGGCCGGGGTCCGACGGTATGCACTATCACAAAGTGATTTAAAGACGGCGCCCATACCGTCGGACCCCGGCCAACCAGTCACTCATTTGAGTGCACCTCTACACATGTATGGACTTCGGTCCTGCGTGCATAGACATCTATGACGTAGTGCAGAGGGCGGCCACTAGAGGGGAACCCAAGAGATGGAGCTTAATCTGAGACGATTCTCAACGGTGTCGGGATTGTACCCGGCGTGGCTTAGTGGTTAAAGCATCAGCACGGAGAGCTGAAAACCCGGGTTCAAATCCCGGCGCCGGAGAGAATTTTTCTCCGTTCCATCTCTCTCTCATCATCTTAGATGATCCAAGTTCAGTTATTTCTTTTCGTGTTTGAAATATACGAATTGTGCAAATAGAATAACCATTATTATTAATAATAATAGATATGGTATGTACATTTATACAGGGTGTTTCAAAAATACGGCGCATAATTTCAGGTATGTATTTCCCACATGTAGACAATCAAAATAGTTCATTACAACATGTGTCCGGAAATGCTTCATTTCCGAGTTATGGCCTTCACAACATTGAAATTCACCGGAACGTTTTTCTTTCCGCAGGTCGTTGCCGTCAAAGGAGACATTAAGAGGGCACTCTGACAGTTCATTCCGAGGCGAAGGTTACATTCAGTGTTGTGTAGGCGTTAGACTGTGCGACATGTATTCAAATCAAGAGCTGGCAGAGTTACACTTCATGTACGGTAAGGCGGACGGCAATGCTGCGCTGGCTCGTCGTTTGTACCAGGAGAGGTACCCATAGCGACAATGTCCAGATCGGAAGACATTTGTACGTCTCCATTACCGTTTGTGCGAGTATGGAAAATTTAACTCGATGGATAGGTAGAGGTGGCCCAATTGCTTGGCCTCCACGCTCACCTGATCTGAACCCTCTCGATTTCTATTTGTGGGGCCATTTAAAATCATTGGTTTATTCGTCTCCGGTGCCTGATTTGGAATCCCTTCAGAATCGAATTGTGGCATGTTCTGAGGACATACGCAATACTCCTGGAGTTTGGGATCGTGTTCGCAGGTCGAGACATCGATGTGAGGTCTGTATTCAAGCAGGAGGTGGACATTTTGAACATATTCTGTAATGACAACGACCTGCGGAAAGAAAAACGTTCCGGTGAATTTCAATGTTGTGAAGGCCATAACTCGGAAATGAAGCATTTCCGGACACATGTTGTAATGAACTATTTTGATTGTCTACATGTGGGAAATACATACCTGAACTTATGCCTCGTATTTTTGAAACACTCTATATATATATATATATATATATATATATATATATATATATATATATATATATATATATTTCAATTTCTTGCCTTTATACACAAATAACCTTATATTTTATAAGGCTCTATCGTGTTCAGCAGTATCAAATAACTTAACCTATAATTATATTATGTTTATAACAACTATAAATGGATATGATAGGTACATTCATAAATTTTCAATTAACTGTATTACTAAACGAAAATTGTCGTTTTATAAAGCTTTATTATGTTTAGCAGTATCAAACACCATAACATGATAACAATTTGGAGAACGGTCAACCTTCTCTAATTGTCGGCCATTATTTACAATGCACAAAACAAACCAGTGTCTCCAACAGAGTGTACGGAAAGTCGCCAAAATGTAGTTGAAAAGTCGCTAGATTTCTCATTATCAACAAAAAAAGATTAAATTTTGTCATTATGGGGTCCTAAAAAGGTCGCTAAATCCCTATTTAAGCAATATAGCCTAAACGTTAAAAGAAATTGTCGTTGAAAACGAGTTAAAGTCTCTAAATTGGAGACACTGAACAAACCTGTACAACATGGCCAGCGCATCACATACTTCGCCTGTTTATGCGATGTTGCCAAATCCTTTTCACGTGAACTTAGATTGCATTTGAACCAAGGTAATTTGATCGCAGAAAAGTTTTATACAATAGAAGTGTCTGAACTCGGTTCACTTTCCGATATTCGATCAAAGTTGATCTTTAGTCAGGGAGTTTTATACAATTGGGCCTAATATTTCTAAACCTTTCATCTTGGAGACCATTTCTCGTTCAATTTGTGGTTATTCAGATGCAATGCTTCTTTTTGGACAAAGATAAGTTACACTCGCTGATAAGGCCAGTTATTGTGATACTGGAATGTTTCTGAAGCGCTGATGAATTCTCACAATGAGAGTGGGAAAATTCTGAGGATTTTTTTTTTTCAATTCTTCTCTTTTTACCGCAGATTCCAAATCAGATTCTGCCAGATGTTATATGCTATTTCACTTCTTTAGAATGTATATAATATTCATACCCCTAATGGGTTTAGGTCAATTCTAATTAAAAATATGTTTATTTTTTAATTAAGGCTGTAAGGGGCGTGGCATTTAAAGAGCCGTCAACATTATTTTTTTTTCATCAAAGAATTCTTTTTTACAAATTTCTGATTACAAATCTAGTAGCGTTTTGTTCTAAAGTTGGCTCCCTGAAGTTACTAGATGAATGTAGCGGAGGAGAACTTTTAATAGGTACAATATGTGTTACTTAAATACTAATTTTGCTTTCAAATCCATTTTCCCGTAAGTTTATTTTTCTTGATTCAACACCACATTCTTCATTCCTAATATTAATCAATCTGCTTGACATTTTTGCTGCAAGTATTTACGAGGTATCTACATGTTTATAGCATTTGTTTTGTAAGTAATGCTGTTAGTTTATTTCATTAATATTTTTTTATGAATTATAGAAAAAAATAGAATTTTCAAGATTTCAAAAATCTATATCCAAAGTGAATAAATTAGATATTCAATAAAATGAAAGCATATAAATGCTTATCTATGTCTT
The DNA here is from genome assembly GCF_040183065.1 of Periplaneta americana. Classification (NCBI taxonomy): domain Eukaryota; kingdom Metazoa; phylum Arthropoda; class Insecta; order Blattodea; family Blattidae; genus Periplaneta; species Periplaneta americana. The sequence goes on from NC_091127.1 coordinate 170,431,010, forward strand.
TTGAATGTAACAAAAAAAAAACAATTGCCAGCCTGTTCGTTATTTATGAAATTACTGTCATATAACATTTTGTCCTTGTGGCAACCCTTCAATAAGGGAAGTACTTTATATAAGAATCAGGACGTATTCAATGGAAACATAAAATTTACTGAATGAGCGAACTGTATTTGGTTACCTGTAACGATCCGAACGGCAATAATCTTCTTAAGGAGACCAGATAGGTTGGACTGGGTTGAAATATTCATTCATTCATTATTTATTATTTATTTATTTATTTATTTACTTAGTTATTTACTTACTTAATTACTTATTTATTTACTTACTCATTTACTTACTGACTTACTTACTTACTGGCTTTTAAGGAACCCGGAGGTTCATTGCCGCCCTCACATAAGCCCGCCATTGGTCCCTATCCTGAGCAAGATTAATCCATTCTCTATCATCATATCCCACATCCCTCAAATCCATTTTAATATTATCTTCCCATCTACCTCTCGGCCTCCCTAAAGGTTTTTTTCCCTCCGGTCTCCCAACAAACACTCCATATGCATTTCTGGATTCGCCCATACGTGCTACATGCCCTGCCCATCTCAAACGTCTGGATTTAATGTTCCTAATTATGTCAGGTGATGAATACAATGCGTGCAGTTCTGTGTTGTGTAACTTTCTCCATTCTCCTGTAACTTCATACCTCTTAGTGCCAAATATTTTTCTAAGCACCTTATTCTCAAACACCCTTAACCTATGTTCCTCTCTCAAAGTGAGAGTCCAATTTTCACAAGCATAAAAAACAACCAGTAATATAACTGTTTATAACTTGTTTACTTACTTATTTACTTACTTAGTTACTTATTTACCTATTTACTTACTTACTTATTCACTTATTTATTTATTTATTTATTTATTTATTTATTTATTTATTTATTTACTTATTTTCTTTTCTTATTTATTTACTTATTTACTTACTTACTTACTTATTTAATTTATTTATTTATTTATTTATTTATTTATTTATTTATTTATTTATTTTTGCATATTCTGCTTTCTTGGAATTTTAAAATTGATGTTATGCAATTTCAACTTCGAGCTCCAGTGGGAAATAATGTTTTAAATACTTTTTTTGAATGTAAACAACAGTATAAATTGTTCACTTCCAACTTCCAGTCAATCTTTCTCTGTTCGATATATTTTTTTTAACTTTGAGTAAGCTCAGAACTGAAGCTATTAAAAATAAAAAACATAACATCGTACTAGTTATTGTCTGCAATGTGTTCTTTATGTTAAATAAAAAATAGTCTTTATCATAGGAAGAGTCCACTGCAAGAATGATGGATGTCATTTGGAATATATTTTGCAGGAGAAGCAATTGAAAGTTTGAAATGCTTAGCGCTCAAAGCTTAACTGTGATTTTCCGATCATTACTGGACAATGCCTATCAGTGTTAATGCCATATAACTCTGTATGTACATTCTATATGTCTTAAGCTATGCATTGACAGTCTTGGTTCATTTTCGACAAGAAAGTGACACCCATCATTCTTGCAGTGGACTCTTCATATGAAAAATTGAACCTAAAAAATTATTTGAAAAAAAAAAAAATTAGGCCTACACATTTGAAAAAAAATTAAGGAAATATAACAAACATGAGTAACAGAAATTCTATTGCATTTAATAGATAGACGGAGGTATCAATGATGTTGACGTAAAATTTCAACTTTCTACCTTTAATAGTTTAAGATCTGAACGTACCAAAACTTTGTAAATTTAACATTGTCAAGGTGGGAGGTACCTGATACCTTAAAATCTTTTCTGCCCATAGATATAGAAAGATTTAAAAATAATTGTAATTTTATACCTCAATAACAATAGAAATCCAAGTTGCATTTTTGTAAAAAAATAAAATGTTTTCCCTCATTCGAGACTATTTTTTTTTTAATTTATTGAGTATGCCCCAACGAGTATAACTCATATGTAGGGGCTATACAAGAACACATACATACATACATACATACATACATACATACATACATACATACATACATACATACATACATACATACATACATTATACAATATAATTAAAAAGTCATGAAACTACAGTCTGAGAAAAACAAACAATAACACAAGAATTTATGAAAGAAAGAAAGCAAAATAAGAACAAATAGTAAGATAATATAAAGTTTTGGGCAGAAAGAAGAAAAAGTTTGAAACCATGAAATAAATAAATCGCCTGATTAAAATAATTAATCTTCCCAAAAACGTATTTTTAAACAATTCTTAAACCACCGGCAATTTGATAAAAGTCTATATTCTAAAGGAAGTTGGTTAAAAGTTGTTAAAAATGGTTAAGTCCTTTCGTTCCATAAGTTACTTAGCTATGCTGAGAAAAATATATATTGTCTTTTTGTCTTGTTAAATAAGTAAGTATACCTTTATTAAACTGAAATGTAATATTACTGTGTTGTAAATTGTTAGTAACTTTGTACATGAAAATAGCAGCACCTAATTTGATAACTGATTCAACTGGTAGAACGAACGAAAATTGATATAGATATTTAACTGGAGTCAAATAATGAAAACCCAATAAATTTCTTAAAGCTCTATTTTGAATAATTTGTAAAGGTCTCAAAGTAGTTTTCTTATTATGTCCCCAAATAAATGACATACATTAAATGAGAATTGATAAAAGCATAATATACATTCAATGACAAGATATAGGCAAAGATCTTTTAAGCCTTTTCAAAATACCAGACATTGGAGCAATTTTCCCCACAGACAGCCAAAATATGCTTATCCCATGTTAAATGTTCATCAACAATCAAACCTAAAAATTTAACTGATGCAACGTTTTGTATTACAGAATCATTAAACTTTAATTCTTTCGGAATAATATAATAAAGTGAGGGTTTAGTAAAAATCGTATTTCGACATTTATGATATAAAAAACTGAGATTATCTTACTTACTTATTTACTTACTTCCTTACTTACTTACTTACTTACTTACTTACTTACTTACTTACTTACTTACTTACTTACTGGCTTTTAAGGAACCCGGAGGTTCATTGCCGCCCTCACATAAGCCCGTCATTGGTCCCTATCCTGAGAAAGATTAATCTAGTCTCTATCATCATATCCCATCTCCCTCAAATCCGTTTAATATTATCCTCCCATCTACATCTCGGCCTCCCCAAAGGTCTTTTTTCCTCCGGTCTCCCAACTAACACTCTATATACATTTCTGGATTCGCCCATACGTGCTACATGCCCTGCCTATCTCAAACGTTTGGATTTAATCTTCCTAATTATGTCAGGTGAAGGATACAATGCGTGCAGCTCTACGTTGTGTAACTTTCTCCATTCTCCTGTAACTTCATCCCTTTTAGCCCCAAATATTTTCCTAAGAACCTTATTCTCAAAAACCCTCAATCTCTGTTCCTCTCTCAAAGTGAGAGTCCAAGTTTCACAACCATACAGAACATCCGGTAATATAACTGTTTTATAAATTCTAACTTTCAGATTTTTTGACAGCAGACTAGATGACAAAAGCTTCTCAGCCGAATAATAACAGACATTTCCCATATTTATTCTGCGTTTAATTTCCTCGCGAGTATCATTTATATTTGTTACTGTTGCTCCAAGATATTTGAATTTTTCCACCTCTTCGAAGTATAAATCTCCAATTTTTATAGTTCCATTTCGTACAATATTCTGATCACGAAACATAATCATATACTTAGTTTTTTCGCGATTTACTTCCAACCCTATCGCTTTACTTGCTTCAAGTAGAATTTCTGCATTTTCCCTAATCGTTCGTGGATTTTCTCATAACATATTCACGTCATCCTCATAGACAAGAAGCTGATGTAACCCGTTCAATTCCAAACCCTGCCTGTTATCCTGAACTTTCCTAATGGCATATTCTATAGCGAAGTTAAAAAGTAAAGGTGATAGTGCATCTCCCTGCTTTAGCCCGCAGTGAATTAGAAAAGCATCAGATAGAAACTGGCCTATACGGACTCTGCTGTAAATTTCACTAAGACACATTTTAATTAATCGAACTAGTTTCTTGGGAATACCAAATTCAATAAGAACATTATATAAAACTTCTCTCTTAACCGATATTATCTTAATTATTATGAAGATAATAATGAAAATATTTATTAAGAAAGTTGTTAGGATGATTCTGAAGATTACGAAAACGGTCATCAATGTGACAATCGATGTGAGAATTGTTACTCCTACAGAACGTTATTAAAAATTAGGCACCGGCCTGGATCATAGCTGTAGAGGTACTGATTTGGAGCTTAAATCAATAATGTTATGTTGCGTGGTAGGCGTGGCTTACGCGTGCTGCTACGACGTGAATCGCTCGTGGGATACGGACGGGGTCAGTAGACAGATGGAGCTTAATAGAGACCCTTATTAAGCAACTCATAGCTGATAACAAAATTTATGAGAGGTAATGAGCAGTTTAGTGTAGTCATTGAGATTAACAATATTGTGTGGAATCACGGTACATGCCAGATTATAACCTTGCCAAGAACATGGATGTTTTCACATTATTTTAATGCCTTTTGTTATTTGTGGGGATGGGTTGGAATTGTGCCGACAACATAACCCAAATTTCCCGTCTATGTGATTTCAGAATACGGTCAAAATTGACTGGAAGTAAAACTTCAACAGATGTACCGAAAACCATTAATACCTTACATACTGAACCGTATTTTTTGGAAATAGCGATAAGCGCGAAATTTTCCATAATTAGTACTTTCTACAGTACTGTCACAAGAGGTCTGAGATTTGCCTGTAAATCCACGAGCTTATACAGAGTGTTTCAAAAATAAGGGGCAAAATTTCAGGTATGTATTTCCCACATGTAGACAATCAAAATAGTTCATTACAACATGTGTCCGGAAATGCTTCATTTCCGAGTTATGGCCTTCACAACATTGAAATTCACCGGAACGTTTTTCTTTCCGCAGGTCGTTGTCATTACAGAAGATGTTCAAAATGTCCACCTCCTGCTTGACTACAGACCTCACATCGATGTCTCATTGACCTGCGAACACGATCCCAAACTCCAGGAGTATTGCATATGTCCTCAGAACATGCCACAATTCGATTCCGAAGGGATTCCAAATCAAGCACCGGAGACGAATAAACCAATGATTTTAAATGGCCCCACAAGTAGAAATCGAGTGGGTTCAGATCAGGTGAGCGTGGAGGCCAAGCAATTGGGCCACCTCTACCTATCCATCGATCAGGAAACCTTCGATCCAAGTACCGGCGAGCCGTACGACTGAAGTGTGCAAGAGCGCCATCATGCAAGAAGTGAATGTGTTGACGATTGATCAGTGGAGTGTCTTCTAAAACATGAGGTATGGTGTTTTCCAGGAAGTTTGTGTACGCCTGCCCCGTAAGTCTGTTTACAATTACATGGGGTCCAACTAATCGATCACCAATGATACCGGCCCACATGTCAGAGTGCCCTCTTAATGTCTCCTTTGACGGCAACGACCTGCGGAAAGAAAAACGTTCCGGTGAATTTCAATATTGTGAAGGCCATAACTCGGAAATAAAGCATTTCCGGACATATGTTGTAATGAACTATTTTGATTGTCTACATGTGGGAAATACATACCTGAAATTATGCCCCGTATTTTTTAAACACCCTGTATAACCATAGGTAATATATAATACAACCAGAACATTTTGATAACTAAGATACTGTTCTGTTTTGTCTTTTTGTCTCATTTAAACATTTATAATGTTATTTATTTCAATGATGTATGTTATTCGAAGTTACGAAATCTTTCCACGCCGACCAAATGCTATTTCGAGAATGATGAGCGAGACTCGAAGCGCACAAGAATGACGGGACGAGACTCGAAAGACAAATGCAACGAACACAGCGAGCGAGAGCGGCAGTTAGTTTTTTCATCTCTGGTTTATATGTCATAGTTTTTAAGCATGGAGATCTTGCTGCATTCTTTTATCTCAAAAGTGTTTTAATATTTCCTAAATAATAATTGTTATCAGTCACAAAGGATCAAAACTGTACTAAATTTGTTTATACGAGCTGTGAAGCTTTTGATGTTTAATCGCCAATAATTTTCTACTAAAAATCTTTTAAACTGATCTACCATGACAATAAAAAAAAGGAAATATTATCATAATGTCTTTCAGTGATGTCGTTAACAACAATCGAAATCTATATTCAGGTTTGATATATTTCAGATGGCCTTGTTTACAATTATGATTAAATAATAGCCTTCTATGAAGACTGGACAAATTAAACGCAGCTTGACTTGGCTCTCGGTTAGGAACACGCACATCAGACATGCCAGCATAGCCTGCCCATTATCAATCCGTAAACTACTGCATATTTTTTACTCACACAACTTATATTAATATAATAACATTCACATTATTACACAGGGCTGCCATAAATGAGCTTTCTGGTTTCGAACACGCGTAACTTACCTTCAATAAAACTCCATCTATTTGAAATCCATACCGATAGAACCGAATTATTTAAACAACTCGAGTTGAGTAGAGTTCCTGGGTAGCTCAGTTGGTAGAGCATTGGTAAGTTTAACCAAAAGTCCCGGGTTCGATGCCCGACCCCGGAACAATTTTTCCCTCGAAATTATTCAAATCAACGTCACAGGGAGTTATACCTGAAAGCTCGATTTGCATAGGCTAATACACGTCACTGTTCGTTAACTGTAAAACCACAATTTCAGTCACACAATGTTGGTTGCTTGACGGTTGTCAGCCCACTTTGAGGTCTGTGGATATAGAGGGAAAAATTGGGTCGGTGTCTGGTAAAGTTCCTGGGTAGCTTATTTGGTAGAGCGTTGGTACGTTTAACCAGAGGTCCCAGGTTCGATGCCCGGTCCCGGAACAATTTTTCCCTCGAAATTATTCGAATTATTTGTAACGTAAATTCATGTTTTGTGTATCTTTCTTAATTTATCAACAGTCTAGAAAAACAATCTCACTTTGGTTTCCAATGAATTTACAGAAGAAGACAAAATGTACGACTATTTCATGTAAAAGAAAGCATTACCACGCACACTTAAAATTCTTCGTGAACAATTGATGAGTTTGCTGCGCAGACAAAAGGCACTAAACAGACATGCTTTTGTTGAGAATGTAGTGATTTTCATACGCACTTATAGAAATTAAAGCGAGAGATACGTCTGGTCCTATATTTAAAATTGGATACCTTTAACCTTATTGAGAATACAATTCCACATATAAATTGAACACCACTATACATTGCTTCAATATTCGGTACACTCATAAATGAAACATGACACTACACATATAAAACTACTGAAATCGAAATGAACTTCACAATAACGTGTCAGATCCTACCTTCTTGTAATGTATCGCCCTCCATCTTATATCTGATAATGTGGCTGTATACTGCTGAATATTTCCAAGTCCTGAAAAAGACAGAGAAATTGATTTAATGGCAGCAACGAACTGTATTTATACTAATGATAAATATGCAGCCAAACTTTTTCTGGTAATTTTCGATTTTCCAAAAATAATTGGTGTTAACATGTAGGGTAAACATTGGTAATTTCGTGATAATTTCATGAAAACTAATTTAAACTAAAAATGTGTAAATATATCCTTATTCCGATTTTTTCATATAAAAGACGATAACTTGCTGTACAAATCTGGAGTCATAAAAGATTGGATACGTTCTTGAATATGTGCCAAAAACCACTTTTACAACTTAAGCTGAAAGTTTGGTTATTTCGTGATAACCTTGATAATTTCGTGATATTGCATTGATAATTTCGTGAGAGGTAGAAGAATTGTGGAAAAATTCATTAAAGTCAAATGAAATTATCGTTTATTGTTACAAGACTTCAAACATAGTAATTCCGTCTAATATTCATAGCAAGAAAACATAGAAATACATATCAACACATAATAAGAATGAAATCAAAGTAAAAATTGAAATTGAAAAGGGATCTTCTTTGCCCTGAAAGGGTGAACACTTTTATTACGGACTTTACTATAGCCTATTACTAGGGTAACTCCAAAAGTAATGCATAACGTTTGTTTAAAAATTATATTTTTATCCTACAGCTTTGCTATTTTCACAGAATGTAGATGCATCCTTAAGGAACAAAATGTCACTTTTCCACATAATCCTCGTCTCTTTCAACTGCCTTACGAAACCTAGGAACGAGGGCCTGTAGACCAGCACGGTAAAAGTCTGGACCAACACGTCTGAGCCACTCTTTAGCAGCGTGCACAAGGGAGTCATCTTCTAACCTCGTTCCGCGAAGGGATCCTTCAGTTTACCAAAGAGATGGTAATCGCACTGTGCCAGTTCAGGACTGTAAGGCGGATGTTTCACTGTTGTCCATCCGAATTTTCTGATATGGTCTATGGTCTTGTGACTGACATGTGGCTGTGCGTTGTCTTGCAATAGCAGAACATCCTGCTTCTCCCGATGTTGCCGAACACGACTCCGTCGAACTTGAAGTTTCTAGAGAGTTGCCACATACCCGTCACAATTAAAGGTGGTTCCGTGTGACACGATGTCCACAAGCAACAGTCCTTCTGAATAGAAAAACACAGTAGCATAACGTTTCCTGCCGAAGGTGTTCTTTTGAATTTCTATTTCTTTGGTGTATTTGCTTGATGCCACTCCATTGTCTGCCTCTGTCTCCGGTCCAAAATGGTGGAGACATGTTCCATCTTCTGTCACAATTCTTGCAAGTCATCTAGCACTTATCATTGACACTTAGCATGATAACAAATCAAACATAAGCTACATTGAACCCATTGCGTATCCGTTTTCTTTTTTGTTATCACATCTTGTCTTCAGATTTCTAAAATTCCTATTGTAATACATGTTATGCTATTTTAAAAATTGTAACACTTAATGCTCAACAAAATTTCGCCTCAAACAGCTAAGATTTCTATCAGTAGAGCTAAGCCTATATGGCGACTACAGATGTATCTAAAATTCCAAAAACATTTCCTAAAATTTCATTAAGATACAATAAATCTTTGTACCAAATATCATATGCTTACCTTTAGTAATAAGCTTGTAATGTAATTACAAACATCCACAAAATTTGTACGCCTGAGAAGTCGACGTAAACTTGCTCTCTCCAAACATAAAAACTCACTGAAGCAGCTACAATAGTCACACAAAGCTTAGCTGTATGTTTCTGGAAACTGGACAACATATGCAATCCCTTGGCGGAAACTTGAATCTCGTAACATCATTGGTTAGTTCACAAAAGAACAAAGAAAAAGTATCACGAAATAACCACTGCCACGAAATTACCAATGTTTACCCTATAATTAACCATCCTGAAACCGAAAATCGCTTTTTTGAAATTTTTGTTTGTATGTCTGTCTGTCTGTCTGTCTGTCTGGATGTTTGTTACCTTTTCACGCGATTTTGGCTGAATCGATTTATATGAAAATTGGAATATAAATTAAGTTCGTTGTAACTTAGATTTTGTGAAACTTGGACTCTCACTTTGAGAGAGGAACAGAGTTTAAGGGTGTTTGAGAATAAGGTTCTTAGGAAAATATTTGGGGCTAAAAGGGATTAAGTTACAGGAGAATGGAGAAAGTTACACAACGCAGAGCTGCACGCATTGTATACTTCACCTGACATAATAAGGAACATAAAATCCAGACGTTTGAGATGGGCAGGACATGTAGCACGTATGGGCGAATCCAGAAATGCACATAGAGTGTTAGTTGGGAGGCCGGAGGGAAAAAGACCTTTGGGGAGGCCGAGACGTAGATGGGAAGACAATATTAAAATGGATTTGAGGGAGGTAGGATATGATGGTAGAGACTGGATTAATCTTGCTCAGGATAGGGAGCAATGGCGGGCTTATGTGAGGGCGGCAATGAACCTACGGGTTCCTTAAAAGCCCATAAGTAAGTAAGTAAGTAAGTAACTTAGATTTTAGGCTATATGGCATTCAAAATATTTTATTTAAAAGGGGGGTTATAAGGGGGCCTGAATTAAATAAATCGAAATATCTCCCTTACATAACGAACGTTTCTTTAAAAATGATTTCCGATAAGTTTCATTCTATACAAAATTTTAATAGGACTGATATTTAATGAGATAAATAAGTTTTAAAATTGCAATAACGCCATCTAAGGCGCTGTAATGAAATAAAAAGACTTCGTCTATAAGGGGCCTTGGAGAACAACAATCGAAAGCTATTAAACATAGCCTACAGAGAATGTTTCTGTGCCTGTGTGAAGTAATATCTGGAAGCTAATTAATTGCTTAAATTATTATTTCACCATTGGAAAGTGTAGTTTCTCTAGATGGACATAATTCTATAATGTTATTACAATAACTTCTGAGTGAATCGAGGACAGATAAGATTAAAATAGCTTCTTATGCACAGAAAACTTGATAGGCTATTCTGTATATTCGTTTCGTGTATTTCTTAAAACAATGTTTATGTACCACTACATCTCGGATAATTAACGAGGAACGCGAGTGTATTGATTTAGTATCTATACTAATAATAAATCTGTAGCCAAAATTTTTCTGGTAATTTTCGATTTTCCAAAAATAATTGGTGTTAACATGTATAATTAACCATCCTGAAACCGAAAATCGCTTTTTTGAAAATTTTGTTTGTATGTTTGTCTGAACGGTTTGCGGTGAAAATTGGAATATAAATTAAATTCGTTGTAACTTATATTTTAGGCTATATGGCGTTCAAAATACGTTATTTAAAAGGGGGTTATAAGGGGGCTTGAATTAAATAAATCAAAATATCTCGCTTATTACTCATTTTTGTGAAAAATGTTACATAACAAAAGTTTCTTTAAAAATGATTTCCGATAAGTTTCATTCTTCGAAATATTTTGATAGGACTGATATTTAATGAGATAAATGAGTTTTGAAATTAAAATAACTGCCATCTAAGGCGGTGTAATGAAATAAAAAACAAATGACTTAGTCTATAAGGGACCTTGGTCAACAACAAACGAAAGCTATGAAGCATAGATAGCCTACAGAGAATGTTTCTGTGTTTGTATGAAGTAATATCGGAAACTAAATTAACCGATTTGTATAATTAATTATTAATTCACCATTGGAAAGTGTAGTTTCTCTATATGGACATAATGCTATAATGTTATTACAGTAACTTCTGAGTGAATCGAGGACTGGTAAGATTAAAATAGCTTCTTATGCACAGAAAACTTGATAAGCTATTCTGTACATTTTTATTCTATGCAAAATTTTGATAGGTTTAAGGATATACAAGACTTTTAAAATAACAATACAATACATTTTCACCGCCGCCTCAGATTATACTGTTGTTATTCCTGCAGTAACTCCTATGTGCAAAATATAAAATTTTTGAGTAGGAAGAAAAAACACATTTATTCACTCCATGGCAAAGGTTAATAGGAGAGCGTGAATTCTTACATTTCGAAAGAAAGAAATATAATTACATATCACGTATCACTATTTAAGTTATTTGAAGGGTTCAGAACCATAGTGGGCCAAGCGCCATTTACTGAAGACGTAGAAAACAAGGGTTAAAATTATAAGTTATTAGTTCATAATTCAATGGAAACGTATAGCAAGTAATATAAAGTTTACAGATTGAAAGTAAAAGATATGTCAATCTTCATTAAACTATGGTTGCATGTAATAACAATAAAAGAAACATGTTCAAGGAATTGTCATTGCACCAAATGAGTGTCTCTGGATCAAAATGATCGCATTTTAATTTTTTTAATACAATTTAAATTAAGTAACATATTAAACGATTTATTCTTCTATCAAACACGAATGTTCCCTGGATCAAACGTCCTATTTTAATTATGTAATTACTTTATATTTATTTCTAACGGGTGCAGCAGAGCGCACGGGTACGGCTAGTACTAAATACAATCAGTCTATGGGCTCTATAAGATATAGCGCAAACTTACATATTCCTATTTTGTGTATGGAGATTAATTCAGTAAGATTACTGTATAGATCTATAAACTACTATTTATGTACTCCTTATGGTATTTTCAGAGCCATCTGCGACAAATAATTTTATCCTTACAGAACACAGAATATTGCTCCGGTATTTTCGCTTGGCAGAAAATCAAGAAATGAAAACAATACAGAAAACGATATAGATATTTATATAATTATAGCAATTTCTCAGTACTTACAGTCTTACTAATAAACCGTGTATAGTTTTTATACGAGACTTATGCAGAGAGGGGACAGGAAACTTTACTAATAAACCGTGCATAAGCGATGGATGCATAAACAGTCTGTAACTATACAATGGGAATTGCTTTGCAGTAGTTATATACACGAAACCCCTTGTTTAAGCGTTGTATATAGAGAAAAAAATGGCCACTCCTCTAACAGCTGTTCGTATCGACTGTCATTTTATGATGACGGTTGCCTTGTAACCAAATACCTTACTATAATAATACCGGACAGCTGTATAGTAGCAGCATTGAAGTGAGTGCGAAATATCGCGGACTTGACATCTAGCGGAGCGGCGTGGAATTACGTCCACAAATAAAAATATAACATTATTTTATATCAAAGCTGCATAGTATGAGAAATATTGCATGCTTCATGTTATTTTCCGTAATTAATTGTTGCATATTTTTTTCTTTGCTTTAGTGAGACAAAATCAATTCTGATATTAGGAATGAATTTACAATAATGCTTTATATACGCATTGCTGACAACTGCAAAGATAAAAATGGTAGTAATCTGATGCTTGTAATAATTAGTAAAGGCATGTGGGCAACAATAAAACTTAATTTGATAAAACCTTAAAATTTCTCATATATTTTAACTTCTATTCATTTATTACGCCTAAATAAAAAAGCTAATTTCTATTATTCTATCAACACAGAGATAAAGGCATTAGGCGTAATAAATAATTTTGTTGACTCACGTTTTATGAACTCTCGGAAATCGAAAGTATGATTTGGAGCAATTTGTAATGCTTTATTGTAGCAATTATAAACAGCACATAATTATGCAAATCAAGATTTCAGGTATAACTCCCTGTAAAGTTGATTTGAATAATTTCGAGGGAAAAATTGTTCCGGATACGGGTATCGAACTCGGGACCTTTGGTTTAACGTACCAACGCTCTACCACTGAGCTACTCGGGAACTCTAACCGACACCGATCCAATTTTTCCCTCTATATCCACAGACCTCAAAGTGGGCTGACAACCGTCAAGCAACCAACTTCGAGTGCACACTAACTCCTTGTGACTTAAATTGTGGTTTTCTGTTAACGAACAGTGACGTGTATTATGCAAATCAAGATTTCAGGTATAACTCCCTGTAAAGTTGATTTGAATAATTTCGAGGGAAAAATTGTTCCGGAGCCGGGTATCGAATCCGGGACCTTTGGTTTAACGTACCAACGCTCTACCACTGAGCTACTCGGGAACTCTAACCGACACCGATCCAATTTTTCCCTCTATATCCACAGACCTCAAAGTGGGCTGACAACCGTCAAGCAACCAACTTCGAGTGCACACTAACTCCGTGTGACTTAAATTGTGGTTTTCTGTTAACGAACAGTGACGTGTATTATGCAAATCAAGATTTCAGATATAACTCCCTGTAAAGTTGATTTGAATAATTTCGAGGGAAAAATTGTTCCGGAGCCGGGTATCGAACCCGGGACCTTTGGTTTAACGTACCAACGCTCTACCACTGAGCTACTCGGGAACTCTAACCGACACCGATCCAATTTTTCCCTCTATATCCACAGACCTCAAAGTGGGCTGACAACCGTCAAGCAACCAACTTCGAGTGTACACTAACTCCGTGTGACTTAAATTGTGGTTTTCTGTTAACGAACAGTGACGTATATTATGCAAATCAAGATTTCAGGTATAACTCCCTGTAAAGTTGATTTGAATAATTTCGAGGGAAAAATTGTCCCGGAGCCGGGTATCGAACCCGGGATCTTTGGTTTAACGTACCAACGCTCTACCACTGAGCTACTCGGGAACTCTAACCGACACCGATCCAATTTTTCCCTCTATATCCACAGACCTCAAAGTGGGCTGACAACTGTCAAGCAACCAACTTGCACACTAACTCCGTGTGACTTAAATTGTGGTTTTCTGTTAACGAACAGTGACGTGTATTATGCAAATCAAGATTTCAGGTATAACTCCCTGTAAAGTTGATTTGAATAATTTCGAGGGAAAAATTGTTCCGGAGCCGGGTATCGAACCCGGGACCTTTGGTTTAACGTACCAACGCTCTACCACTGAGCTACTGAGCACATAATTATACACCCTGACATTTTAACACAGCACTAATTAATAGAACTATTAACTAGCCCAGCAACAATATACATTGCAGTTGATTACAGCTTGTTTCGCGAGTATCTCCATACCGGCCGTCTAGATAGCAGCACCAGCGTCGTTCGCGCGCAGAACTGCTAGCTGTCCGGTATTATTATAGTAAGGTATTTGTTGTAACCACAGAACAACGAACCAAAGAGCATAGAATATTGCTGTAGCTGTACTCTTTCACCAAAATATAACATGGTAATCGATCAGTCCCAGTTGTACTATCGATACTTAGAGCGACACACTAGCGTGCACTATCGGATGCAGTAAAGAAACTCAGATATTCTGTTACCTTTCGTAATGAAGTAATGACGAAACTATGACGTAGCTGTGTAACAGTTGTACTGTTATACAAGACCTGGAGGACCATAGGTGGTTCGCGGACAATAGTTTGAGAAACGCTCTTCTACACCATTGTCTAATACAGCGGAAGACAGTTTCAGACTGTGTGACGTTCGTGGAGGAAGAGCACATCCCTCATTTCGTGTGACGTCAGGTGAGAGCATCGTAATGCAAAGTTGCCTACATAAACGGCGTTTCTTTGAGTTAAAAGAAGAAATAGCATTATTCATGACTAGTCCAAATCAGCCTGTCCCCGAGTTTTAAGAAACAACCTGGATTTGTGACTTGGCTTTCCATGCGGATTTAACAGATCACTTAAACGATTTAAATACCTCACTTCAGGGCAAGGGCCTCATCGTAACAGATATATACTATAAAGTTGAAGCGTTAAAATTGTCATAGGCTCTATGGATAAATCAACTGCTGGCTGGAAACTGCATTTTTCAAAGTTATCGCAAGTGCGTGATCCGGACATTAGTCTCTCTGAAGAATATGTGCAAATTCTGCAAGATCTTCTTCGCCAGTTGAGTCGAAGTTTCAAGATGTAGAACAGTTTCTACTATATTTCAGCTCTTTGCAACCCCTTATTCCCCAGATGTGAAAGATGTTCCTAGCAGGTACCAATTGGAACTGTTAAATTTATAATGTGACGATTTGTTGAAGGACAAATATAAACACACCAAGGACTTGGTTGACTTTAACAGCAACTTCCCGAGATTGTATGCATTTGTTGCACAGGCATTATGTATGTTTGGTTCGTATGGTTGTATTCTGTTATGAAACTTGCAAACTTGCTAAACCTAAATCAAGAAGTACCTTGTCAGGTCACAACCTAACATGCAGTCTTAATTATACAGAGGGTTTAAAAAATACGGGGCATAATTTCAGGTATGTATTTCCCACATGTAGACAATCAAAATAGTTCATTACAACATGTGTCCGGAAATGCTTCATTTCCGAGTTATGGCCTTCACAACATTGAAATTCACCGGAACGTTTTTCTTTCCGCAGGTCGTTGTCATTACAGAAGATGTTCAAAATGTCCACCTCCTGCTTGAATACAGGCCTCACATCGATGTCTCATTGACCTGCGAACACGATCCCAAACTCCAGGAGTATTGCGTATGTCCTCAAGATACAACTGATACTCTTTCAACAGTCTCCAGACAGTCTTATGAGGAACCTTGACTTGCAACGCTACCCTTCGTGTGCTGATAGAAGGAGTCATGTTCACAGCCTCCAGAATCTCCTCCTGTACTTCTGGAGTTGTAGATCTTGGTCGTCCCCTTCCCAAACCAGGAAAGTTAAATTTTCCATACTCGCACAGACGGTAATGGAGACGTACAAATGTCTTCCGATCTGGACATTGTCTCTGTGGGTACCTCTCCTGGTACAAACGACGAGCCAGCGCAGCATTGCCGTCCGCCTTGCCGTACATGAAGAGTATCTCTGCCAGCTCTTGATTTGAATACATGTCGCACAGTCTAACGCCTACACAATACTGAATGTAACCTTCGCCTCGGAATGAACTGTCAGAGTGCCCTCTTAATGTCTCCTTTGACGGCAGCGACCTGCGGAAAGAAAAACGTTCCGGTGAATTTCAATGTTGTGAAGGCCATAACTCGGAAATAAAGCATTTCTGGACACATGTTGTAATGAACTATTTTGATTGTCTACATGTGGGAAATACATACCTGAAATTATGCCCCGTATTTTTTAAACACGCTGTATATTGCCCAGTCATTATGTCCCAATATTGATAAATTAGTTAAAGAAAAAAGAAACAAAAAATGCAGAAAAATGTCAACATAATTAATCGTTCTGTGCCTTCTTCGAAATTACAGAGAAAAGAAAATGCTTGTGTGTACTTTTTCATAAAATACAGAAAAGGTTTAATTATTTCTAATTATTTTTAAACACGTTGTGTGATTGCAGTCATTATACGTAAATAAAGGATATCTTGACGTACAAATGAACGTGCATAATAAAAACTCGTATTATTTTACTATAGGCCTAATATATTTGTTTCGCCAAATTAACTGAAATGAAATACTACGTGACTATTAGATACAGGAACGTGTCCAGCATATGAGACTGTCTTTGCTATAGATTGACTTTCGCATAATAGAGAAAAAATTGAATTATTTATAATCAGAACACAAGATGTGCAACTGAGTTAACGTTACCATTGGGATATCCAGGCATTAAACTGTGTTATGAACGCAGATCACTTTTATTTATCGCCTAAATCACTGCTACCTGCACGCCAAATACCCTCTCCACCCTCCCTGCAAACTGCTGTTCACATTTCACAGACTCTGCACAGACGTCGAATGCGAGACGGCAGAGCGGAGAGAGGTGACGTCACAGTGCTGTATCCTGTCCTGGTCTGGTCTAATATGTTCGATTAACATCTATATATGAAATAATTGGGAATTAAATTTAATTATTAAAAAGTAGGAGAAATCCAGGTTTTAACCGGGGACCCGCGGTATGCAGTCGAATGCTGTACCGCTGAGCTACACTACCGCCTGCTTTTAAGATGATGAAGTCTCACTACTACAATGAGGGAAATAAACAATAGAGACGTCTACCAGCACGAACGGACGACTGTGTAAAAATAGTGCACGCTATGTGCTATCATAGTGAAATTCATTTTTTAATATCTCAGCTACTATAAAAGCTAAATGAGCAAAACTTTTCATGCTCAATATACATACATTACGCTTTATAAAACACTATTCAGAATATTAAAATAGCTAATAATTCCAACCAGAGAAGGTTTGGAATTGAACGGGTTACATAGCTGCTTGACTATGTGGATGACGTGAATAAGTTACGAGAAAATCCACAAACGATTAGGAAAAATGCGGGAATTTTACTGGAAGCAAGTAAAGAAATAGGTTTGGGAGTAAATCCCGAAAAGACAAAGTATATGATTATGTCTCGTGACGAGAATATTGTATGAAATGGAAATATAAAAATTGGAAATTTATCCTTTGAAGAGGTAGAAAAATTCAAATACCTGGGAGCAACAGTAACAAATATAAATTATATTCGGGAGGAAATTAAACACAGAATAAAATATATGGGAAATGTATGTTATTATTCGGTTGAGAAGCTTTTATTATCCAGTCTGTTGTCGAAAAATCTGAAAGTTAGAATTTATAAAACTGTTATATTATCGGTTGTTCTTTATGGTTGTGAAACTTGATAAAGAAATTATCTTTCACCATGTTGTAGATATATGACAGGCATAAATACACACAAAAAATTTCATCACAGAATATTGGATAGTTTTTTAGTTATGCAGGAAACGCTTCACCACTGCACAGTGAACTGAATTTTGAAAGCAAATAGTACATTATGCAACGAGCCTCTAATGGTAGTAATTAAGACGCGAGTAAGTTTATGAAACGAGCGCAAGCGAGTTTCATAATTATCATACGAGCGTCTTAATTACCATTATAGTCAAGTTTCATACGACTTTTTATGCTCGACCATATTGATTTTTCCGGCAATTGGTGAAATGAATTTGCGGGAATGTGCTTTGTTAAAGGCTGGAAGATGACGGTGAATTGATGTTAATTTGTGTGTTGTTTTTTTCGACTGAGTTTAATATTGTCTAATCTAGCGCTAGTTTTCTTTCGATTGTGTATCCGAGAATAATCGATACTTGCGCTTTTTCATATTGCTACAATGGTATTTTCTGATTGGTGGAACACCTGAACTTTAATGAATAGGTGTACTTTAATGAGGTCCATTAAAGGGCTGCTACCAGGTGTATAATTACTACATTTCGGCATGCTCGAGCATAAAAAATGTAAATAATCTTTTAAAATTGTGTTTTACATAATACTAATTTTCATTACTTTACAAGATACAGTAATGGAGGAAAAAATGTTGAATATTTCCACAATTTTACTGCTGTAAGCTGTACCTAACCCCTTAACGCAAGATTTTAGTGGTTTAGAGTGCGTTCTGAAGCCAAATCATAACAGTTGTATGTAAAGTTATATGAATGGACACAGGAAGCTATTTTCGTTATCAGGTAGACAAGAGACGTTTTGAAAATGAGATAATCAATTATAATAATTATGGTGAAATTGGTAGTGGTGTTGAGGCCCATTCACAATGAAAATTAAACATAACCGTAACATAAACACAGAAGTTTGCGCCCAGGATACCAAATGGGATCATTCACAATGATTCACATAAGCATTGACATTAATATTACCTTTAGACGTTAACATGAAAGTTTGCAAACTCCAAATTTTCATGCTTATGTTTACGTGATTTGCAAACAGAACACAATCGTGGAGCGCTGAAGTATGCGACTTCTTTTTATCCTCTCAGTATGCGACAGAATATGAGGAAATGGCGTCGTTGTTATGTTTCCATGGTTACCAAGTATGTTTGCGGTTATGTTTATGTTTCCATCGTGAATGATGGTATGACTTCTTGATTTTACCGTAACGTTTATATTCTTAAGTTAACGCTTACGTTATGTTTAATTTTCATTGTGAATGAGCCTTTCAACTGTGGTAACTTTCGAGGAATATCACTTTTGTTGACGTCGTACAAAATTTTGTCCAATATTCTTTTGAGAAGATTAACTCCGTACGTAGATGAAATTATTGGGGATCATCAGTGCGGTTTTCGGCGTAATAGATCGACTATTGATCAGATTTTTTGTATTCGACAGATAATGGAGAAAAAATGGGAGTATAAGGGTACAGTACATCAGTTATTCATAGATTTCAAAAAGGCTTATGACTCGGTTAAGAGGGAAGTATTATATGATATTCTTATTGAATTTGGTATTCCCAAGAAACTAGTTCGATTAATTAAAATGTGTCTCAGTGAAACATACAGCAGAGTCCGTGTAGGTCAGTTTCTATCTGATGCTTTTCCAATTCACTGCGGGCTAAAGCAGGGAGATGCACTATCACCTTTACTTTTTAACTTCGCTCTAGAATATGCCATTAGGAAAGTTCAGGATAACAGGCAGGGTTTGGAATTGAACGGGTTACATCAGCTTCTTGTCTATGCGGATGACGTGAATATGTTAGGAGAAAATACACAAACGATTAGGGAAAACACGGAAATTTTACTTGAAGCAAGTAGAGCGATCGGTTTGGAAGTAAATCCCGAAAAGACAAAGTATATGATTATGTCTCGTGACCAGAATATTGTACGAAATGGAAATATAAAAATTGGAGATTTATCCTTCGAAGAAGTGGAAAAATTCAAATATCTTGGAGCAACAGTAACAAATATAAATGACACTCGGGAGGAAATTAAACGCAGAATAAATATGGGAAATGCGTGTTATTATTCGGTTGAGAAGCTCTTATCATCCAGTCTGCTGTCGAAAAATCTGAAAGTTAGAATTTATAAAACAGTTATATTACCGGTTCTTCTGTATGGTTGTGAAACTTGGACTCTCACTCTGAGAGAGGAACATAGGTTCAGGGTGTTTGAGAATAAGGTGCTAAGGAAAATATTTGGGGCTAAGCGGGATGAAGTTACAGGAGAATGGAGAAAGTTACACAACACAGAACTGCACGCATTGTATTCTTCACCTGACATAATTAGGAACATAAAATCGAGACGTTTAAGATGGGCAGGGCATGTAGCACGTATGGGCGAATCCAGAAATGCATATAGAGTGTTAGTTGGGAGACCGGAGGGAAAAAGACCTTTAGGGAGGCCGAGACGTAGATGGGAGGATAATATTAAAATGGATTTGAGGGAGGTGGGGTATGATGATAGAGACTGGATTAATCTTGCACAGGATAGGGACCGCTGGCGGGCTTATGTGAGGGCGGCAATGAACCTTCGGGTTCCTTAAAAGCCATTTGTAAGTAAGTAAGTGAATGAGCCTTTACTCTTTCATATTTCTAAGACATATCTGCCCCCTTTCGCTGTGCTAATCAGTTAATGCATAAGATGTCGTAGCGGCAATGAGTGATCAAATTGCGACCACAGCGTTATGTATCGCCAATCACAGCGTCGTGTTCACGGAGGCATGTGTCACTGTAAACGTGCTAATGATGATGTATCGAGTCTCGTGGGTCGACAATCGGTCTTCGGCGTGAAAAGTAATTCTTAGTAACAGATGTGTGTCTGGTCCGTTAATTAAGAAAAACCAGATGATTTGACAGAACGTAATACATATCACTTACGGGTTTCAGTGACAACAGAAAATTAATATTTCTATTTAGACTCACAGAAAGCTCGTTTGTAATTCTTGGAAAATATGTATATTAAAAGCTTGGATTTTCACCAGTATGCATAATTAATCTTCTTTCAAATACTGAACTGTACAAAATTTAAAATATTATTAAAATCTCACAGGCCAACAAAAACAATTGAATTGAATTTTTTTTAAAGGACGTAAGTCATCATTTTTTTACATTTTCATTGTTAGCGTAGTTTCGAATACATTGACAAACCCATCGTTTGTTTGAAAGGACGCCAATAAAATTGTTCGTTGGTTTGTTACAGGCAAGTTAAAATTACAATTTGTTTTAAATGCGCAGAAGTCAATAGAGATGAGCTTAAACGATATTTTCAAGTATCTGTGACAACTGTGACTGTGACAATTAAATATCTGCGACTTTTATCGGTGATTTTGTCACACCGATATTTCATATCGATACGTAAGCACAATATGCATGAATTACACCGATATTTTGTCACACCGATAAAAATTAACAGGAAATATTGAAGAGCAGTGCAATGTGAATACGATTTCTCTATACACACCACTCAACAGTGATTTATATGGGAAAATCCAACAAAGAAATTATGTACATGTACCATTAACAAATAAATACTGACCTAACTGAACAGTAACATGTCAAAAGTTAACCTCATGTACCAAGAGGTTATATTATATATACTGAACCAGTTGATCATTTTTAAATGTAGTTGGGTATGGCGAAATTGAAGTTATATGATTATCCTAATCGTTTTAAAAATTGATACTTTTTATTGTATATAATATAATGGATAAATTATTTTAAGTCATGCATTAACATTATAATATTCAGTCATAGAATAAAAATTAATGAAACATAAGTATTCGGAAAAACATTGGAAAATAATTACAAAACAAAACAGTTGTTCAGACAGGGTTTTACACAAGATGAAGTACTGGTAACCAATGGTGTTATTATTTAAATCGTGTAATAACTACATCATTTATAATAAGATGGAGAAACTACCGCCCTTTGCTGTTATTGTATCATGCGCACGCGCAAACCTACGACGTAGAGCAGAAAATATCAGTCACAGAGTACTGAATACGGAGCAGATTTCGATAGCGATATTTTGTCACAGATATTTCGCATCATCAGTCACAGGTTTATCTGTGACAAAAAAATACCTGTGACAAAATATCGGTTTGTGAAATATCGGCCATCTCTAGAAGTCAACGACATGCATTGTTTTAAAACTATTCAATTGGCAGTGGTGATTGTGTAGAAAACAGAAGAAATATCACAAAGAGATTGCTACTGTTTCTGAAGAAAGAAGGAACAAACAAAAGAAATGAGATAATCACTTTTTCAATGCATACTCTATTCCACTTTGAGTATACATATGACCAGGCTTCGAGACTTCGGACCCGATAGAGCAGTTCAGTGGGAAATCCGCATAACGGCGTACTGAGTATAGTGGTAAAGCGTACAGTGGGTGGGGGTACTGTAGAATGAATGCCAACAAATACGCAAAGGAAAACGCTACGGATCTGAAGGTTCTGACGAATAATTTGGTTTTCGTACAAATCTATTTTCAAACTGTGTCTGAAACTATTACACGGTTAGAAAAGTCAGAGCAAGAGATGCCGGAAGCCCTGAAATTAGTTTAAAAAAATGACACAGAGAATTAATGAGACACCAAGTACACCGGTTACTGAACGTAAAAAAAAAACAAGTGGAAATCAATTTTATGTAAAAATAACGGATATGGATCACTGTGTAATATAAACAGCAAATTAGTGGACATAGAGTCACCCGAGAATAAAGGACTGTCTCTTAGAGACTGCAATGATGTTAGGTTTTTTCGTTTTGCTCCTATCACGTCATGCGACGTAGAGCGCAGCTTTCTACAGTACAAACTTTGGCAGATAACCGAAAAAGATTTACGTTTGAGACACTGGAAATGTATCTTGTAGTAGGTACATTGCAATTCGGTACTGTAACTGCACCTCCTAAAGACGATCAATAGGATAAATGAAGAAATTAAAATTGCTACATGTTTATTTCCACTATTAACACTGTGTATAATTAAATACAATTGCTTATAAAAGACAGGAGAATAAATGCTTTTCACATTATTTTGGCATTATCATTGTGTAATGTATATTTACTTTCAGAATGTACATATGTGTGTTTCCCCATACTACCGTACTCTACTCTAAATAGCAACGTTGTTACCTCAACACATCTCTACCTTTCACTACCTGCAGCGAGTCAACAACCTATAGTACATGCACAGTAAACTTATTGTATCGGGTCCCAAGTCTCGAAGCCTACATATGACAGAGTTCGATACTTCAAAGTATCTAGTAATATCAATGAATTAGTAAGCCATACATTCTTCATGGCACTTCTGCGAGAATCTGTTCCTCCACCACCAAGCCCAGTCTATCCAGCAGGAAAAGTTCCAATAAAACAGAAAGAACCGCAAGACTTGGAAAAAATGAAGCAGTACATCTCAAGTGAGCATACGGCATTTTATGAAGAACTCTTCAGCTGGCCTACAGACAGTAAATTTAAAATTATGGTTTATTTAACGACGCTCGGAACTGCCAAAGTTATATGAGCGTCGCCGATGTGCCGGAATTTTGTCCAGTCTGAGTTCTTTTACATGCCAGTAAACCTACTGACATGATCTTGTCGCATTTAAGCACACTTAAATGTGATCCACCTGGGCCGGGATCGAACTCGCAACCTCGAGCTCAGAAGGCGAGCGCTATACCGATGCGCTACACAGGCCGACTATGTCTTCAGTCATCTATGATCTTTCCACCTTCCTTTCTTTGGGTGATCTACGCTTCTTTCTCAAATAAAATTTATCAATTCGAAAACCATACTTTGCAATATTTATTAACTCAGATAAGACTGACGTCCTATATATAGGACACCGGACGTTTCACAGAAATATGTTAATAACAATGACTATGATAGACTAAATATAAGAAAAAAAAATTGGAGGCAATTTATAACACATAAGGATTATGGTATCATGATTGCCGACTATGAAAATCTTACACAGCAATGTTAAAAAAATAAAACGTTCCGTCCTATATATAGGACGTCAGTCTTATCTGGGTTAATATTTATTCAGAATAATTTATAGTTTGTAATAAATAGGTTGGCTATTATTTATGGCAGGAACCAATTAATAATAATCTATTTTGACTCAAAAATAATTTTTATCCAATACAACAATGTTGGAAATGGAATATTCAAAATGTTACTTAAGATAGCTCTTCAGATATTTGCCCTGTTCAACCGACTTCTGATAACAAAATTTTGTCTTCATCGCATACGTAAAATAAAATTATACTATTTTCAACTTTATAAATTGATAGATATTAGCTATTAAATGCAGTGAATCCCAAGCACTACAAAAATTATCACGTGAACAAACTTTTAAACTATTCAATAAATGATGAAAGAGTAATGGAACGGAGAAAAACTCTCTCCGGCGCCGGGACTTGAACCCGGGATTTCAGCTCTACGTGCTGATGCTTTATCCACTAAGCCACACCGGATACAACCCCGGCGCCGAACTGAATCGTCTCTGATTGAGTTCCAACTCTTGGGTTCCCTCTAGTGGCCGCCCTCTGCACTACGTCATAGATGTCTATGAACATAGGACCGAAGTCCACGCATGTGCTGAGGTGCACTCGTTATGAGTGACTAGTTGGCCGGGATCCGACGGAATAAGCGCCGTCTTAAATCACTTCGTGATTTACACATATCATATATTATTTCAATGTACCGAAGTACATATGATATTTCCATGCAGATAGACATCTTTAGACATCTATAGATAGACATCTATGACGTAGTGCAGAGGGCGGCCACTAGAGGGAACCCAAGAGTTGGAACTCAATCAGAGACGATTCTGTTCGGCGCCGGGGTTGTATCCGGTGTGGCTTAGTGGATAAAGCATCAGCACGTAGAGCTGAAAACCCGGGTTCAAGTCCCGGCGCAGGAGAGAGTTTTTCTCCGTTCCATTACTCTTTCATCATATGATGACGCAGAATATCTGCATGGAAATATCATATGTACTTCGGTACATTGAAATAATCTATTCAATAAAGAAAAATAAATTGCTAACATATTCGGTCTCGGCCACTCTAGATATCTTAAGAACGTTAGGCATGCGATACCTATTTTGCATTCAGAAAAAAGTTCCTAATAGCGAAAATGGAAAAAAGTATTATGCGGAATGCGGTTGACATTTCCATAATTATGGATTTATCTTCAGCAAAGCGCGGGCTCTGATTAATTTACATTTCATCATAGCTACAGGCAGCCACATATCCACCTTTAAGAGGTCTGAGAAGGCTGTGAGTGAATCCAAGCCACCAAAACTGAATAATACATGTACTTAAGAGAGATGTGTCCTCACTGTACGACTTGAGAAGCATCTGAAATAAGCACATTTTTAATACTAATATTAAATTTTATCTCTTATTTCAAAACATGGTGCCTTATGGTAATGCCACTATATGGTCTACATGGAATAATTTAACACTTTACTGTATATCATTGACATTACTGACTATAAATCTAACGATTTTCTTAAATACATAAAAAATAATTCGTTAGATTTTATCTAAGTACACCGTACTGTCTTTAATTCACCAGTCTCTACTGATAATCTCTTCTTTACACGAAATTAATGAATTAGTTTATACCATTACACTTTTACTACGTCATACTACTTTCAGACCAATAAAACGGTACGGAATGACGTGTTTCAACCAATCATGGTTGCTTATCCTACAATAATTTGTATTATTTCCCTTGCATTTGTTTTTGTCACCTACCTAGTATTTGTTTGTTTTTATCATGTCCCTAGCACTTGTTTCTTTGCTTCCCAACATTTTACTTTCAATAACTGTACCTCTTAAAATTATTAATATTTACTTTATCGTCCTTAATTAAAACCTTTCTATCTTTTATCTTGTTTATATTATTTAGGTTATGTTTTAGTTTCTGTTATATGAGATTATGGACAGTCACGTATCAGAGGTTGTTTAATATTAATTGATAATTGTAGTGAAATGCAACTGTTTAATAAAAATGAAACTGAATCAACAAAGCCTTCTTGACTAGAAAATGTTCATAGAGTTCAATGATGATTGTACAGTTGATACAACTGGTAACAAAGAACAGCTCACCATAACACACTACTGCCATCTATCGGAATATTTGTAATGATGAGATGGTACAATAATACATTAATCTGAAGACAGTTCAGTATATTTTCGTAAGACAATTAATATTTTTTTGTATTAGAGTATCTTTATATACTTTCTTCTAATTGTGTAATAGTCAATTAAATCCCACTCGAGTTTTGATTTTCTCTGGATAAATCAAAACCTCTAGTGAGATTACTGAAGATAATTTATTATTATTATTATTATTATTATTATTATTAGTATATGTTAGGAGAAAATCCACGAACTATTAGGAAAAACACGGAAATTTTACTTTAAAGCAAGTAATGAGATGGGTTTAGAAGTAAATCCCGAAAAGACAAAGTATATGGTAATGTCTCGTGACCAGAACATAGTAGGCCTACAAAATATAAATATAAAAATTGGAAATTTATCCTTTGAAAAGGTGCAAACATTCAAATATCTTGAAGCAACAGTGATAAATATAAATGACACTCGGGAGGAAATTAAACGCAAAATAAATATGGGAAATGCCTGCTATTATTCGGTTGAGAAGCTTTAAAGATTCAGCCTATTTTCAAAAAACCTAAAGTTTAAATTTATAAAACAGTTATATTACCTGAGAGAAGAAAAGAATTTAAGGGTGTTCGAGAATAAGGCGTGAGGAAAATATTTGAGGCTAAGAGGGATGAAATTACAGAACAATGGTGAAGGTTACACAACGCAGAACGGTAATCATTGTATTCTTCACCTAATATAATTAGGAACATTAAATCCAGACGTTTGAGATGGGCAGGACAGGTAGCACGTATGGGTAAATCCCGATAGAAATATAGTGTGTTAGATAGAAGACGTGAAGGAAAAAGAATTTTGGGGAGGCCGAGACGGAGATGGGAGGATAATATTAAGTGGATATGAGGGAGATAGGATATGATGCTAGAAACCTAATTAATCTTGCTCAGGATAGGGACCGATGGCGGGCTTGTGTGAGGGCGGGAATGAACCTCTGGGCTCTCTAAAAGCCATGTGTAAGCAAATAATTTATTACTGGAGAAAGTGAAGATATCAAAGTCGTTATTATGAAATTCTATATTGTTTGTTATAAGTAACTGCGACTAGGTGTAAATTAATACTTACTTACTCACTCACTTACTGGCTTTTAAGGAACCCGGAGGTTCATTGCCGCCCTCACATAAGCCCGCCATTGGTCCCTAACCTGAGCAAGATTAATTCACTCTCTACCATCATATCCCACCTCCTCAAATCCATTTTAATATTATCTTCCCATCTACGTCTCGGCCTCCCCAAAGGCCTTTTTCCCTCCGGCCTCCCAACTAACACTCTATATGCATTTCTGGATTCGCCCATACGTGCTACACGCCCTGCCCATCTCAAACGTCTGGATTTTATGTTCCTAATTATGTCAGGTGAAGGATACAATGCGTGCAGTTCTGTGTTGTGTAACTTTCTCCATTCTCCTGTAACTTCATCCCTCTTAGTCCCAAATATTTTCCTAAGAACCTTATTCTCAAACACCCTTAACCAATGTTCCCCTCTCAAAGTGAGAGTCCAAGTTTCACAACCATACAGAACAACCGGTAATATAACTGTTTTATACATTCTAACTTTCAGATGTTTTGACAGCAGACTGGATGATAAAAGCTTCTCAACCGAATGATAACACGTATTTCCCATAATTATTTGCGTTTAATTTCCTCCCGAATGTCAATTATATTTGTTACTGTTGCTCCAAGATATTTGAATTTTTCCACCTCTTCGAAGGATAAATCTCCAATTTTTATAGTTCCATTTCGTATAATATTCTCGTCACGAGACATAGTAGAATTTCCGCGTTTTCTCTAATCGTTTGTGGATTTTCTCCTAACACATTCACGTCATCCTCATAGACAAGAAGCCGATGTAACCCGTTCAATTCCAAACCCTGTCTGTTATCCTGAACTTTCCTAATGGCATATTCTAGAGCGAAGTTAAAAAGTAAAGGTGATAGTGCATCTCCCTGCTTTAGCCCGCAGTGAATTGGAAAAGCATCAGATAGAAATGGCCTATACGGACTCTGCTGTAAGTTACACTGAGACACATTTTAATTAATCGAACTAGTTTGTTGGGATCAAATCCAATAAGAATATTATATAAAACTTCCCTCTTAACCGAGTCATACGCCTTTTTGAAATCTACGAGTAACTGATGCACTGTACCCTTATACTCCCATTTTTTCTCCAATATCTGTCGAATAAAAAAAATCTCATCAATAGTTGATCTATTACGCCTAAAACCACACTGATGATCCCCAATGATTCCATCTATATGTGGAGTTAATCTTTTCAAAAGGATAGTCGACAAAATTTTGTATGACGTCAACAAAAGGTAAATTAATACTGGCAAGACAAAATATCCGGTAGTTTTTTTTTTCAAAATGCACCTTTTTATAGTCGCAAGTACATTAAAACAAATACATTTCAAAGAGTTTATCGTTGTTAAAACATATTATTGAATCTCATTTATTAAGGAAAAGTTTATTGTAGTAGAGTTTCAAATATTTAACAATTTTATATAGAAATTTTTCCTTTCTTGAAATGAAAGAAAAGTTGCAGGTCTTTACAGTGGCTTTAACACGGAAAGGATTTGCGCTCGGAATGGTTATTTCGAGAGAGCACCCTTGCCGGTGGTACTATCGATTAAGCCGCTCTTGGAATCAGCTTGTTCCAATCTTAAATCACTCTAGTAACACACCACATCACGTAGGAGGGGGGGCCAGCAAGCCACAAACCTACCCACCGTGTAGCAGCTATTTCGGTGGTCCAGGCATCAGGACTTGCAGCAGCTAACCCATCCTCCCTTCCGAAAAGCCAGACCATTCACTAACTACCCCAGCCTTTTTCTATCTTCTTTCAACCCTCTATTATATATTTTTCTGTTGGAACGTTTCATTGCAATCAATTTGAAAGACTTTTTCTCTCAACCTTTCATGTAATGATTTTTTTCACCGACAAAGAACACAATATATTTTTTAAGTACTCTGGGCAGGGAGTTTGTAGTCGAGTTCTTCAATCATTAATCCCGGCAACTTTTCCTCAAAGGCTCCTAGCTTCGAACTCAGGCAGAGCCTCTGAGATGCGTGGTCAAAATAGCTACCATTTGCTAAAGTTCTAATTGTTGTTATTTTATTCCCTCAATACTGCAATGATGAATCCTCTAACTTCATCTAACGCCTATAGGCATTATTTATAGCATAGTCTTTGTTTATAGTCCTAGCTTTATTGCATTCCTTTCTTTATTCATTCATTCCTTTCTTTATCCGTCTCCTCCGTCTCCCTCCCTCTCTTTCTCTATGTCCCTCTCTCTCTGTCTCTCTCCCTTTCCCCTCTTCCTCCCTCCCATTTATAGTTTCATTTTCTGCATTTTTACTCTATAATACTGTACTTGTTTACTGTATTTTATGATATAAGTTTCTCTTTTCATTTTTTTAATTATATATTTCTTATTTATGATTATGTCTCGTGACGAGAATATTGTACGAAATGGGAATATAAAAATTGGAAATTTATCCTTTGAAGAGGTGGAAAAATTCAAATACTTGGGAGCAACAGTAACAAATATAAATGACACTCGGGAGGAAATTAAACACAGAATAAATATGGGAAATGCGTGTTATTATTCGGTTGAGAAGCTTTTATCATCCAGTCTGCTGTCAAAAAATCTGAACGTTAGAATTTATAAAATAGTTATATTACCGGTTGTTCTTTATGGTTGTGAAACTTGGACTCTCACTTTGAGAGAGGAACATAGGTTACGGGTGTTTGAGAATAAGGTGCTTAGGAAAATATTTTGAGTTAAAGGGGATGAAGTTACAGGAGAATGGAGAAAGTTACACAACACAGAACTTCACGCATTGTATTCTTCACCTGACATAATTAGGAACATTAAATCCAGACGTTTGAGATGGGCAGGGCATGTAGCACGTATGGACGAATCCAGAAATGCATATAGAGTGTTAGTTGGGTGGCCGAAGGGAAAAAGACCTTTGGGGAGGCCGAGACGTAGATGGGAAGATAATATTAAAATGGATTTAAGGGAGGTGGGATATGATGATAGAGACTGGTTTGATCATGCTCAGGATAGGGACCTATGGCGGGCTTATGTGAGGGCGGCAATGAACCTCCGGGTTCCTTAAAAACCAGTAAGTAGTAAGTATATATTTCTTATTTATATCTGTACACGTTCATAAATATCTAGTACACGTTGTCAGTCTTGGGAGCCTTTAATGAACGACGTTTATAAAATAAATAAAACCCCTTGGAACATCTCCAGAATTCAACGAATTTCACAAGCATTGTATCAGTACATGTAAACATCCAAATAAACAATTACTGCAATTTTCAGCTCTGTAGATTAAATAGAAGCTGAAAAAAGATCTCTTTTGTAGGGAAAAAAATAACTTCACGGAAAATAAACGTTAAAATGAGACATATACCGGGTGTCTCAAAAGTGACTATTCATCTTCATGAAAACAGTAATGTATTGAATTCTTTCACACGTGTTTGAAGAGATGCTCTTTGTACGCCATCTTCTCAGAAAAAAGTTAACATGTGTGTAATTTTAGTGTATGTTAATCATATGCGATACACCATTTTAAAGAGGAGAAATCAAAGTATAAATTAGAGAAATAAAAAATTTATATTTTTTTGCCCAAAATCCGTAAAATTATAAAGAAGGAGCGTAAAAATTAAAGCTTTTGTATCCGTTCTCAGAAAATAGAAAAATTAAAATCATTACAATTTCAATACATGTGGATTTATTCACAGTTATACATACAAATGTATTATGCTATCATAATTTGTCTTTAAATCCAGTGCACAGGTCTGTTGACCTATGTGGTTTGTAAAACAGATTCTCCTTTGTAGGTTGCGCCCCGTCGTCTACGATTATACTGGGTGTTCATTTCAAAGTGTGTCATGACGTCACTGTTGATGGGTCACCGATTTGAAGCGAGTTTCAGCTTATATGTTAGAGAAGTTGCCTATTATTTAAGGCGTTCTTCAATCTGAACTTGAGAACGTGTGCGGTATAACTTGAACGTCGTAGCAACAGATGGCGGTCTGTACGGTCAGTGTGCTACCATAACCTCTTTCGAACTGTGTTTTGCGCCGGCAAGTCGTACGCAGGGTATTTGTTATCATCGGTTGCGTACGGTAACATTCCACAACACAAATCAAATGCTCCGTGTCCATGTTGACCGTCGAAGTTAATGTCAACAAATACGTAAGTAATCGTCTTAACCCTCTCCCCATATCCCGACAGTACGTATTTCCAAACAGTTCACATTCCTGCTATTACCGGCGTTATCGTACGTATCGGTACGTACTCTTCAGAATGAACGCCGTACTTGCTAGGCAACTTCTCTGCCTCATAGGTTATACACCTCTGCGGAAGTGTAGGAAGATTGAATTCTCTAGGCTCATCAGCTAGCCACATGACGGCATACAGCGAGCCATGACACACTTTGAACTGAACACCCAGTATATGGGGTTCAAATTATATAATAAGCTTCCCAGTCAATATTATAAGTTACCAATCAATAGCTTTAAAACTAGATTTTATAATTGGTTACTTTGTTGATGAGTTTTTTTAACACAGAAAGGAAGAGGTGTTCTATTGTTTGAAGAAGTAGTCTACCTGCAGCCAACTTGTGCATGCATAAAGGATTATCAAGTTCTGAGTAGAGAGAAATGCTAAAAATGATTGCAATGGTGGCACAAGTGCGTTCTCTCCCTGGTCGCTCTACAGACACAGCCCACTGTAGGCACTGCAGTGAGTATGAAACTTTACCACATGTGCTTGGGAGTTGCCCACAGAGAGAAATATTCAAAGTAAAACGTCACAACACCAAACGTTCTATGATCGCAGATGCACTTCGATCCAAAAATCTAGACGTTCACGAGGAAGTTCATTGCATTGCTGATGGTGGGAGCAATCGTAGGATCTATATCATAGCTATAAATAGGAATAAACAGACAGCCGAAATAATTGATCCTACCATCAGATTTGAAATCTTAGCCACTCAACCATCTGAAGTGAACGAAGAGAAAAAGAAAATCTACGAGCCCACGATTCAGTACCTATCAGCGAGCTACAACACTGAAAAAAATCACAGTTACCGGTCTCTTCTTCGGAGCGAGAGGCACCATCCCGAAAGCCTTTGTAAAGTGGAGGGAAAAATACAAGCTGACGAGAGATCTTCAAGATGCTATTGTCACCACCATAATAAAATTTTCTGTAGCGATATTTCGCCAGCATCTTTATGGTGTACACTCAATTTAAAGTGTACTAGATTCTATTTTTTTCTTATGTCTTTTAATCTCTTTTGTTTGAAATCTGCTTCTATAATTTTTCATTTTAAATTTTATTATGACTGCCACCGTGGTCTGTTGGTCAGCATGCTGACTTCCAGATCAGGAGGTCCCAGGTTCGATTCCCGGGCTCGGCTCTCGGTGAGTTTTTCTTGAAGAAGAATTCCCTAGATGTCTGGAGTCTGGAAATTTGTATGAATATGAGTGTGATTGTGAGTGTGCCGGGTTAATATTAATTAACCAATCATCACAAATATAAAAAAAAATACATCAGGACTGTCGCTGGGCAGTAACCTGACCACACGTTTCAGCGTCACATTATTGACAAGTAACTCCATCTGTTAGCACAACAATAAAGCATCTAATAGATGTTATAGAGTTACCAACAACGAAGAAAAAACAAATTATTGCGTCGCAAGGTAAACCCAAAATACTGGGTCAGACTAATAAATTAAATAGTAAAGACATTAAGTGTAAAGTGTTTTCATTAATTTCATTAATTTTAAGTTTCAAAATATTTTGTGTTTTCATGTTTATATTAAATCTTTCTGTTTTAGTTATATTGTGTGTTTTTTTTTCAAATGGAGGTATTGTACGTTTTTCAATGCATCTGTAACGAAGCCTATTACTGTATGTTGTCTAATGACTTAATAAATTGATCTGAATTAAAGTCCAACCACTCTCCATAAATCACACAGATTAATACATATAATAGTACATTATGCAACGAGCCAATAATGATAGTAATTAAGACGCAAGTATGTTTGTTTATGAAACGAGCGCAAGCGAGTTTCATAATTTTCATACGAGCGTCTTAATTACCATTATAGGCAAGTTTCATACGACTTTTTATGCTCGACCATATTTCTAACTTGAAATTATTCAGAAGTATTCATTTTATTTGTATCTGACAGAAGATCGGAAGTGACCATGTTCATAGTTGTTGTAAATTGTGAGATGTGCGCAGACGCGAAAGTATTTATTTTTCCGAGGAACAATAATGTCATTGACCTTGATGTAATGTAACATGAACTAATTTTAATATAACCTGGAAATTGATTTAGAATTGAAAAACGAGATGACAAATTGAATTTATTTGAATATTATTTACAATTAACGCTAATTTTGTAGTAACAGAACATAACCTTCTGCGACAGTATTGGATTTCCAGCCTCCGTGACGTTTCCCTCTTTGTCTTTCGATTGCATATCCGAGAATAATCGAAAACCTGAACTTTAATGAATAGGTGTACTTTAATCACATGCATTAAAGGACTGCTACCAGATGTAAAATTACTACATTTCGGCATGGTCGAGCATAATAGTAGACTACATTATGCAACGAGCCTATAATGGTAGTAATTAAGCCGCAAGTATGATTGTTTATGAAACGAGCGCAAGCGAGTTTCATAATTTTCATACGAGCGTCTTAATTATCCTTATAGGCAAGTTTCATACGACTTTTTATGCTCGACCGTATTTCTAACTTGAAAGTATTCAAAATTATGGTTATGTGCGAACTGACCTGAATTGTGAGATGTGCGCAGACGCGAAAGTATTGATTTTTTCTGAGGCCGAATTTCATTGACCTTGGCACAGAATAAGATGAACATTACTCTGGTATAATCTGAAAATTGATTTAGAATTGAAAAAGGAGATGACAAATTGAATTTATTTGAATATTATTTACAATTAACTCTAATTATTATAGTAACAGAACATAACCTTCTGCGACAGTATTGGATTTCCA
The DNA here is from genome assembly GCF_040183065.1 of Periplaneta americana. NCBI lineage: Eukaryota > Metazoa > Arthropoda > Insecta > Blattodea > Blattidae > Periplaneta > Periplaneta americana. The sequence continues at coordinate 170,465,277 of NC_091127.1, forward strand.
GCCTCCGTGACTTTTCGCTAATTCTCTTTCGATTGCATATCCGAGAATAATCGATACTTGCGGATTTATAAAGGTACAAAGCTGAATTCTCATTGGCTGAACACCTGTAAGCTGATTTCATTATGTATGAAGTTTCCGATAAGCAAGTTATAATCTTAAGTATATTGAATAAATTAAACGGTCTGTGCTTATCTAATATTACATTTATAGCATTAATGTTTTTAGTACGTACTGTAATGTAATATTAGATAAGCACGTACTGATAAGTACGTACTGAAAACGTTAGTGCTATAAATGTAATATTAGATAAGCACGTACTGATAAGTACGTACTGAAAACGTTAGTGCTATAAATGTAATATTAGATAAGCACGTACTGATAAGTACGTACTGAAAACGTTAGTGCTATAAATGTAATATTAGATAAGCACGTACTGATAAGTACGTACTGAAAACGTTAGTGCTATAAATGTAATATTAGATAAGCACGTACTGATAAGTACGTACTGAAAACGTTAATGCTATAAATGTAATATTAGATAAGCACGTACTGTTTAATCTACACACGTACTGAAAACGTTAATGCTATAAATGTAATATTAGATAAGCACGTACTGTTTAATCTACACACGTACTGAAAACGTTAATGCTATAAATGTAATATTAGATAAGCACGTACTGTTTAATCTACACACGTACTGAAAACGTTAATGCTATAAATGTAATATTAGATAAGCACGTACTGTTTAATCTACACACGTACTGAAAACGTTAATGCTATAAATGTAATATTAGATAAGCACAGACTTTTTAATCTACACACGTACTGAAAACGTTAATGCTATAAATGTAATATTAGATAAGCACGTACTGTTTAATCTACACACGTACTGAAAACGTTAATGCTATAAATGTAATATTAGATAAGCACGTACTGTTTAATCTACACACGTACTGAGAACGTTAATGCTATAAATGTAATATTAGATAAGCACAGACTTTTTAATCTACACACGTACTGAAAACGTTAATGCTATAAATGTAATATTAGATAAGCACAGACTTTTTAATCTACACACGTACTGAAAACGTTAATGCTATAAATGTAATATTAGATAAGCACGTACTGTTTAATCTACACACGTACTGAAAACGTTAATGCTATAAATGTAATATTAGATAAGCACGTACTGTTTAATCTACACACGTACTGAAAACGTTAATGCTATAAATGTAATATTAGATAAGCACGTACTGATAAGTACGTACTGAAAACGTTAATGCTATAAATGTAATATTAGATAAGCACGTACTGATAAGTACGTACTGAAAACGTTAATGCTATAATTTAATATTAGATAAGCACAGACTTTTTAATCTACACACGTACTGAAAAAGTTAATGCTATAAATGTAATATTAGATAAGCACGTACTGTTTAATCTACACACGTACTGAAAACGTTAATGCTATAAATGTAATATTAGATAAGCACGTACTGTTTAATCTACACACGTACTGAAAACGTTAATGCTATAAATGTAATATTAGATAAGCACGTACTGTTTAATCTACACACGTAATGAAAACGTTAATGCTATAAATGTAATATTAGATAAGCACGTACTGTTTAATCTACACACGTACTGAAAACGTTAATGCAATAAATGTAATATTAGATAAGCACGTACTGTTTAATCTACACACGTACTGAAAACGTTAATGCTATAAATGTAATATTAGATAAGCACGTACTGTTTAATCTACACACGTACTGAAAACGTTAATGCTATAAATGTAATATTAGATAAGCACGTACTGTTTAATCTACACACGTACTGAAAACGTTAATGCTATAAATGTAATATTAGGTAAGCACAGACTTTTTAATCTACACACGTACTGAAAACGTTAATGCTATAAATGTAATATTAGATAAGCACGTACTGATAAGTACGTACTGAAAACGTTTATGCTATAAATGTAATATTAGATAAGCACGTACTGATAAGTACGTACTAAAACGTCAATGCTATAATTTAATATTAGATAAGCACAGACTTTTTAATCTACACACGTACTGAAAACGTTAATGCTATAAATGTAATATTAGATAAGCACGTACTGTTTAATCTACACACGTACTGAAAACGTTAATGCTATAAATGTAATATTAGATAAGCACGTACTGTTTAATCTACACACGTACTGAAAACGTTAATGCTATAAATGTAATATTAGATAAGCACGTACTGTTTAATCTACACACGTACTGAAAACGTTAATGCTATAAATGTAATATTAGATAAGCACAGACTGTTTAATCTACACACGTACTGAAAACGTTAATGCTATAAATGTAATATTAGATAAGCAAGTACTGTTTAATTTACACACGTACTGAAAACGTTAATGCTATAAATGTAATATTAGATAAGCACGTACTGTTTAATCTACAAACGTACAGAAAACGTTAATGCTATAAATGTAATATTAGATAAGCACGTACTGTTTAATCTACACACGTACTGAAAACGTTAGTGCTATAAATGTAATATTAGATAAGCACGTACTGTTTAATCTACACACGTACTGAAAACGTTAATGCTATAAATGTAATATTAGATAAGCACTTACTGTTTAATCTACACACGTACTGAAAACGTTAATGCTATAAATGTAATATTAGATAAGCACGTACTGTTTAATCTACACACGTACTGAAAACGTTAATGCTATAAATGTAATATTAGATAAGCACGTACTGTTTAATCTACACACGTACTGAAAACGTTAATGCTATAAATGTAATATTAGATAAGCACGTACTGTTTAATCTACACACGTACTGAAAAAGTTAATGCTATAAATGTAATATTAGATAAGCACAGACTGTTTAATCTACACACGTACTGAAAACGTTAATGCTATAAATGTAATATTAGATAAGCACGTACTGTTTAATCTACACACGTACTGAAAACGTTAATGCAATAAATGTAATATTAGATAAGCACGTACTGTTTAATCTACACACGTACTGAAAACGTTAATGCTATAAATGTAATTATAGATAAGCACGTACTGTTTAATCTACACACGTACTGAAAACGTTAATGCTATAAATGTAATATTAGATAAGCACGTACTGTTTAATCTACACACGTACTGAAAACGTTAATGCTATAAATGTAATATTAGGTAAGCACAGACTTTTTAATCTACACACGTACTGAAAACGTTAATGCTATAAATGTAATATTAGATAAGCACGTACTGATAAGTACGTACTGAAAACGTTAATGCTATAAATGTAATATTAGATAAGCACGTACTGATAAGTACGTACTGAAAACGTTAATGCTATAATTTAATATTAGATAAGCACAGACTTTTTAATCCACACACGTACTGAAAACGTTAATGCTATAAATGTAATATTAGATAAGCACGTACTGTTTAATCTACACACGTACTGAAAACGTTAATGCTATAAATGTAATATTAGATAAGCACGTACTGTTTAATCTACACACGTACTGAAAACGTTAATGCTATAAATGTAATATTAGATAAGCACGTACTGTTTAATCTACAAACGTACTGAAAACGTTAATGCTATAAATGTAATATTAGATAAGCACGTACTGTTTAATCTACACACGTACTGAAAACGTTAGTGCTATAAATGTAATATTAGATAAGCACATACTGTTTAATCTACACACGTACTGAAAACGTTAATGCTATAAATGTAATATTAGATAAGCACGTACTGTTTAATCTACACACGTACTGAAAACGTTAATGCTATAAATGTAATATTAGATAAGCACGTACTGTTTAATCTACACACGTACTGAAAACGTTAATGCTATAAATGTAATATTAGGTAAGCACAGACTTTTTAATCTACACACGTACTGAAAACGTTAATGCTATAAATGTAATATTAGATAAGCACGTACTGATAAGTACGTACTGAAAACGTTAATGCTATAATTTAATATTAGATAAGCACAGACTTTTTAATCTACACACGTACTGAAAACGTTAATGCTATAAATGTAATAATAGATAAGCACGTACTGTTTAATCTACACACGTACTGAAAACGTTAATGCTATAAATGTAATATTAGATAAGCACGTACTGTTTAATCTACACAAGTACTGAAAACGTTAATGCTATAAATGTCATATTAGATAAGCACGTACTGTTTAATCTACACACGTACTGAAAACGTTAATGCTATAAATGTAATATTAGATAAGCAAGTACTGTTTAATCTACACACGTACTGAAAACGTTAATGCTATAAATGTAATATTAGATAAGCACGTACTGTTTAATCTACACACGTACTGAAAACGTTAATGCTATAAATGTAATATTAGATAAGCACGTACTGTTTAATCTACACACGTACTGAAAACGTTAATGCTATAAATGTAATATTAGATAAGCACGTACTGATAAGTACGTACTGAAAACGTTAATGCTATAATTTAATATTAGATAAGCACAGACTTTTTAATCTACACACGTACTGAAAACGTTAATGCTATAAATGTAATATTAGATAAGCACGTACTGTTTAATCTACACACGTACTGAAAACGTTAATGCTATAAATGTAATATTAGATAAGCACGTACTGATAAGTACGTACTGAAAACGTTAATGCTATAATTTAATATTAGATAAGCACAGACTTTTTAATCTACACACGTACTGAAAACGTTAATGCTATAAATGTAATATTAGATAAGCACGTACTGTTTAATCTACGCACGTACTGAAAACGTTAATGCTATAAATGTAATATTAGATAAGCACGTACTGATAAGTACGTACTGAAAACGTTAATGCTATAATTTAATATTAGATAAGCACAGACTTTTTAATCTACACACGTACTGAAAACGTTAATGCTATAAATGTAATATTAGATAAGCACGTACTGTTTAATCTACACACGTACTGAAAACGTTAATGCTATAAATGTAATATTAGATAAGCACGTACTGTTTAATCTACACACGTACTGAAAACGTTAATGCTATAAATGTAATATTAGATAAGCACGTACTGTTTAATCTACACACGTACTGAAAACGTTAATGCAATAAATGTAATATTAGATAAGCACGTACTGATAAGTACGTACTGAAAACGTTAATGCTATAATTTAATATTAGATAAGCACAGACTTTTTAATCTACACACGTACTGAAAACGTTAATGCTATAAATGTAATATTAGATAAGCACGTACTGTTTAATCTACACACGTACTGAAAACGTTAATGCTATAAATGTAATATTAGATAAGCACGTACTGTTTAATCTACAAACGTACTGAAAACGTTAATGCTATAAATGTAATATTAGATAAGCACGTACTGTTTAATCTACACACGTACTGAAAACGTTAGTGCTATAAATGTAATATTAGATAAGCACATACTGTTTAATCTACACACGTACTGAAAACGTTAATGCTATAAATGTAATATTAGATAAGCACGTACTGTTTAATCTACACACGTACTGAAAACGTTAATGCTATAAATGTAATATTAGATAAGCACGTACTGTTTAATCTACACACGTACTGAAAACGTTAATGCTATAAATGTAATATTAGGTAAGCACAGACTTTTTAATCTACACACGTACTGAAAACGTTAATGCTATAAATGTAATATTAGATAAGCACGTACTGATAAGTACGTACTGAAAACGTTAATGCTATAATTTAATATTAGATAAGCACAGACTTTTTATTCTACACACGTACTGAAAACGTTAATGCTATAAATGTAATAATAGATAAGCACGTACTGTTTAATCTACACACGTACTGAAAACGTTAATGCTATAAATGTAATATTAGATAAGCACGTACTGTTTAATCTACACACGTACTGAAAACGTTAATGCTATAAATGTAATATTAGATAAGCACGTACTGTTTAATCTACACACGTACTGAAAACGTTAATGCTATAAATGTAATATTAGATAAGCAAGTACTGTTTAATCTACACACGTACTGAAAACGTTAATGCTATAAATGTAATATTAGATAAGCACGTACTGTTTAATCTACACACGTACTGAAAACGTTAATGCTATAAATGTAATATTAGATAAGCACGTACTGTTTAATCTACACACGTACTGAAAACGTTAATGCTATAAATGTAATATTAGATAAGCACGTACTGATAAGTACGTACTGAAAACGTTAATGCTATAATTTAATATTAGATAAGCACAGACTTTTTAATCTACACACGTACTGAAAACGTTAATGCTATAAATGTAATATTAGATAAGCACGTACTGTTTAATCTACACACGTACTGAAAACGTTAATGCTATAAATGTAATATTAGATAAGCACGTACTGATAAGTACGTACTGAAAACGTTAATGCTATAATTTAATATTAGATAAGCACAGACATTTTAATCTACACACGTACTGAAAACGTTAATGCTATAAATGTAATATTAGATAAGCACGTACTGTTTAATCTACACACGTACTGAAAACGTTAATGCTATAAATGTAATATTAGATAAGCACGTACTGATAAGTACGTACTGAAAACGTTAATGCTATATTTTAATATTAGATAAGCACAGACTTTTTAATCTACACACGTACTGAAAACGTTAATGCTATAAATGTAATATTAGATAAGCACGTACTGTTTAATCTACACACGTACTGAAAACGTTAATGCTATAAATGTAATATTAGATAAGCACGTACTGTTTAATCTACACACGTACTGAAAACGTTAATGCTATAAATGTAATATTAGATAAGCACGTACTGTTTAATCTACACACGTACTGAAAACGTTAATGCAATAAATGTAATATTAGATAAGCACGTACTGATAAGTACGTACTGAAAACGTTAATGCTATAATTTAATATTAGATAAGCACAGACTTTTTAATCTACACACGTACTGAAAACGTTAATGCTATAAATGTAATATTAGATAAGCACGTACTGTTTAATCTACACACGTACTGAAAACGTTAATGCTATAAATGTAATATTAGATAAGCACGTACTGTTTAATCTACACACGTACTGAAAACGTTAATGCTATAAATGTAATATTAGATAAGCACGTACTGTTTAATCTACACACGTACTGAAAACGTTAATGCTATAAATGTAATATTAGATAAGCACGTACTGTTTAATCTACACACGTACTGAAAACGTTAATGCTATAAATGTAATATTAGATAAGCACAGACTGTTTAACCTACACACGTACTGAAAACGTTAATGCTATAAATGTAATATTAGATAAGCACGTACTGTTTAATCTACACACGTACTGAAAACGTTAATGCTATAAATTTAATATTACATAAGCACAGACTGTTTAATCTACACACGTACTGAAAACGTTAATGCTATAAATGTAATATTAGATAAGCACAGACTGTTTAATCTACACACGTACTGAAAACGTTAATGCTATAAATGCAATATCAGATAAGCACGTACTGTTTAATCTACACACGTACTGAAAACGTTAATGCTATAAATGTAATATTAGATAAGCACAGACTGTTTAACCTACACACGTACTGAAAACGTTAATGCTATAAATGTAATATTAGATAAGCACGTACTGTTTAATCTACACACGTACTGAAAACGTTAATGCTATAAATGTAATATTAGATAAGCACAGACTGTTTAACCTACACACGTACTGAAAACGTTAATGCTATAAATGTAATATTAGATAAGCACAGACTGTTTAATCTACACACGTACTGAAAACGTTAATGCTATAAATGCAATATCAGATAATCACGTACTGTTTAACCTACACACGTACTGAAAACGTTAATGCTATAAATGTAATATTAGATAAGCACGTACTGTTTAATCTACACACGTACTGAAAACGTTAATGCTATAAATGTAATATTAGATAAGCACAGACTGTTTAACCTACACACGTACTGAAAACGTTAATGCTATAAATGTAATATTAGATAAGCACGTACTGTGTAATCTACACACGTACTGAAAACGTTAATGCTATAAATGTAATATTAGATAAGCACAGACTGTTTAATCTACACACGTACTGAAAACGTTAATGCTATAAATGTAATATTAGATAAGCAAGGACTGTTTAATCTACACACGTACTGAAAACGTTAATGCTATAAATGCAATATCAGATAAGCACGTACTGTTTAATCTACACACGTACTGAAAACGTTAATGCTATAAATGTAATATTAGATAAGCGCAGACTGTTTAACCTACACACGTACTGAAAACGTTAATGCTATAAATGTAAGATTAGATAAGCACGTACTGTTTAATCTACACACGTACTGAAAACGTTAATGCTATAAATGTAATATTAGATAAGCACGTACTGTTTAATCTACACACGTACTGAAAACGTTAATGCTATAAATGTAATATTAGATAAGCACAGACTGTTTAATCTACACACGTACTGAAATCGTTAATGCTATAAATGTAATATTAGATAAGCACAGACTGTTTAATCTACACACGTTCTGAAAACTTTAATGCTATAAATGTAATATTAGATAAGCACGTACTGTTTAATCTACACACGTACTGAAAACGTTAATGCTATAAATGTAATATTAGATAAGCACAGACTGTTTAATCTACACACGTACTGAAAACGTTAATGCTATAAATGTAATATTAGATAAGCACGTACTGTTTAATCTACACACGTACTGAAAACGTTAATGCTATAAATGTAATATTAGATAAGCACAGACTGTTTAACCTACACACGTACTGAAAACGTTAATGCTATAAATGTAATATTAGATAAGCACGTACTGTTTAATCTACACACTTACTGAAAACGTTAATGCTATAAATGTAATATTAGATAAGCACAGACTGTTTAATCTACACACGTACTGAAAACGTTAATGCTATAAATGTAATATTAGATAAGCACAGACTGTTTAATCTACACACGTACTGAAAACGTTAATGCTATAAATGCAATATCAGATAAGCACGTACTGTTTAATCTACACACGTACTGAAAGCGTTAATGCTATAAATGTAATATTAGATAAGCACAGACTGTTTAACCTACACACGTACTGAAAACGTTAATGCTATAAATGTAATATTAGATAAGCACGTACTGTTTAATCTACACACGTACTGAAAACGTTAATGCTATAAATGTAATATTAGATAAGCACGTACTGTTTAATCTACACACGTACTGAAAACGTTAATGCTATAAATGTAATATTAGATAAGCACGTACTGTTTAATCTACACACGTACTGAAAACGTTAATGCAATAAATGTAATATTAGATAAGCACGTACTGATAAGTACGTACTGAAAACGTTAATGCTATAATTTAATATTAGATAAGCACAGACTTTTTAATCTACACACGTACTGAAAACGTTAATGCTATAAATGTAATATTAGATAAGCACGTACTGTTTAATCTACACACGTACTGAAAACGTTAATGCTATAAATGTAATATTAGATAAGCACGTACTGTTTAATCTACAAACGTACTGAAAACGTTAATGCTATAAATGTAATATTAGATAAGCACGTACTGTTTAATCTACACACGTACTGAAAACGTTAGTGCTATAAATGTAATATTAGATAAGCACATACTGTTTAATCTACACACGTACTGAAAACGTTAATGCTATAAATGTAATATTAGATAAGCACGTACTGTTTAATCTACACACGTACTGAAAACGTTAATGCTATAAATGTAATATTAGATAAGCACGTACTGTTTAATCTACACACGTACTGAAAACGTTAATGCTATAAATGTAATATTAGGTAAGCACAGACTTTTTAATCTACACACGTACTGAAAACGTTAATGCTATAAATGTAATATTAGATAAGCACGTACTGATAAGTACGTACTGAAAACGTTAATGCTATAATTTAATATTAGATAAGCACAGACTTTTTATTCTACACACGTACTGAAAACGTTAATGCTATAAATGTAATAATAGATAAGCACGTACTGTTTAATCTACACACGTACTGAAAACGTTAATGCTATAAATGTAATATTAGATAAGCACGTACTGTTTAATCTACACACGTACTGAAAACGTTAATGCTATAAATGTAATATTAGATAAGCACGTACTGTTTAATCTACACACGTACTGAAAACGTTAATGCTATAAATGTAATATTAGATAAGCAAGTACTGTTTAATCTACACACGTACTGAAAACGTTAATGCTATAAATGTAATATTAGATAAGCACGTACTGTTTAATCTACACACGTACTGAAAACGTTAATGCTATAAATGTAATATTAGATAAGCACGTACTGTTTAATCTACACACGTACTGAAAACGTTAATGCTATAAATGTAATATTAGATAAGCACGTACTGATAAGTACGTACTGAAAACGTTAATGCTATAATTTAATATTAGATAAGCACAGACTTTTTAATCTACACACGTACTGAAAACGTTAATGCTATAAATGTAATATTAGATAAGCACGTACTGTTTAATCTACACACGTACTGAAAACGTTAATGCTATAAATGTAATATTAGATAAGCACGTACTGATAAGTACGTACTGAAAACGTTAATGCTATAATTTAATATTAGATAAGCACAGACATTTTAATCTACACACGTACTGAAAACGTTAATGCTATAAATGTAATATTAGATAAGCACGTACTGTTTAATCTACACACGTACTGAAAACGTTAATGCTATAAATGTAATATTAGATAAGCACGTACTGATAAGTACGTACTGAAAACGTTAATGCTATATTTTAATATTAGATAAGCACAGACTTTTTAATCTACACACGTACTGAAAACGTTAATGCTATAAATGTAATATTAGATAAGCACGTACTGTTTAATCTACACACGTACTGAAAACGTTAATGCTATAAATGTAATATTAGATAAGCACGTACTGTTTAATCTACACACGTACTGAAAACGTTAATGCTATAAATGTAATATTAGATAAGCACGTACTGTTTAATCTACACACGTACTGAAAACGTTAATGCAATAAATGTAATATTAGATAAGCACGTACTGATAAGTACGTACTGAAAACGTTAATGCTATAATTTAATATTAGATAAGCACAGACTTTTTAATCTACACACGTACTGAAAACGTTAATGCTATAAATGTAATATTAGATAAGCACGTACTGTTTAATCTACACACGTACTGAAAACGTTAATGCTATAAATGTAATATTAGATAAGCACGTACTGTTTAATCTACACACGTACTGAAAACGTTAATGCTATAAATGTAATATTAGATAAGCACGTACTGTTTAATCTACACACGTACTGAAAACGTTAATGCTATAAATGTAATATTAGATAAGCACGTACTGTTTAATCTACACACGTACTGAAAACGTTAATGCTATAAATGTAATATTAGATAAGCACAGACTGTTTAACCTACACACGTACTGAAAACGTTAATGCTATAAATGTAATATTAGATAAGCACGTACTGTTTAATCTACACACGTACTGAAAACGTTAATGCTATAAATTTAATATTACATAAGCACAGACTGTTTAATCTACACACGTACTGAAAACGTTAATGCTATAAATGTAATATTAGATAAGCACAGACTGTTTAATCTACACACGTACTGAAAACGTTAATGCTATAAATGCAATATCAGATAAGCACGTACTGTTTAATCTACACACGTACTGAAAACGTTAATGCTATAAATGTAATATTAGATAAGCACAGACTGTTTAACCTACACACGTACTGAAAACGTTAATGCTATAAATGTAATATTAGATAAGCACGTACTGTTTAATCTACACACGTACTGAAAACGTTAATGCTATAAATGTAATATTAGATAAGCACAGACTGTTTAACCTACACACGTACTGAAAACGTTAATGCTATAAATGTAATATTAGATAAGCACAGACTGTTTAATCTACACACGTACTGAAAACGTTAATGCTATAAATGCAATATCAGATAATCACGTACTGTTTAACCTACACACGTACTGAAAACGTTAATGCTATAAATGTAATATTAGATAAGCACGTACTGTTTAATCTACACACGTACTGAAAACGTTAATGCTATAAATGTAATATTAGATAAGCACAGACTGTTTAACCTACACACGTACTGAAAACGTTAATGCTATAAATGTAATATTAGATAAGCACGTACTGTGTAATCTACACACGTACTGAAAACGTTAATGCTATAAATGTAATATTAGATAAGCACAGACTGTTTAATCTACACACGTACTGAAAACGTTAATGCTATAAGTGTAATATTAGATAAGCAAGGACTGTTTAATCTACACACGTACTGAAAACGTTAATGCTATAAATGCAATATCAGATAAGCACGTACTGTTTAATCTACACACGTACTGAAAACGTTAATGCTATAAATGTAATATTAGATAAGCGCAGACTGTTTAACCTACACACGTACTGAAAACGTTAATGCTATAAATGTAAGATTAGATAAGCACGTACTGTTTAATCTACACACGTACTGAAAACGTTAATGCTATAAATGTAATATTAGATAAGCACGTACTGTTTAATCTACACACGTACTGAAAACGTTAATGCTATAAATGTAATATTAGATAAGCACAGACTGTTTAATCTACACACGTACTGAAATCGTTAATGCTATAAATGTAATATTAGATAAGCACAGACTGTTTAATCTACACACGTTCTGAAAACTTTAATGCTATAAATGTAATATTAGATAAGCACGTACTGTTTAATCTACACACGTACTGAAAACGTTAATGCTATAAATGTAATATTAGATAAGCACAGACTGTTTAATCTACACACGTACTGAAAACGTTAATGCTATAAATGTAATATTAGATAAGCACGTACTGTTTAATCTACACACGTACTGAAAACGTTAATGCTATAAATGTAATATTAGATAAGCACAGACTGTTTAACCTACACACGTACTGAAAACGTTAATGCTATAAATGTAATATTAGATAAGCACGTACTGTTTAATCTACACACTTACTGAAAACGTTAATGCTATAAATGTAATATTAGATAAGCACAGACTGTTTAATCTACACACGTACTGAAAACGTTAATGCTATAAATGTAATATTAGATAAGCACAGACTGTTTAATCTACACACGTACTGAAAACGTTAATGCTATAAATGCAATATCAGATAAGCACGTACTGTTTAATCTACACACGTACTGAAAGCGTTAATGCTATAAATGTAATATTAGATAAGCACAGACTGTTTAACCTACACACGTACTGAAAACGTTAATGCTATAAATGTAATATTAGATAAGCACGTACTGTTTAATCTACACACGTACTGAAAACGTTAATGCTATAAATGTAATATTAGATAAGCACGTACTGTTTAATCTACACACGTACTGAAAACGTTAATGCTATAAATGTAATATTAGATAAGCACGTACTGTTTAATCTACACACGTACTGAAAACGTTAATGCAATAAATGTAATATTAGATAAGCACGTACTGATAAGTACGTACTGAAAACGTTAATGCTATAATTTAATATTAGATAAGCACAGACTTTTTAATCTACACACGTACTGAAAACGTTAATGCTATAAATGTAATATTAGATAAGCACGTACTGTTTAATCTACACACGTACTGAAAACGTTAATGCTATAAATGTAATATTAGATAAGCACGTACTGTTTAATCTACAAACGTACTGAAAACGTTAATGCTATAAATGTAATATTAGATAAGCACGTACTGTTTAATCTACACACGTACTGAAAACGTTAGTGCTATAAATGTAATATTAGATAAGCACATACTGTTTAATCTACACACGTACTGAAAACGTTAATGCTATAAATGTAATATTAGATAAGCACGTACTGTTTAATCTACACACGTACTGAAAACGTTAATGCTATAAATGTAATATTAGATAAGCACGTACTGTTTAATCTACACACGTACTGAAAACGTTAATGCTATAAATGTAATATTAGGTAAGCACAGACTTTTTAATCTACACACGTACTGAAAACGTTAATGCTATAAATGTAATATTAGATAAGCACGTACTGATAAGTACGTACTGAAAACGTTAATGCTATAATTTAATATTAGATAAGCACAGACTTTTTATTCTACACACGTACTGAAAACGTTAATGCTATAAATGTAATAATAGATAAGCACGTACTGTTTAATCTACACACGTACTGAAAACGTTAATGCTATAAATGTAATATTAGATAAGCACGTACTGTTTAATCTACACACGTACTGAAAACGTTAATGCTATAAATGTAATATTAGATAAGCACGTACTGTTTAATCTACACACGTACTGAAAACGTTAATGCTATAAATGTAATATTAGATAAGCAAGTACTGTTTAATCTACACACGTACTGAAAACGTTAATGCTATAAATGTAATATTAGATAAGCACGTACTGTTTAATCTACACACGTACTGAAAACGTTAATGCTATAAATGTAATATTAGATAAGCACGTACTGTTTAATCTACACACGTACTGAAAACGTTAATGCTATAAATGTAATATTAGATAAGCACGTACTGATAAGTACGTACTGAAAACGTTAATGCTATAATTTAATATTAGATAAGCACAGACTTTTTAATCTACACACGTACTGAAAACGTTAATGCTATAAATGTAATATTAGATAAGCACGTACTGTTAAATCTACACACGTACTGAAAACGTTAATGCTATAAATGTAATATTAGATAAGCACGTACTGATAAGTACGTACTGAAAACGTTAATGCTATAATTTAATATTAGATAAGCACAGACATTTTAATCTACACACGTACTGAAAACGTTAATGCTATAAATGTAATATTAGATAAGCACGTACTGTTTAATCTACACACGTACTGAAAACGTTAATGCTATAAATGTAATATTAGATAAGCACAGACTGTTTAACCTACACACGTACTGAAAACGTTAATGCTATAAATGTAATATTAGATAAGCACGTACTGTTTAATCTACACACTTACTGAAAACGTTAATGCTATAAATGTAATATTAGATAAGCACAGACTGTTTAATCTACACACGTACTGAAAACGTTAATGCTATAAATGTAATATTAGATAAGCACAGACTGTTTAATCTACACACGTACTGAAAACGTTAATGCTATAAATGCAATATCAGATAAGCACGTACTGTTTAATCTACACACGTACTGAAAGCGTTAATGCTATAAATGTAATATTAGATAAGCACAGACTGTTTAACCTACACACGTACTGAAAACGTTAATGCTATAAATGTAATATTAGATAAGCACGTACTGTTTAATCTACACACGTACTGAAAACGTTAATGCTATAAATGTAATATTAGATAAGCACGTACTGTTTAATCTACACACGTACTGAAAACGTTAATGCTATAAATGTAATATTAGATAAGCACGTACTGTTTAATCTACACACGTACTGAAAACGTTAATGCAATAAATGTAATATTAGATAAGCACGTACTGATAAGTACGTACTGAAAACGTTAATGCTATAATTTAATATTAGATAAGCACAGACTTTTTAATCTACACACGTACTGAAAACGTTAATGCTATAAATGTAATATTAGATAAGCACGTACTGTTTAATCTACACACGTACTGAAAACGTTAATGCTATAAATGTAATATTAGATAAGCACGTACTGTTTAATCTACAAACGTACTGAAAACGTTAATGCTATAAATGTAATATTAGATAAGCACGTACTGTTTAATCTACACACGTACTGAAAACGTTAGTGCTATAAATGTAATATTAGATAAGCACATACTGTTTAATCTACACACGTACTGAAAACGTTAATGCTATAAATGTAATATTAGATAAGCACGTACTGTTTAATCTACACACGTACTGAAAACGTTAATGCTATAAATGTAATATTAGATAAGCACGTACTGTTTAATCTACACACGTACTGAAAACGTTAATGCTATAAATGTAATATTAGGTAAGCACAGACTTTTTAATCTACACACGTACTGAAAACGTTAATGCTATAAATGTAATATTAGATAAGCACGTACTGATAAGTACGTACTGAAAACGTTAATGCTATAATTTAATATTAGATAAGCACAGACTTTTTATTCTACACACGTACTGAAAACGTTAATGCTATAAATGTAATAATAGATAAGCACGTACTGTTTAATCTACACACGTACTGAAAACGTTAATGCTATAAATGTAATATTAGATAAGCACGTACTGTTTAATCTACACACGTACTGAAAACGTTAATGCTATAAATGTAATATTAGATAAGCACGTACTGTTTAATCTACACACGTACTGAAAACGTTAATGCTATAAATGTAATATTAGATAAGCAAGTACTGTTTAATCTACACACGTACTGAAAACGTTAATGCTATAAATGTAATATTAGATAAGCACGTACTGTTTAATCTACACACGTACTGAAAACGTTAATGCTATAAATGTAATATTAGATAAGCACGTACTGTTTAATCTACACACGTACTGAAAACGTTAATGCTATAAATGTAATATTAGATAAGCACGTACTGATAAGTACGTACTGAAAACGTTAATGCTATAATTTAATATTAGATAAGCACAGACTTTTTAATCTACACACGTACTGAAAACGTTAATGCTATAAATGTAATATTAGATAAGCACGTACTGTTTAATCTACACACGTACTGAAAACGTTAATGCTATAAATGTAATATTAGATAAGCACGTACTGATAAGTACGTACTGAAAACGTTAATGCTATAATTTAATATTAGATAAGCACAGACATTTTAATCTACACACGTACTGAAAACGTTAATGCTATAAATGTAATATTAGATAAGCACGTACTGTTTAATCTACACACGTACTGAAAACGTTAATGCTATAAATGTAATATTAGATAAGCACGTACTGATAAGTACGTACTGAAAACGTTAATGCTATATTTTAATATTAGATAAGCACAGACTTTTTAATCTACACACGTACTGAAAACGTTAATGCTATAAATGTAATATTAGATAAGCACGTACTGTTTAATCTACACACGTACTGAAAACGTTAATGCTATAAATGTAATATTAGATAAGCACGTACTGTTTAATCTACACACGTACTGAAAACGTTAATGCTATAAATGTAATATTAGATAAGCACGTACTGTTTAATCTACACACGTACTGAAAACGTTAATGCAATAAATGTAATATTAGATAAGCACGTACTGATAAGTACGTACTGAAAACGTTAATGCTATAATTTAATATTAGATAAGCACAGACTTTTTAATCTACACACGTACTGAAAACGTTAATGCTATAAATGTAATATTAGATAAGCACGTACTGTTTAATCTACACACGTACTGAAAACGTTAATGCTATAAATGTAATATTAGATAAGCACGTACTGTTTAATCTACACACGTACTGAAAACGTTAATGCTATAAATGTAATATTAGATAAGCACGTACTGTTTAATCTACACACGTACTGAAAACGTTAATGCTATAAATGTAATATTAGATAAGCACGTACTGTTTAATCTACACACGTACTGAAAACGTTAATGCTATAAATGTAATATTAGATAAGCACAGACTGTTTAACCTACACACGTACTGAAAACGTTAATGCTATAAATGTAATATTAGATAAGCACGTACTGTTTAATCTACACACGTACTGAAAACGTTAATGCTATAAATTTAATATTACATAAGCACAGACTGTTTAATCTACACACGTACTGAAAACGTTAATGCTATAAATGTAATATTAGATAAGCACAGACTGTTTAATCTACACACGTACTGAAAACGTTAATGCTATAAATGCAATATCAGATAAGCACGTACTGTTTAATCTACACACGTACTGAAAACGTTAATGCTATAAATGTAATATTAGATAAGCACAGACTGTTTAACCTACACACGTACTGAAAACGTTAATGCTATAAATGTAATATTAGATAAGCACGTACTGTTTAATCTACACACGTACTGAAAACGTTAATGCTATAAATGTAATATTAGATAAGCACAGACTGTTTAACCTACACACGTACTGAAAACGTTAATGCTATAAATGTAATATTAGATAAGCACAGACTGTTTAATCTACACACGTACTGAAAACGTTAATGCTATAAATGCAATATCAGATAATCACGTACTGTTTAACCTACACACGTACTGAAAACGTTAATGCTATAAATGTAATATTAGATAAGCACGTACTGTTTAATCTACACACGTACTGAAAACGTTAATGCTATAAATGTAATATTAGATAAGCACAGACTGTTTAACCTACACACGTACTGAAAACGTTAATGCTATAAATGTAATATTAGATAAGCACGTACTGTGTAATCTACACACGTACTGAAAACGTTAATGCTATAAATGTAATATTAGATAAGCACAGACTGTTTAATCTACACACGTACTGAAAACGTTAATGCTATAAGTGTAATATTAGATAAGCAAGGACTGTTTAATCTACACACGTACTGAAAACGTTAATGCTATAAATGCAATATCAGATAAGCACGTACTGTTTAATCTACACACGTACTGAAAACGTTAATGCTATAAATGTAATATTAGATAAGCGCAGACTGTTTAACCTACACACGTACTGAAAACGTTAATGCTATAAATGTAAGATTAGATAAGCACGTACTGTTTAATCTACACACGTACTGAAAACGTTAATGCTATAAATGTAATATTAGATAAGCACGTACTGTTTAATCTACACACGTACTGAAAACGTTAATGCTATAAATGTAATATTAGATAAGCACAGACTGTTTAATCTACACACGTACTGAAATCGTTAATGCTATAAATGTAATATTAGATAAGCACAGACTGTTTAATCTACACACGTTCTGAAAACTTTAATGCTATAAATGTAATATTAGATAAGCACGTACTGTTTAATCTACACACGTACTGAAAACGTTAATGCTATAAATGTAATATTAGATAAGCACAGACTGTTTAATCTACACACGTACTGAAAACGTTAATGCTATAAATGTAATATTAGATAAGCACGTACTGTTTAATCTACACACGTACTGAAAACGTTAATGCTATAAATGTAATATTAGATAAGCACAGACTGTTTAACCTACACACGTACTGAAAACGTTAATGCTATAAATGTAATATTAGATAAGCACGTTCTGTTTAATCTACACACTTACTGAAAACGTTAATGCTATAAATGTAATATTAGATAAGCACAGACTGTTTAATCTACACACGTACTGAAAACGTTAATGCTATAAATGTAATATTAGATAAGCACAGACTGTTTAATCTACACACGTACTGAAAACGTTAATGCTATAAATGCAATATCAGATAAGCACGTACTGTTTAATCTACACACGTACTGAAAGCGTTAATGCTATAAATGTAATATTAGATAAGCACAGACTGTTTAACCTACACACGTACTGAAAACGTTAATGCTATAAATGTAATATTAGATAAGCACGTACTGTTTAATCTACACACGTACTGAAAACGTTAATGCTATAAATGTAATATTAGATAAGCACGTACTGTTTAATCTACACACGTACTGAAAACGTTAATGCTATAAATGTAATATTAGATAAGCACGTACTGTTTAATCTACACACGTACTGAAAACGTTAATGCAATAAATGTAATATTAGATAAGCACGTACTGATAAGTACGTACTGAAAACGTTAATGCTATAATTTAATATTAGATAAGCACAGACTTTTTAATCTACACACGTACTGAAAACGTTAATGCTATAAATGTAATATTAGATAAGCACGTACTGTTTAATCTACACACGTACTGAAAACGTTAATGCTATAAATGTAATATTAGATAAGCACGTACTGTTTAATCTACAAACGTACTGAAAACGTTAATGCTATAAATGTAATATTAGATAAGCACGTACTGTTTAATCTACACACGTACTGAAAACGTTAGTGCTATAAATGTAATATTAGATAAGCACATACTGTTTAATCTACACACGTACTGAAAACGTTAATGCTATAAATGTAATATTAGATAAGCACGTACTGTTTAATCTACACACGTACTGAAAACGTTAATGCTATAAATGTAATATTAGATAAGCACGTACTGTTTAATCTACACACGTACTGAAAACGTTAATGCTATAAATGTAATATTAGGTAAGCACAGACTTTTTAATCTACACACGTACTGAAAACGTTAATGCTATAAATGTAATATTAGATAAGCACGTACTGATAAGTACGTACTGAAAACGTTAATGCTATAATTTAATATTAGATAAGCACAGACTTTTTATTCTACACACGTACTGAAAACGTTAATGCTATAAATGTAATAATAGATAAGCACGTACTGTTTAATCTACACACGTACTGAAAACGTTAATGCTATAAATGTAATATTAGATAAGCACGTACTGTTTAATCTACACACGTACTGAAAACGTTAATGCTATAAATGTAATATTAGATAAGCACGTACTGTTTAATCTACACACGTACTGAAAACGTTAATGCTATAAATGTAATATTAGATAAGCAAGTACTGTTTAATCTACACACGTACTGAAAACGTTAATGCTATAAATGTAATATTAGATAAGCACGTACTGTTTAATCTACACACGTACTGAAAACGTTAATGCTATAAATGTAATATTAGATAAGCACGTACTGTTTAATCTACACACGTACTGAAAACGTTAATGCTATAAATGTAATATTAGATAAGCACGTACTGATAAGTACGTACTGAAAACGTTAATGCTATAATTTAATATTAGATAAGCACAGACTTTTTAATCTACACACGTACTGAAAACGTTAATGCTATAAATGTAATATTAGATAAGCACGTACTGTTTAATCTACACACGTACTGAAAACGTTAATGCTATAAATGTAATATTAGATAAGCACGTACTGATAAGTACGTACTGAAAACGTTAATGCTATAATTTAATATTAGATAAGCACAGACATTTTAATCTACACACGTACTGAAAACGTTAATGCTATAAATGTAATATTAGATAAGCACGTACTGTTTAATCTACACACGTACTGAAAACGTTAATGCTATAAATGTAATATTAGATAAGCACGTACTGATAAGTACGTACTGAAAACGTTAATGCTATATTTTAATATTAGATAAGCACAGACTTTTTAATCTACACACGTACTGAAAACGTTAATGCTATAAATGTAATATTAGATAAGCACGTACTGTTTAATCTACACACGTACTGAAAACGTTAATGCTATAAATGTAATATTAGATAAGCACGTACTGTTTAATCTACACACGTACTGAAAACGTTAATGCTATAAATGTAATATTAGATAAGCACGTACTGTTTAATCTACACACGTACTGAAAACGTTAATGCAATAAATGTAATATTAGATAAGCACGTACTGATAAGTACGTACTGAAAACGTTAATGCTATAATTTAATATTAGATAAGCACAGACTTTTTAATCTACACACGTACTGAAAACGTTAATGCTATAAATGTAATATTAGATAAGCACGTACTGTTTAATCTACACACGTACTGAAAACGTTAATGCTATAAATGTAATATTAGATAAGCACGTACTGTTTAATCTACACACGTACTGAAAACGTTAATGCTATAAATGTAATATTAGATAAGCACGTACTGTTTAATCTACACACGTACTGAAAACGTTAATGCTATAAATGTAATATTAGATAAGCACGTACTGTTTAATCTACACACGTACTGAAAACGTTAATGCTATAAATGTAATATTAGATAAGCACAGACTGTTTAACCTACACACGTACTGAAAACGTTAATGCTATAAATGTAATATTAGATAAGCACGTACTGTTTAATCTACACACGTACTGAAAACGTTAATGCTATAAATTTAATATTACATAAGCACAGACTGTTTAATCTACACACGTACTGAAAACGTTAATGCTATAAATGTAATATTAGATAAGCACAGACTGTTTAATCTACACACGTACTGAAAACGTTAATGCTATAAATGCAATATCAGATAAGCACGTACTGTTTAATCTACACACGTACTGAAAACGTTAATGCTATAAATGTAATATTAGATAAGCACAGACTGTTTAACCTACACACGTACTGAAAACGTTAATGCTATAAATGTAATATTAGATAAGCACGTACTGTTTAATCTACACACGTACTGAAAACGTTAATGCTATAAATGTAATATTAGATAAGCACAGACTGTTTAACCTACACACGTACTGAAAACGTTAATGCTATAAATGTAATATTAGATAAGCACAGACTGTTTAATCTACACACGTACTGAAAACGTTAATGCTATAAATGCAATATCAGATAATCACGTACTGTTTAACCTACACACGTACTGAAAACGTTAATGCTATAAATGTAATATTAGATAAGCACGTACTGTTTAATCTACACACGTACTGAAAACGTTAATGCTATAAATGTAATATTAGATAAGCACAGACTGTTTAACCTACACACGTACTGAAAACGTTAATGCTATAAATGTAATATTAGATAAGCACGTACTGTGTAATCTACACACGTACTGAAAACGTTAATGCTATAAATGTAATATTAGATAAGCACAGACTGTTTAATCTACACACGTACTGAAAACGTTAATGCTATAAATGTAATATTAGATAAGCAAGGACTGTTTAATCTACACACGTACTGAAAACGTTAATGCTATAAATGCAATATCAGATAAGCACGTACTGTTTAATCTACACACGTACTGAAAACGTTAATGCTATAAATGTAATATTAGATAAGCGCAGACTGTTTAACCTACACACGTACTGAAAACGTTAATGCTATAAATGTAAGATTAGATAAGCACGTACTGTTTAATCTACACACGTACTGAAAACGTTAATGCTATAAATGTAATATTAGATAAGCACGTACTGTTTAATCTACACACGTACTGAAAACGTTAATGCTATAAATGTAATATTAGATAAGCACAGACTGTTTAATCTACACACGTACTGAAATCGTTAATGCTATAAATGTAATATTAGATAAGCACAGACTGTTTAATCTACACACGTTCTGAAAACTTTAATGCTATAAATGTAATATTAGATAAGCACGTACTGTTTAATCTACACACGTACTGAAAACGTTAATGCTATAAATGTAATATTAGATAAGCACAGACTGTTTAATCTACACACGTACTGAAAACGTTAATGCTATAAATGTAATATTAGATAAGCACGTACTGTTTAATCTACACACGTACTGAAAACGTTAATGCTATAAATGTAATATTAGATAAGCACAGACTGTTTAACCTACACACGTACTGAAAACGTTAATGCTATAAATGTAATATTAGATAAGCACGTACTGTTTAATCTACACACTTACTGAAAACGTTAATGCTATAAATGTAATATTAGATAAGCACAGACTGTTTAATCTACACACGTACTGAAAACGTTAATGCTATAAATGTAATATTAGATAAGCACAGACTGTTTAATCTACACACGTACTGAAAACGTTAATGCTATAAATGCAATATCAGATAAGCACGTACTGTTTAATCTACACACGTACTGAAAGCGTTAATGCTATAAATGTAATATTAGATAAGCACAGACTGTTTAACCTACACACGTACTGAAAACGTTAATGCTATAAATGTAATATTAGATAAGCACGTACTGTTTAATCTACACACGTACTGAAAACGTTAATGCTATAAATGTAATATTAGATAAGCACGTACTGTTTAATCTACACACGTACTGAAAACGTTAGTGCTATAAATGTAATATTAGATAAGCACAGACTGTTTAATCTACACACGTACTGAAAACGTTAATGCTATAAATGTAATATTAGATAAGCACAGACTGTTTAATCTACACACGTACTGAAAACGTTAATGCTATAAATGCAATATCAGATAAGCACGTACTCTTTAATCTACACACGTACTGAAAACGTTAATGCTATAAATGTAATATTAGATAAGCACAGACTGTTTAACCTACACACGTACTGAAAACGTTAATGCTATAAATGTAATATTAGATAAGCACGTACTGTTTAATCTACACACGTACTGAAAACGTTAATGCTATAAATGTAATATTAGATAAGCACGTACTGTTTAATCTACACACGTACTGAAAACGTTAATGCTATAAATGTAATATTAGATAAGCACAGACTGTTTAATCTACACACGTACTGAAAACGTTAATGCTATAAATGTAATATTAGATAAGCACAGACTGTTTAATCTACACACGTACTGAAAACGTTAATGCTATACATGTAATATTAGATAAGCACAGACTGTTTAATCTACACACGTACTGAAAACGTTAATGCTATAAATGTAATATTAGATAAGCACGTACTGTTTAATCTACACACGTACTGAAAACGTTAATGCTATAAATGTAATATTAGATAAGCACAGACTGTTTAATCTACACACGTACTGAAAATGTTAATGCTATAAATGTAATATTAGATAAGCACAGACTGTTTAATCTACACACGTACTGAAAACGTTAATGCTATAAATGTAATATTAGATAAGCCCAGACTGTTTAATCTACACACGTACTGATAACGTTAATGCTATAAATGTAATATTAGATAAGCACGTACTGTTTAATCTACACACGTACTGAAAACGTTAATGCTATAAATGTAATATTAGATAAGCACGTACTGTTTAATCTACACACGTACTGAAAACGTTAATGCTATAAATGTAATATTAGATAAGCACGTACTGTTTAATCTACACACGTACTGAAAACGTTAATGCTATAAATGTAATATTAGATAAGCACAGACTTTTTAATCTACACACGTACTGAAAACGTTAATGCTATAAATGTAATATTAGATAAGCACGTACTGTTTAATCTACACACGTACTGAAAACGTTAATGCTATAAATGTAATATTAGATAAGGACGTACTGTTTAATTTATTCAATATACTTAAGACCTGTAAGCTGACGTGTCATTGGCTGAAAGACCTGACCTTTAATGAGTAGGTGTACTTTAATGACATGCATTAAAGGACTCCTACCAGGTGTATAATTACTACATTTCGGCATGGTCGAGCATAAAATACATTATATCATATATCCTAAAGTAATTTATTAACAAACATAAGCGTGTATAATTCAATAGTTAGCATTATCCCTCCGTCAGTTCGTCTCATAAGCTGCAACAGCTGATGTTCTAAGCTGTCTCGCCTTGAAGAGGAACAATCCAGTCTTTTGTTGATATCCTCTATTCCCTATGACGTCAAGGCTTACAAACGAATCCCTATCCCGACCTAACATCGATATAGTCATACATGATATATTATTTTAAAGAGGAAAAACTCCATCTCTGTTGAGTAATGGTTAGCACGCCTGATCATACAAAGAAGGGGCCCGGGTTCAAATCCTGGTTGAGGTTTTTTTCCGGGATTTTCCCCCAACCCAATAAGAGCAAAATGCTGGGTAACTTTCGGTGCTGGACCCTGGACTCATTTCACTGGCATTGTCACCTTCATCTCATTCAGACGCTATATAACCATAGCAGTTGACAAAGCGTCGTAAAAGAACCAATTAAAAAAGAGGGAGAAACAAATACCGTAAAATATTGCAAAAGTAAATCAAAATTTTCACCCTAAATCCAATTCCGCTTTCCCTTAAATACTATACTGACTCCTAACATTACCGACATTTTGTCTTTAACAATATCTGTGTGTCGATGAAATGTGTAGGGCCTGTAGAAACTACCAAATATTCCTACACATTCCTACTGGTGTAAGCATGCTTCCGAAATATTAAAGCGCCAAAGTAATCCCGGTTTTCATTGTTGGAATTTTAGACATAAACCCGATTATACAACGCAGCATTTTCGATGCTTTTTTATATTTTTACAAACTGGAAGATTCACTTAGTGGATTTTAAAATGCAAACCCACTGTTTCCTTGCTTCGAGGGAGTGAATAACTCCAGCGCCGCCAACCGGATTAGTAAGGATTTTATTTTGATTCCCATGAATATACAATTAATGTATAAAAAGAGAAAATTTCCAGCACAATGCCTTCACTCCAATAGATGTAATTTTACAAAAGATTTTCAAGGAAAATTATTTTTCTGCAGTGCGAATGTTTAACCCAAGATTAACTCAGACCTGGCAATCGATTTCCAT
Organism: Periplaneta americana; assembly: GCF_040183065.1. NCBI lineage: Eukaryota > Metazoa > Arthropoda > Insecta > Blattodea > Blattidae > Periplaneta > Periplaneta americana. The sequence continues at coordinate 170,491,755 of NC_091127.1, forward strand.
AAGCGGGATCAGTGCTTCGAATGTCTTAAAATCTATCATTGTTACGATTATTTGGCGCTAAACAAATTAAGTAAGTCACTGCTTATATTCTATGATATAAGCTAAAGTGACATCAAAAACTTTTGTGCGAGATCGTGCGTATTTGCTTGTTTTTCGCACAGAACCAATACGCGGTAAGTGTGAAATACCACATTCAGTATTCCCAACGTAACACACATAACAATTTCCCTCTTCTTACCGCTTAAGCGTGACATTCATTTTACTGCTTTAGGCTTTTAACATATTATTTTTAGAGACGTTTAACATAGTAATAATTATAAATTGAAAACTTACCACTGCAATTTCACCTAAATTGCAATGTTAATTATTGTTTTTAAATATTTGCAAAAATTAAGTAAAGTCTACTACTCCACGAAACTTATTGCATTCCTGATACAAGTAACATTAAGGAAGCCGTGAAAAAATCAACAAGATTCCAGATGCCGATGTTATTACTGCAATATGTTATATAAATAATATTGTTACATAACCTTACCGTTTGTTTTAATTTCGCATTTATAGACTGGGGGAAAAAAAAGACAGACGTATATCACGGCCTGCTGGAGTATAGTAAACACAGAAAACATTTTATAGCAAGAAAGATATTTTGGTGTTCCGAAGTTGCCGACATTAAACAGAAACCAAGATGGAGATTTCATTGCAACTAATTAGAAATTCGTCTTTCAGGTATGTAATAAACGATCTTCGCACAAAATAATGTACGATACACGAGCGGTATGTTTGTTTTCATGTTCTCGGAAATTAAAAAAAGCTCAACTACGTTTCGCTTTTTCAATCTTTTCCTCGACCATGAAAACGTCAACATACCGCTCTTGTAACGTATATTACTATTGTGCGAGATCGTGCGTATTTGCTTGGTTTCTGCACAAAACCAATCCGCGGAAAGTCTAAAATTCCACATTCAGTATTCCCAACCTAACACACACAACAATTTCCCTCTTCTTACCGCTTAAGTGACATATTGATTTTACTGCTTTAGGCTTTTAACATATTATTTTTAGAGACGTTCAATATAGTAATAATTATAAGTTGGAAACTGACCACTGCAATTTCACTTAAATTGCACTGTTAATTATTGTTTTTAAATATTTGCAAAAATTAAGTAAACTCTACAACTCCACTAAAGTTAATGCATTCGTGATGCAAGTAACATTAAGGAAGCCGTGAAAAAATCAACAAGATTCCAGACTCATCATAGACTGGGGGACAAAAAAGACAGACGTATATCACGGCCTGCTGGAGTATAGTAAACACAGAAAACATTTTAAAGCAACAATGTTGAAGATAGATATTTTTGTTTTGCAAATTTGCCGTCATTGAACAGAAACCAAGATGGAGATTTCATTGCAACTAATTAGAAATTCCTCTTTCAGGTATGTAATAAACGATCTTCGCACAAAATAATGTACGATACACGAGCGGTATGTTTTCTTTCAATTCTCAACTACGTTTCGCTTTTTCAAACTTTTCCTCGAACATCAAAACTTCAACATACCGCCCTTGTAACGCATATTACTATTTCCTCGCATTTTTAACTATGTCCTGGTTGTACCTATATAGTGTAAAATATTACCATGGCAACTATACATTATTAAGCAAAGCCAGCATGGTATAATAAAAAAACAAGGTACAATAAAAATGTAAGTAAAAAGTTTTTCATGTCACTGTACAATTTCATTGAAGTATCGGCTGCACTTTCAAAAACCTTCTATACGTATACAATTAATATAATTTTATAAACATGTTACTAATACTGTATAATTAACTAGCTTATACGTGAATATATTGCATAGATGGTAGTTGGAGGGTGCCAAGTCGGGACTGTAGGGACATTGCGGAAGAGTTTCCCACCCAATTGTTCTGATTTTCTCCACGGTGACACGATCAGTGTGAGGCCACGCGTTATCGTGTTGCAGGATGATCTTCTTTCCAGGTCGTTTCTCGCGCAATGCATGACGGAGCTTCAAAACTGTCTGAATATAGCGGACAGCATTTATAGTCTGTCCAGTTTCAAGAAAATCAATCAAAATTCATCCCAGAACTCAACATTTTCCTTGTTGCGTTCCGTGGAGGCAGTTCGAGGGCGACAGCTACGAGGCTCATCTTGGATGCTCGTGTTCCCATCTTCGAAATGTTTCACCCATCTCCTAACACTGCTGGCGCCCATGCACACATCTCCGTATGCACGCTGAAGTCTGAGGCGAATTTCAGCAGCAGATTTTTCTTCTTTCACAAGGAATTTAATGACAGCACGCTGTCGAAACGAACCATCGTTGTCGAACATTTTTCAGACATTGCCTGTGGTCACATGATAGAAGTTAATGACGACGCAATATGTCAATACATAGTGTAAAGTCAGTAGATTATGATCATATAATCGTTTTTGTTACATCATTTAAATTGAAATTATAGCAATGACGTCACAATATGTCAATACACAGTGTTAAGTCTGTAGATTATGATCATATAATCGTTTTTGTTACATCGTTGAAATTGAAATTATAGCAATGACGTCACAATATGTCAATACATAGTGTTAAGTCTGTAGATTATGATCATATAATCGTTTTTATTATATCATTGAAATTGAAATTATAGCAATGACGTCACAATATGTCAATACTAAGTGTTAAGTCTGTAGATTATGGTCATATAATCGTTTTCGTTACATCGTTGAAATTGAAATTATAGCAATGACGTCACAATATGTCAATACTAAATGTTAAGTCTGTAGATTATGATCATATAATCGTTTTTGTTACATCGTTGAAATTGAAATTATAGCAATGACGTCACAATGTGTCAATACTAGTGTTAAGTCTGTAGATTATGATCATATAACCGTTTTTGTTACATCATTGAAATTGAAATTATAGCAATGACATCACAATATGTCAATACATAGTGTTAAGTCTGTAGATTAGGATCATATAATCGTTTTTGTTATATCATTGAAATTGAAATTATAGCAATGACGTCACAATATGTCAATACTAAGTGTTAAGTCTGTAGATTAGGATCATATAATCGTTTTTGTTATATCATTGAAATTGAAATTATAGCAATGATGTCACAATATGTCAATACACAGTGTTAAGTCTGTAGATTATGATCATATAATCGTTTTTGTTACATCGTTGAAATTGAAATTATAGCAATGACGTCACAATGTCAATACACAGTGTTAAGTCTGTAGATTATGATCATATAACCGTTTTTGTTACATCGTTGAAATTGAAATTATAGCAATGACGTCACAATGTCAATACACAGTGTTAAGTCTGTAGATTATGATCATATAACCGTTTTTGTTACATCGTTGAAATTGAAATTATAACAATGACGTCACAATGTCAATACATAGTGTTAAGTCTGTAGATTATGATCATATAATCGTTTTTGTTACATCGTTGAAATTGAAATTATAGCAATGATGTCACAATATGTCAATACACAGTGTTAAGTCTGTAGATTATGATCATATAATCGTTTTTGTTACATCGTTGGAATTGAAATTATAGCAATGACGTCACAATGTCAATACACAGTGTTAAGTCTGTAGATTATGATCATATAACCGTTTTTGTTACATCGTTGAAATTGAAATTATAACAATGACGTCACAATGTCAATACACAGTGTTAAGTCTGTAGATTATGATCATATAATCGTTTTTGTTACATCGTTGAAATTGAAATTATAGCAATGACGTCACAATATGTCAATACACAGTGTTAAGTCTGTAGATTATGATCATATAATCGGGTTTGTTACATCGTTGAAATTGAAATTATAGCAATGACGTCACAAAATGTCAATACACAGTATTAAGTCTGTAGATTATGATCATATAATCGTTTTTGTTACTTCGTTGAAATTAAAATTATAGCAATGACGTCACAATATGTCAATACACAGTGTTAAAGTCTGTAGATTATGATCATATAATCGTTTTTGTTACATCGCTGAAATTGAAATTATAGCAATGTGCTATGAGTACGACCCTCTGCACTATAAGAAGATTCACATAATGTTGATACTAGCTGGCATTGTTTGAGATTGCCGGTTGAATTAAATTAACATGTAATTACTTGAACACTGATTATTATTTTGCCCTTCACTTTCCATACATTCAAAAAAGTTTAATTTGGTTTAGAAATTAAAAGTGGCAACAAAAATATTCCGTTAATGAATTTCTCGACGCTGTAAACATATTTTCATATAGTGAAATTGACGTCATTTGTGTCACTGCCGGAACAGATTGCGCGTGAGTGTTTTAATTATATAGATGCATATTTATGAGGCTTATTCAATTTATGACATAATAAGGATATTAATTATGAAACAGTGAAACGAACAAATATAGAATTATTATAAAACCTATTACGCACACGCCAGGGGTTCATATTTCGCTGTAAAATGTAAGTTATGGGTTTTTTCCCTCGCTTTCTTGTTCACTTTTGATATATGATTTGTTGTGAACGTATTTAAGGACCTGAAATAATCATACAATACTGAAAAGGCAATTTAGGCCTGGAATACATTGGCGTCATTTTGTTATTGATACTAGACTACAAAGTATTACTTTCTTGCTATAATATATTTTATATTAGCAGAGATAATGTTTATTTGAACACTTTTAGTTACTTAATAGATCCGCCGTTGGACAGAAAATTATGAATGAATGAATGAATGAATGAATGAATGAATGAATGAATGAATGAATGAATGAAAAGTGTGTCCCAGATTGATGTATACACTCTTTGAAATACTATTTTACAGCAAAGAAATGAAATAGAAATACGATTTTTGCGGTTTATGATCCAGAAGGCAGTGGAAAGCATGAAAACATGTTCACCTGTTTATAAATAAACATGGCGGTGCAATTATTATTCGATGAACGTAAGTGGATACTGAAATGTTATTGGAAAGTGGAGAATGTTGTTGAGGTTCAACGACGTTGGAGGATTGAATTTGGAACACAACCACCAACAAGGTAACTATCACAAGAATCCGAGACAAGTTTGAAGTCTACGGAACGGTGCAAGATGTGTTGAAAGGGCGGTGCGGAAGAAAGAGAAGTTCCACCGATAACGAGTGTGTTGATGCAGTCATGCAGGCTTTTGCACAATCCCCAAAGAAGTCAATGGTGAGATTTTTTCGTGAGATTGGTATCAGCAAATCCAGTGTTCATCGAATTTTGCGAGCTCAAAAATGGAAATCTTACATTACTTATTCTGTCTGTCCTCTCCACACATTCCATTCTTCTCCATATCCACATTTCAAATGCTTCCAGTCGTTTCTCTTCACTTCGTCCTAATGTCTATGTTTCTGCCTCATATGATACACTCCACACAAAGTACTTCACTAATCTCTTCCTTACTTATTTTTTCGGAGGTCTGTAGAAGAAACTCTTTAATATTAAAAGCTTCCTTTGCCATTCCTATCGTCCTTCTGACTCCCTGCCAGCAGCTCATGTTACTACTTACAGCACACCCCGATTATTTGAAGCTACAATTCTTTATTTGTCATTTCAAATAAAGTCCCATTAATTCTTTCCTAATATTATTACATTCCCTATGCATAACTCTCAGATAGAATGACTTGCAGATACTAAATATAAATGAAATCCACCCAAAATATTAAAGAAATCAATGCAGGCCTACATAGAGAGACAGCTTGCTAAAAACCGTTTTTTTTTACAACAGTAGTGATGAAAAGGCGTACTTTCGCAAAATTCTCAAAATTCATCGTTTACAGTATGAGAATATTTTCCCTCTATGCTTCGCACAACGAGAAAGGAAAATTGGATGCACTTATGCAATATGGAACCAAGTCCAAAATACAGCTTTTGACCTACAGCTGTTTTAGCAAATCGTTACAAATAAAATTCTACATCAATACTATTACGAAAGTAATGATTGCATTATTAACATTCTGAAAAGCTCTTTCAGATCAATGGTGCAGCTCGCATCAGTATCTGACTCACACAGAGTAGAAGGTCAACATTGGAGTTGGTTCCATATTGCTTATTGCAAAAATAATAATAATAATAATAATAATAATAATAATAATAATAATAATAATAATTTATTTTAGCTGGCAGAGTTAAGGCCGTAAGGCCTTCTCTTCCACTCAACCAGCAAAAAGTGTATATACATATGCATGAACTTACAAAGAATTCAACAATTTGATTTAGATGAGAGTTACATGTATACAAAAGTTATTTACAAATTAAACAACAAAATACTATGAACTATTAATTAAACACTGAAATAAACTGTGTAGCAGAATTAAACTAAAATACATAGAATGTTAATATATTTCAAATAATATTAGATAATAGAAAGAGATTATTACGAGACAATTAAAATACAGCACAATCAGGATGATGTCTAAAGAAAAAAGTAACAATGTAGTCAGTGATAGTTAACATCAGTATGATTGGAGTGAAATGCTAATAAGGTTATCTTTTAAGCTGTTCTTAAAGGTGTTTATTGTCTTGCAGCCCCTAATACTTTGTGACAAGGAATTCCATTGACGCGAGGTGGATATTGTAAAAGATGATGAATAACAAGATGTTCTATGAAAGGTATACTTAGCGTGCCACAGATAAGTGATCTGGTATTTACGTCGTGGTTAGAGTATAGATAAGAGAAACGAGACGAAAGGTAATTTGGTGTTGAAGTGTGCAGAATTCGAAAGAGTAAAGACAAAGAGTGTAAAGTTCTACGTTCTTTAAGTCGGAGCCACGAGAGACTTGCGAAGGACGGTGATATGTGATCATACCGTCGGATGTTGCACACGTATCTGACGCACATATTCTGAGCTCGCTGTAACTTGACTGACAATTCAGAACTTAGGTCACTTAACAAAACGTCACAACAATCGAAGTGCGGCGTTACTAGGGTTTGCACTAGGGTAAGTTTTAGTTGCTGGGGCAAGAAGTTTCTCAAGCGACTCAAACAGTGAATGGAGGAACAGATTTTTTTTATCGTTTCTTTAACTTGAAAATTCCAACTTAGATTATTATCAAAAAAGAAGAAGAAATGGATATTGGCACTTGGTTCCTACTTGTGTGATTCAAATGAGAGAGAGATGAGGCAACATTCTAGTTCAAATCCATGTTTAACACTTTATTATTGGAAAACTAAACATCCGAGACACTAATTATGGGATTACAAATAAAATTTAAAAAATATATATTCATTAGCATTTGTTCATACATTGACTTATCATTCCAAGGTGAAGTCAAGGAGACCATTGATTCTATCAACATCATCCTGTCCACACCTGTGGAGTAACGGCTAGCGCGTCTGGCCGCGAAACCAGGTGACCCAGGTTCGATTCCCGATCAGGGCAAGTTACCTGGTTGAGGTTTTTCCGGGGTTTTCCCTCAACCAATATGAGCAAATGCTGGGTAACTTTCGGTGTTGGACCCCGGACTCATTTCACCGGCATTATCACCTTCATCTCATTCAGACGCTAAATAACCTAAGCTGTTCATAAAGCGTCGTAAAATAACCTACTAAAATAAAAATTCATTGGATTTTCTTCTGCAGTTACATATTTGATACCTAAACATCTTCGGTTCTACAACTTTCTTTGATGCATTAACATTACTCTTGTTGCTATATTATAATATAATATAATATAATATAATATAATGTAATATAATATAATATATCACTCCTATAAGCAAAAAATTATATTCAAACTCCCATATTTACACAAAACAAACATGGGAACTGACAGCTTGGAGTTGGTTCTAAGTTGCAAAACACTGCACTATGGATTCTGTTTTTGGTGGTTGGTTCAGATTTCTCTATAGGGCAGCACGTTACAGATAGGAGTTGGTTCTATTTTGTATAAGAAACTATAGACATTAAGACACATTTTGCAATAGAAATCTAGATATTCATAAAATGGTGGTTGGTTCCATATTGCATAAGTGCATCCAAGTGATGTTCATAATTATTACAAGTAGGTCTACATTATTTCTTTTCGCATGTCGACTTCAGATGTTCTGAGGACGTCATTAAAATTTTGTCATGCGTATATACTTCTTTGGTATAATGTTTCACATTTAATATTTTTTGCATTTGCATTTATTCAGAAAGTACAGTGAAACTTGATTCAATATCAGAAACCGTCAAAGCATTGTAAGACATGCTGCAACGTAGAATATTACAGCGCTCCTTTGATTCATTCATTTCACAACTATAAAGCAAGGCTTTTCAAAGGGATTACATTTGAAATACAGTTCATTAATTTTTTGTAGCAGTACATTTTTATTCAGAATTCTTTGATCCCAAATGTGTTCCTGCCCGCCTTATGCTCTTCATTATTGACGTAAGGTTTCGTCTCAAATTACTGCATAAAGTAAATGCCGCATGGTTGATTCTATATGGACATTTTTTCAGCATCATGACTTCAGTTAAGATGACTTTTCTCCTGTACGCATAGAGACCTGGTAATTCCAAAGTAATCGTGAACAAAATGGCTCTTCTCAGAAAAATATATCTACCATTTTACAGCGAAGTAACAGCTCCATCATCTGCACAGCGAATTCTGTAATGGTTATATCGTGCAAGACCCAACATTATACTGAGACATCATTTTAATTTTACTTCAATTTTTATTGTACCTGGGTTTTTGAATGTACTTCACTCCCACCCCTTCTAGTAGCAAACTTCCACACACGACCAAAGCCTCAAAGTCGTTTTACGGTTATAGTAAACAGTACAGAGTGAGAGAATATAGTATGTTCCAGAAATGTGATCGCATTTTTCAGGTAAGAAAGAGCATACATTCACTATTGAATAATGTTTTCGCACAGGTTCTATGCGTCCGTTCAGGTACGTCGCAACCCGGTTCCCCCCACCCGTTTCTGCTGGTCCCTCTGTAAAGGCTAGTGGCTGGGCTGTCTTAGCTTTTTTCTGAAAACGTTTGATGTTAGAAATTGGACTTCTACCTAATATTATATTACTTAATATCATTTAAATAAAAGGGCCTCGTTAAGTAATTGTGACGTGATCCCCCCCTTTCTAAGACATTCCTACATAACCACATGGACGGATAGTAGATAGTATGTCCGAGTAAATTTATCTATGCGGATCCGGCAGAAGTGAAGATTGAATTGACAGTACGTGAGGTACAGAATCATTTTAACAGGCGTAGGATTATGGCTCCCCCATGTCGCCTGATTTGAGTGCTTTACATTATTTCTTTGGGGTTACTGTGAAACAGTTGTGTTTGCTAAACATCCTACAACAATAGAAGAAATAAATAATTACATTCAAGAAACAATACATTCAATTTCAGAAGATATGCTTGAAAACGTTTTTGATAACATGCACAAAAGAATTGACGCCTGTATCGAAATGAACGACCACCATTTTCAATAATTTGTTTAAATATCCATATTTTGATTATTTTTAAAATTTAAATGCACTGTAAATATTGTATCCTAATGTGGTGTAGGCAGTATACTGTAAACAAATAAATAATTGATTAAATGGCGATCTTATCCCAAATCACAGACATCATAACAAAGCAAAACTATTTCACACACAACAACAAATACTACACCCAAACAGAAGGATTGCCAATGGGATCACCCATATCTAGCATACTATAGTCCAGTCGCTCTAATTTCCGGCAGCCAATCGCGTTGCAGGTCGGCTACATTTGAACGTGTGCCTCTTGTGATTCGCTGATTCATTTCTTAAGGCTCGATAAATACTTAATATAATCGCCCGCCATTTTAGCTCTTCCGTTGGCGTTCGCAGAAAGCACACGAAGACGTTATTTGCCGCTGAATTATTTGCTGAATTACATTGCGTTTGATTTATTATCATAGGAGCTACGACATGATAATGTTTAACGGTGTGGCAAATAGATTCCTCGTATGGTAGCTCGGCAGCGTAAGAACAAAAATGGCGAATGATACTACCTACCTAAACTTTATACAGCCTTCACTTTCTAAAACGTAAGCAAAGAGGCGGAGTCACGCCGGAAATAACAGCGTCGGGACTATAGCATGGATATTTTTACACAACATAGAACAAACATACATACTCAACAATGAACACAACAAATATGCAGACAACATAATATACTGGCACAGATATGTAGACGACATACTCATACTATATAAAGGAAACAAACGACAAATACACAAACTACACCAATACATGAACAAAATACACCCAAAACTCCAATACACACTCGAACTTGAAAACAATAACTCCATAAATTTCCTAAACATCACCATAACAAAAGTTGGCAACAAACACACCTTCAAAATATACAGAAAACCCACACACATACACAACACATCTAATCACCCCATACAACACAAACATGCTGCATTCAGGACAATGGTACACAGATTATTCAACATACCCATGAGCCAACAACACTACAATGAAGAAGTGAACACAATCAAATACATAGCACAAGAAAACGGTTACAACCCAAACATAATAGACAACATCATAAGGAAGACAAAACAAAAACTCAACAAACATAAAAGCACACAAAACACAACACAAACACAAGAACACAAGAAATACATCACACTAATATATGAAAACAAAAACACACAAGATCGCATCCTCATTCAGAAAACAGAAATACAACATAGCGTACAGAACAGAAAACACACTACAAAGACATCTCAACACACAAACAACAAAAACAAATAAATACAACCACACAGGCGTATACAAACTCACATGCAATAGTTGCGACAGTTTCTACATTGGACAGACAGGCAGATCATTCCAAACTCGATACAAAGAACACATTAAAGCAATAACCAGAGGACACAATACATCTACATATGCCGAACACATAACTAATGCTAACCACACATACAATAACATAAATACAGACATGGAAATCCTACACATACAACCCAAAAACCAAAAACTCAACACACTAGAACAATATGAAATATACAGACACACTAAAAACACACCGTAATCAAATTCTCAACACACAGATCAATTTCAGAACACACACACTATTTGACACAACTCTTCATCACACGAACGCACCCACACAACAGGCAGCGAAGTTAAGATAGCGCCGAGATCTAGTAGGCTCTGAGGATGGTGTCAAGCAACACCGAAACAGCTGTAAGCCACACATGCTTACATAATTAACACGAGTAAGATCGTCATTTAATGAATTATTTATATTCAAGATTCAACATGGATTGCAAATAATGGCATGTAGGAGTGTGTGTCGTCATCTGAAGTGGAGTTTTTCATCGTTCATAAGAATAGCGGTTTAGGATTTAATAATTTCGAGGCGGACAATATTTTTTCCCACCAATATACATACGCACCCTTTCAATGAAAGCCGTACTTGGATACAAGGCTGCTCTCATGAAACAGAGGCGTGAAGGGGATGGAGATCAGGTCAGTGCGAAGTATCGAAATAGTCTAATTGCTTCGGACGTGAAACCCATTCGCATTAAACGCGATACAACAGAGATTTGCCGTCATCCTGAAGGTGTGTTCGGTTAATTAGTGCAAGTACACAACACCTAGCTTGTTTGTGCCGGATTATGCACGGACATGGCACGTCACGCACATTTAATACCCGTGATGCCAGTTCTCCGAACGAACTGAGCGTCAGAACTAGAATCTGTACCGTAGTTGACTAAATTCGTTTACAAAGAATACTCATTATATTCCATCGAGCCCGAATGTGTACACCTTTTCCACATATGTATTTCAGAACTGGTCAATTTAACTTCAGGAAGCGTAATTTGTATTTCAACTTAATCAATTGTATTTCAGAAAGCAACATTTGTATTTCAGAACACATCAATTGTATTTCAGAATAGCATGAGCCAACAATTTGCTATATTCATAATTCTAACATTCATAGGACTATGAATAATTTTTTGAACTACTGTAAATACCTTACCTCAAAAATTACAGTACTCATACTGTAGTTTATAATTCACTGTTTTTCAATGGTATTTATTTATTTACTTATTTCTTTATTTAAATATTTATTTACTTATTTAAATATGTATTTACTTATTTAAATATTTATTCAATTACTTAAATATTTATTTAATTACTTAAATATTTATTTACTTACTTGAATATTTACTAATTTAATATGTACTTATTTAATTATTCATTTACTTACTTAAGTATTTACTTACTTACTTAAGCATTTACTTACTTAATTATTTACTTACTTACTTAAATATTCATTTACTTATTTATTTACTTAATTATTTATTTACTTACTTAAGTATTTATTTACTTATTTATTTACTTACTTAAGTATTTATTTACTTACTTAATTATTTATTTATTTACTTAAGTATTTATTTACTTAATTATTTATTTCCTTACTTAAGTATTTATTTCCTTACTTAATTATTTATTTCCTTACTTAATTATTTATTTCCTTACTTAATTATTTATTTACTTAATTATTTACTTATTTAATTATTTACTTACTTATTTACTTAATTATTTACTTATTTAATTAGTTATTTATTTACTTATTTAATTGGTTATTTATTTACTTATTTAATTGGTTATTTATTTACTTATTTAATTAGTTATTTATTTACTTATTTAATTAGTTATTTATTTACTTATTTAATTAGTTATTGATTTATTTATTTAATTAGTTATTGATTTATTGATTTATTTATTTATCTATCTATTTATCTATTTCTCTATCTATTTATCTATCTATTTATCTATTTATTTATTTATTTATTTATTTACTTATTTATTTATTTAGAGTTGGGGAGGAGAGAACGACTAAATACCCGCTGAATTCATCACTAGCAAGTGAGACATTAAAACTGACGAAGAAACAAGTATTAACAGAAAACCCACACTGTATTACCTAAGTAAACACAAGTCTTTTAAAAAACAGTCAGCGACCTAGCTCTTATGGCATTTGTGAAACAAATGACGCGAGTTTACGAGAAATTCAATAAATGAGTTTGATACAATCATATCAGTCTCCAGGCAACACGGAAACACTGGAATAAATCAAATCCTCTATATTTAAAAATGAATCTACTCTAAATACAAAGCATTAAATTTAATTCATTTAATTCCTTACAGTTTTGCACCACTAGTCACTGCAATGCCAATATGTTATTGTTCAGTGTGTCAGCATGTTTAAAAGTACCTCGTCGTACCTGTACCTTCTACAACATTTTCAGCAAGTCAAAAAGCCTTTCAAGTTGAAATGCAGGTGACTCATGATTAAAGACAAGTTTCTGAATAACTTTAAATGCATTTGCACTGCAGTGTCTGTTGGTCGATTTAAGAGTACATTATCCTTTCACAAAATATGATTTCAACGACAGTGAAACTGAACTTTCAAGCTTCTTATTTGCCCTCAAGTTTAGCTGGAAATAACTGTGGCATCGCTCCAGTATATATTGTGACTGTAATCCACCGTTCGGTGTGTGTGGCACGTAAACGGATATTACAGCAAAATGGAGACGTGTTCGTCCCTTTCGATGTAAGATAACGTATATATATATTTATATTGAGAAACAATATACGTCTTGAATATCTCTTGTTTCATATCATTTGTCAACTACGCCCACATTATAAAAGAATTCACAATATCACTGTCTAGATACCGAATTTTAATGTTAAGTTAATATCCCAGTCAAAATTAATTTGTACTACATATATTTCTATATTACAGAATAGTACATTATGCAACGAGCCTATAATGAAGGTGATTAAGAAGTGAGTATGGATATTTATGAAACGAGCTTCTTAATTACCATTATAGGCGAGTTTCATACGACTTTTTATGCTCGACCATATTTCTAATTTTATATTAATAATATTATTGTATCTGACCTGGAGCAATGTCCCGTATGTTGTGAGATGTGCGGAGACGCGAAAGTATTGATTTTTTCCGAGGAACAGATGTCCACAGTGACCTTGCTAAGCCATAAGAACCTACAGAGATAACATTGAAATTAAATTAGTCATTGAAAAACGAGATGACAAATTGAATTTATTTGAATATTATTTACAATTAACGCTAATTATTATAGTAACAGAACATAACCTTCTGCGACAGTATTGGATTTCCAGCCTCCTTGACTTTTCGCTAATTCTCTTTCGATTGCATATCCGAGAATAATCGATACTTGCGGTTTTATAACGGTAGAAAGCTGACCTGTCATTGGCTGAACAGTTGTAACCTGAGTCGTCATTGGCTGAAAGACCTGACCTTTAATGAATAGGTGTACTTTAATGACATGTATTAAAGTTCTGCTACCAGGTGTATAATTACTACATTTCGGCATGGTCGAGCATAAAGTTAATTATAGGTCTTCAGAAAAAAGTGCATAATGAAAATGGCCACAAAATGGTAATGGTGATGAATAAAAATGAAGACGAAAACAATAATTAATAGTAAGACGACAGCGATTAGGTTTTTATGTTACCAAAGACTTGAATGGAGGTAGGGATTTTTTACTTGGTTATTTAACGATGGTGCATCAACTACTACCTTATTTAGCGTTGATGGGATTGGTGATAGCAAGATGTTATTTGGCGACATAATTACGAGGCCGAGGATTCGCCATAGATTACCTGACATTCGTCTTATGGTTGGGGAAAACCTCGAGGGAGGGGCAAACCAACCAGGCAATCAGCCCAAGCGGGAATCGAACCGAATGGTAGAGATGTTACGATCAGTTATATTATCGGCTGTTTTATAAGCTATGGTTGTGAGACTTTGACTCTCAATTTGAAAGAGGAACAGAGGTTAAGGATATTCGAGAATAAGGTGCTTAAAAATATTTACGGCTAAGAGGGATGCACTTATAGGAGAATGAAAAAATTTACACAACGCAGAACTGCACGCATTGTATTCTTCATCTAACATAATTGAGAACATTAAATCCAGACGTTTGAGATGGACAAGATATGTTCTCGTAACACGTACGGATGAATCCAGAAATGCATATAGAGTGTTAGTTGGAACAACTGAGGGAAAAAGATCTTTGAGGAGGCCGAGACGTAGATGGGAGGATAATATTAAAATGAATTTAAGTGAGGTGACATATGATGCTAGGGACTGGATTAATCTCGCTCAGGATAGGAACCGATGGCTTATGTGCGGGCGGCAGTGAACCTCCGGGTTCTTTAAAAGCCATAAGTAAGTAAGACATGTTGCGATTGTATTGTAGCCTATTATATTGTATTGTATTTATTAATATTCCATGGTATTCATACATTGATTCACAGCTAGAATATGAAACAAGTCAAAAAACTTAATACTATTATAAAGTCTTAATTTATAGTCACAGTCTAGTTGAAATATATACAGAAGAGGTTTACAATATAGTCTACTAGTACAACACAAAGTTTTAGTATCAATTTCATGAAGCGTTATTGAATGTCATGAATTCACCTACAGAATAGAAGCCGTGAGAAATTAGGTACTTCTTTAATTTGGCCCGAAATAATCTTATATTTTGAGTTTCATTTTTTATATCGATAGGGAGGCTATTAAAAATGTTTACTGCCATATAACGTACTCCTTTTTGATAGCATGATAGACTTGTCGATGAAGTATGAAAGCCATTTTTGACGTGTATTTATGATATGAACTATTGAATTAGTTACAATGTTTTCACGATTACATATGAGGAACAATATTAATGAAAAAATATATTGACAAGGTATGGGCACTATTTGTAGTTTTTGAAAATAGTCCAACACTATTCCCTAGATTTGGCACCTACTTTTACCCTAATTACTCTTTTCTGTAATAGGAATATACTGTTACTATCTGTAGAATTTCCCCAGAACTCATTACCTAGTGAAAGTATGCAAAATATATTGTTTTTAAGGTATTGCATAGATCTAATAGCAAAATATGCTGAATTTAGTTGTTTTTTTTTACATTGGGGAATTTAATTGAAGTGAATTTATTATGGCAGGTAGAGTAACTATCTCATGCCCCCATGTTTTAGATTGCTACCAGTGCACTTCATTAGAACCAGGTACCTAGCTTCGAAGCCGTTAGCCCTGTGAACTTACAGTATATTTATTTGCCATGTTATTATTATTATTATTATTATTATTATTATTATTATTATTATTATTATTTCTGAAGCTTTCATGAGCTTTCTGTTCTCTTCTATTTAGTTTTGGGGTAATTTCTTTAATATGATTTTTCCAATTTAACACATTATCGATTTTTAAGCCACGAAATTTGGTTGTTGTTGTTTCTAATAGGGATCTATTGTTAATTATTGCGCTAGAAATTTGCGAGGTTGAATTTGTACAGGATTTAAATTGATTTATGTTAGTTTTGTTACAATTTAATACCAATTTATTGACTGAGACCAGTCACATATTCTGAAGAGGGAAAACTGATGAATGTAGTAATTTCTGAAAATATTTTTGAATTAAGTAGGTGTAGATAGCCTTGACAATTTTCCTGCTATTTTAATGCACAAAACTTACCTTTATGATCTGTTACCTGGTACGAGGTTTTTATGGGAATATACAAAAAATTAATATGACACGCACTTTGCGTGAGGGAGCGTAACCAAGAGGGAATTCAGCTAATGCTACTTCATTCTTCCTTAATTACTTTCAGAATTAAACGACGGTTTTCATCTAAACGTATTACAGTGCCTAGGCTATTACAGTACGCCAGACTCATGCATATTGATGTTGTTGTTGTGTACAGATGCCGTATGGACACCGGACATGTCCCACCCATGTCAACGCCCACTTCAATCAAATTTGAGCTCAAGCTGCCACGTGATTACAGCAAGTCATGTCATAAAAGACTATATTAGCTATTAATCGTCCGAGGATTTTCGCTGCTGTCAATTGTAACCAACATTAATCACGTTGAGTATACGTGAAATTTTAAGTAAAACTGCATTGTTATGGTATAGACATGCCACGTTAACTAGAGCTTTCTGTAGCAATAAACAATAACACAAATATAAACACAACTAGTGGCTTGTGCAGCAAATGCTGCAAACTAAGTTCATTAGACGTTCTAATAAACATTATTCAGATTTATTTTCAATGAAGAATACCAGACATTCTTAAAGTTATTTGCTTCCATAATAATGAAACATACTCCCTCTGAATGTTTTTATACAAAATACTTTTTCTTGAGCCTATACACCTTGAGATTTTTAGTTTGAACGCGAAAACGCAAGTAACAATGTCAGGACGATCAGTCGGTTTTTCATGTGGGAGTAAAGTAGTAGCTATTTCAAGTCATTGTAGGTGAAAATTAAAAAAAAATGTCAGGTTTGCTATGCTTTCGAACAATAGACATAGCATCTTGATATAGTTGCTGCATGTTTCGTAAACTACATTGAAATGTACATCCTGCTAAGAGATCTTGCTGAAATGATCGGGAGACTACAAAATCTTGCAGGCCTCTTATTTGATCTTTCCTTAGGAACTCTAATTTTTGCGCTCTCTCGAGCCAATAATGAAGAGAATTACGAATATAAATATCTACACCACACCTCCATTAAATATATGAAAAAGACCCAACCCCACTTCATTAATAACTACAAAAATATTTGATTTTTAATAACAATATCATTATCTTACGTAAGTTTTATAGTTTTCAGTAACATATACTATATATAATATATAGCCGCCACTCAGTAAATTATAGAAATGAAGATCTAATTTAAAATATTTTCTAACTCTACTTACATAACCCCAAAACATTTCACTTTCATATCATCAATATAGCATTAATATGTATAATTAAAAAAATAATCACAGCATGGCATTAACTACAATAATATTTTATTTGTAATGATAATAATGTCATCAAACCACTTCAAGTTTTGTAATTTTTAATATTCAATACACAGATGTACTCAGAAAATTACACACCACAGAATCAGATCTGTAAATTATTTTTAGTATGTCTTGAAGTTTTTAATAACTAATTTAATTTGTGTTCTAAATATGTCAGCATTCTTACATATCATGGCCTTCGTGTAATATTGTTTACTGTAGTGTGTTTTGTTTTATTCTGAAATGCAATTAGTAACGACAGATGGATTTTAGAAAATAGGAAAATCATGTTGAAAAATTAACATTTTTCTCAAAACTACTATTTTTCTGTAAAACTTTGGGTCCCAAGTTTCAAAATGAGGGGTCATTTATTAAAATCCGTTCAGCCGTTTTCCCGTAATTTCCATTACCACTTCAAATTATATATATAGATGCTATTTTCTGATGACCAGAATGTAGTACAAAGTACAGAAGACTATTTATAAAATTCAGTACTCCATTTAAATAAGATTTGTATAAAATACAGTATGAAAATCACTACAAAAAAGAAACTAAAATTGTAGCTTTTAATGGATACCACAGTGAGAGAACAAAAATAGTAATTAACCAGATTATATAATAATTAATATAATACTTTTGATGTTTGAAGTGTGATATTTTCTACTATTATAATCAAGATATACAAAATAAATTTAATAGATATCAATTAATATCTGGAAATATGCGGTAGACATTGAGGAAGAAAACAACAAAAGACGACCAGACAGAATTTTATAAAATTATGGCAGCACGTTTTCTGCTTTAGTGATGAGAAGCCTGGATAGATATTAGCAAGATCCCAGCGGCAGAAATTAAATTCCCAAAATCAATTAAAAGATGCCGTAGACTAGATAAAATAAAAAAAGGTAGAAACAAGATGTTATCACAATCTAGTATATAGAGTCACGAAGCTCAATACGTAGTAAATATGCATCCATAGATAGTTGCTAACCACTAGGATCGCTACTATCGTCTCATCACAGACAATGCGAAATTAGTACCGGCACAGTCTATTGTTCCCAGTACCCTCACAACTCAATCTTCGTCACTGTATAACTAGACTGTGATGTTATGTAAGGGTGTTTCCTTTCTCCATGTGAACATTCTTTTGTTAATTGTTGACATTGTTAGTCTTTGTTTTGGAGCCATGTTTAAGAATAAAAGATGTTTAATATAGATCATATTTTTCCTTTAATGAAGAATATTACACAAGAGAAGCCTTTAATGTAGATTATGTAGTTATTAAAATCAGTAAGTATAAAAATCTGGGAAGAAAATATATTAAGAATGAATGTAAAGAAGATTGCAGAAAGAAAATCTAACATATAATCAGAAGAAAAACGGATTGTTGGTACGCCATAAAAACATGCAGCTACGTCACGAACAGAAGAAGAAGAAGAAGAAGAAGGAGTGAATCTATAATCTAAATAGAAGTAGTTTACTCGCATTATAATATCACAACTGCTACGTTATATCTTCATTTTATAAGAAGGTTTTATTGCCTTCATTTCATTATACTTATCAGATACCGTACCATAGATATTCTTAATAATTGTCATACCAGACGCCATAGTCTTTACAGTCAGTATAACTTTAAGGCGATGCACTTCTGAAAATAGTCCAAGTTTGACAGATTTTATCATTTTTTTTTATTTTCGCGCTAAAAAATATACGGTTTCATGGGAGTATTTTCGTGAAAATTTTATGGCATAATATCGGTATATTAAATCTACAAATGAATTTGGTTGAAGTTGTGTTAATGCACGAGTTATGTGTAACCAAAACTTTAAATTTAATTATCTGGAAAAAAATTAATTTTCTAAGTTTTCAATCATAAGTATTCATTTTATTTCTCGGTGGTTAAAGCTAGTGAGATGCAACTTGGCATACTTATTCATTAATATCTCTGTTGTGAAATGGAGCATTTGATTAGCTCTATTCAGCACAGTTCTATTGATATATTTATTGATGTAGGATATTTATTTTATATCTAAAGCAGTATTATTTTTATTAATGTTTGAAATTTGAAGAAATGATATTTCTTTTTTTTTACAAATGAACAAATTAGAGTAGGGTATTACTAATGCCCCATTGCACAATATGCAGTGTTACCTTTAAGAAAAAATTAGATTAAAAAAATATATATATATATATTTTTTTTTTTTTTTAGAAATATGATTTTCAGTAAGGAAATGAAAAAAGAAAGTTTGGTGTTTATGAGAAAATACTGAAATTCAGTGTGTAGTTATGGCATTGATATATATATGTATGTATATATATATATATATATATATATATATATATAGTGAGTAAAAATGTCAACTCTCTAGCTAAAAAATTGTGAATTTTAGAGATTTCAGTAGAGCATCGCCTTTACATATAGCTGACTTTCTCCATGTGTTTCTGAATTATTTTGATCTGCAGCTAAGATATTTATTTACTTATTTATTTACTTATTTATTTATTTATTTATTTATTTATTTATTTATTTATTTATTTACTCATTTATTTATTTACTTATTTATTTATTTACTTATTTATTTATTTACTTATTTATTTATTTACTTATTTACTTATTTATTTATTTACTTATTTATTTATTTACTCATTTATTTATTTACTTATTTATTTATTTACTCATTTATTTATTTACTCATTTATTTATTTACTCATTTATTTATTTACTCATTTATTTACTTATTTACTCATTTATTTATTTACTCATTTATTTATTTACTCATTTATTTATTTACTTATTTATTTATTTACTCATTTATTTATTTACTTATTTACTTATTTATTTACTCATTTATTTATTTACTTATTTATTTATTTACTCATTTATTTATTTACTTATTTATTTATTTACTTATTTACTTATTTATTTATTTACTTATTTATTTATTTACTCATTTATTTATTTACTTATTTATTTATTTATTTACTCATTTATTTATTTACTTATTTATTTATTTATTTATTTACTTATTTATTTATTTACTTATTTATTTATTTATTTACTCACTTATTTATTTACTCACTTATTTATTTATTTATTTATCTATTTACTTATTTATTTATTTACTTATTTATTTATTTACTTATTTATTTACTTACTCATTTATTTATTTACTTATTTATTTATTTACTCATTTATTTATTTACTCATTTATTTATTTACTTATTTACTTATTTACTTATTTACTTATTTACTTATTTACTTATTTACTTATTTACTTATTTATTTACTTATTTACTTATTTACTTATTTACTTATTTACTTATTTACTTATTTACTTATTTACTTATTTACTTATTTACTTACTTATTTACTTATTTACTTATTTACTTATTTACTTATTTATTTATTTATTTATTATTGCTAGTAAGTTTGAAATGAATACAAGTTAATAAAAACAATGAAAGTTAATCTAGCCCACTCCTGAATGAGTAAGACTCGTGCTCAGGAGGGGATTCCAATACAGACGAAAATAAAATTAAAATTGAGAGTGAATACAGATTAAATAGTGTTTAATATGTTTAAACCCAAACTATAAATTGAATACAATTTTTTTTTATTTTTTTATTAATTTGGAGAGGATTCGTGGTTGAAATATTATTGGAATAAAATTTGTTTAATAATCTGGGACCTTGACTCATGCTATGATAAAAAGCTGTATTGGTTTTACATTTTGGTTCAGACAAACGCAGAGAATTCATATTTTTAGTTCTATATTTATGTATATACCTTTCAGAGTTATTAAAATTTCTATGAAAATATTTCAATAAAATAAAATAATACATTTGTTTAATGTTGAAAACTTTGAAATGTTTAAACAACAATTCAGTTGGGTAATCTTTCTGCTTCTTTAAACAAATTTTTAAAACTTTTTTCTGTAGTAAAATTAATTTCATGCAACCTATTAACAATTACTCCATTTGCTTTATCTTTATTCAATCTCTATTCTACAAACAGCATACGAATTTTATTAATATCACGAATGTATTAATGCCCAGTTTGATATGGTTAATTCAGTTGCCTTGGAAACCATAAAACAACCGATTCTATTAGACACATTCACGTTTACAGTCTGTATAAGATAAGGCTTTATACTATAGGAAAGATACATAGATGTAAATCTGAACATTGAAAAAAATCCATGTTTGACTGTGCTGTTACACAAGCGTATGCAATATGCCCCATACATTATGTATGAACCACCTCGATGGCAGATATAAATATCCGACATGCAAGAAGTTTCTGCATATTGAACATAGCAGAAATGGTCATGTGCATGTTCACAAAAACTGCACGAAATTGCCTTTCTGGAGTATAATGCAAAATTAATGGCTGGCAAACACGTGAGGCTTTCTTGCACCTATTTACGAAAGTTCTTGTGTGAAAATTGAGTTTTGAGTACGTGATTATCAAACAAAGGATTTCGTAAGTCATAATTGTTTTGCCCTACTTTTTCCAGTATTCAGACAGCGTTAGAATTGTACAGGGACATCATTTTATTTTTATTAACATATTTAATATTAACTTGCATATACCTCTGGATCAACGCCGTTTGCTATCCCCTTCCACGACTGGAGTTCGATTATACTGGCGTAAAATACAAACAAATCACTTTACTAGGTATAGGAGGGAAGAAAAGTAGTTCATCCATTTACGTAAACTAGGAAATATCGCGCTTTTGAGTTTGGTCATTTTCATTATTATTTTGTTTAATCAAAATACAGTACAGTATTAACAATGAGTGTTTTTACTCACGAACTGAGCTGTCCATGTGGCCGTATTCATTGTGCAGTGTATATTATACTGTCTACAGCACATTAGCGTACAATATAGAGAATGAAGTTAAATTGAAAAATAATCACAATATGGATATTTAAACACATTTTTGAAAATGGTGGCCGTTCATTTCGATACAGGCTTCAGTTCTAATGTGCATATGATCGCACTATAGACTATTGTACCTAATCCCAATTACCAGTTTCGTCCTTCGCACTAGTAACTCATGTTGAAATAATTCTGTACCTACTCTATAAAAAGTACCTTACGTACTGTAAATTCAATCTTCACTTCTGCCCGATCCGAAAAGATAAAATTACTCAGACATGCTATCTACTGTCCGTCCAAGTGGTTATGTCGTAGGGTCGTAGAAAGGGAGGAAATCACGTGACAGTTAATTACTTAACGAGGCCCTTTTATTTAAGTTATTTTAAACAGTTGCATAATATTACGTAGACGTCCAATTCCTAACAGAAATTAATGTTTTCAGAAAAAGAGCTAAGACAGCCCAGCCACTAGCCTTTACAGAGAGGCGAATAGAAGCAGGTTGGGAAAACCGGGATACGACGTAGGCAAATGAACGCCAGTACCTGTGCGAAAACGATTCAATATTGAAAGCTCTTTCGTCACTGGAAAATGCGAACATATTTTTGGAATGTACTGTTTACTATGACCGTAAGGCTACTATGACTGTATACGCGGTCTTGGATCTGTGTGGAGGACGGTTGAACTTCATTAATAGAAGGAGTGGGAGTGAAGTACATTCAAAAACTCAGGTACAATAAAAATTGAAGTAAAAATAAAATGATGTTCCTGTATTACTAATAGTAACTGCAAAAAGGAAATCATATAATTTCTATTTCGACAGATGCACGTTTTAGATCCTATGAATCATCTCTACTTTTCCTCTCACGACGTTTTGCTTCTATGCATATTACGGAAGTTAATAAACCACTTCGTGAATTAGCGTTCTATTTCAAAACTGTGATTCATGTGATAGCATTTCTGATTACAGATTCAGTGGACCAGGCTGAGATTTCCGGCTGTAAAAATTAGACTTATTATTAGCTTTCTTTCATAAGAACTTTATTTCTATTCCTTGCGTTCTTCCTGCTTTGTCTCAGGCAGTAGCTCGACGCCTTACACAGGCTACATGAGCAACAAGTTAAATCATAACCTGCGGTCAGAAATGAGAAACGGGGACGGATGAAAGAGCCCAAACCCTAAAGTCAAATCACAATGACAATATTGACGACAATATTGAGAACGATGAAATTACAATAAAAATAAGACTAAATGACAGTGAAATGTCAGAATTTCGATTCCCAAAGCAGTGTTCCTATACTTAAGAGAACAGGGTTGTATCGTGCGCCAAATGTACAAGAATTTCATCCAAACGTCAATTTTTGTTATGTTATAATTTCTGATCACATACACAACTTTTACTACTTCTAAAAGATATAATAATAATAATAATAATAATAATAATAATAATAATAATAATAATAATGATTTATTTAGTAGGTTATTTTACGACGCTGTATCAACATCTCAGGTTATTTAGCGTCTGAATGAGATGAAGGTGATAATGCCGGTGAAATGAGTCCGGGGTCCAGCACCGATAGATACCAAGCATTTGCTCATATTGAGTTGAGAGAAACCCCCAGAAAAAACCTCAACCAGGCCAACTTACCCCAATCGGGATTCGAATCCGGGACACCTGGTTTCGCGGTAGATTCGCTAACCGTTACTCTACAGATGTGGACATAATAATAATAATAATAATAATAATAATAATAATAATAATAATAATCATCATCATCATCATCATCATTCGAACAATACTGTCAAATGACAACTAGCCAAGGTTTAGAGTACCTGTCCATGTATCCATGTAGTTTGCATTATTCATTTAAATGGATGCAACGGAAGAAATGGTGAACGGAAGAAAAGTGCGGGCAGAAAAAGATATATTATAGACAACATTAAGATACATCGATAATATCCCAGATCACATATAGATTGCTCATTCCGATGTTAAAATCGGTTGCACTTTGAAGAGAACAACCGCCAGGATCGCCACCCGTCCGCCGTAAACGAACACGAGATGGCAGTACAGTCGCTAATGCAATTCAAATGGGAGTTATGACGTGATTCCTTATATGTAACAACTAGATGGCAGCATAGTAAACCTGACAAAAGTTGTTACCGTCAAAGCCTATAACGCAGAGCAATCTAGGTATATATATTATGATCTAGGATAATATGCGGAGGCTTCGAGGAAGGCGGAAAATAGGTAACATTGGAAAATGCTGGGTTTGCATAAATGAATGAATGAATGAATGAATGAATGAATGAATGAATGAATGAATGAATGAACTAGATACTCCCGCTGCATTGTTACACCATGCTCTCTCTCCCTCTGTCTCCCCCCCTCTCTCTCTCTCTCTCTCTCTCTCTCTCTCTCTCTCTCTCTCTTCAATAAAGTGAAAGATGCAAATGATAGCCTATAATTAATTTATTGACAAATCCAAATTATTTCACTGCAATTGAAATTGGTTGGGAACCACAGGCGTAGCTCAGTCGGATAAGGCGCTAAGACGCTTGCCTGCCGATCCAGAGTTGCGCTCGCTCCCGGGTTCAATTCTCGCTTGGGCTGCTTACCTAGTTGGTTTTTTTCTGAAGTTTTACCCAACTGTAAGGCAAATGTCAAGTAATCTATGGCGAATCCTCGGCCTCATTTTGTCAAATACCATTTCGCCATCACCAATCCTATCGACGTTAAATAACCTAGTAGTTGATACAGCGTCGTTAATAACCAACTAAAGAAAATTGGTTGTGTTGAGATTATTTATTTACCTGTCACATCGCAATATAGTGTCCGTTTCAAAGATTAAGCTTAACAATCAGGTCAAAATGAGAATCTTCGCAATTAATTTGTCAGGCTCTATGAAAATGCAAATAATGTGTAAATTTTCTTTAGTAAATAATAGTCAGATTAACTTTGAAGATTATCTCTGGAACCAACACGGACTACGATATTTTTCAGCAAGTTCATATAATTACTGTTATTTTGTCATTACTGTAATGCCCCGTTTCAGAACAACACATTTCAAATATGATAAAACCATAAAACAATATATTGTAAGCCTAGTAGACAATTACTTTAAATATGTAGGCCTATCCAGTCCGTAACAGATTGTCTGTCTTTGTGATTGAATACAAGACAGCACTTCAGTTTTTAATTTCAAAGTCAGTCAAAGTCTTCTATTTTCTTTCTTGAAATTTAACGATATCAGCCATTCCGGGCAAATTGAGAATTCAAATGAAAAAATCTTTTTCAGAAATATTTGTTTATTATTAGTGTAAAACATACATAAGGCTCTCATTTAGATATTCTAATGTTTTATTTTCAAAAGGAAAATATTTTACAAGTTTTATGGGTATTTAATCTAAGTGGTATTGACTGGGTAATAGATACTGTTTTGTTTTCCTAAAGTTTTCAGCACTTATTCATAGAGAGTTCAGCTGTTAACGTGTTTTTTTTTTTCAAGCAGCTATTGTTGAAGAAATATTTTGAGAGTCTACATTGTTAATTCCACAGCTCCAGGATCAAGGAACATATTACGCTGCACTATATTCTTTCTGCCATTTATTTTCAGTAGACTGGGTTAATAACAATAATTAATCTTACAGTTCAAGTGAATATTTAACTTATAAATGTCACAGTAGTTTTGAAACAGGAAAAATGAAGGACATTAACTCATCTGTAACATCCGTGACATGGAGAGCACAGCTATAAAATATTTACCGATTATGTTTTTGTAATGGATGCCATGAAATTTGAATGGCTTTCACGTGGACACTATGAGAATTAATCTCTTTTCGCTTGAGGCAGAGACCTGAGTTTTACACTTTTTGTTACTGAGGTGTGAAGTGAGTTCACAAATATTGTAACATCCGTGACAGAACGTTTTATTTTCTGCAATAACAACACATTTTATTCAACAACTTTTTTATGTAAAATGATACTGATCTTTTAAATGATTCTAATAATAAAAGTTGACAAAAGTCATTACATTTTCAATATATAGTGTTTGAAAACAGTAAAAATGTAACATTCGTGACAAGTGCAATGGCTGATATATATGTCCGTGGGATAAGTATATTATTATTATTATTATTATTATCATCACTATTATTAACAACATTATCATCATTATCATTATTATTATTATCATCATCATCACTATTATTAACATCATTATTATCACCATTATCATCGTTATTATCGTTATAATTATGATTATTATATTATCATTATTATTATTATTAATCATCATCACTATTAACATCATTATTATCACCATTATCATCGTTATCATTATTATTATATTATTATTATCATTATTATTATACTGTTATTATCATTATCATTATTATTATTATTATTATCATCATCACTATTATTAACATCATTATTATCACCATTATCATCGTTATTATTATATTATTATCATTATCATTATCATTACTGACTGGAAGGTCCGGGGTTCGATCCCAGGTGGTGACAGGATTTTTTCTCGTTGCCAAACTTTCAGAACGGTCCCGAGGTTCACTCAGCCTCCTATAAAAATTGAGTACCTGGTCCTTCCCGGGGGTAAAAGGCGGTCAGAGCGTGGTGCCGACCACACCATCTCATTCTAGTGCCGAGGTCATGGAAAGCATGGGGCTCTACCTCCATGCCCCCCAAGTGCCTTCATGGCATGTTACGGGGATACCTTTACCTTTTTTACCTTTATCATTATCATTATCATTATTATTATCACTATTATTAATATCATTATCACCATTATCATCGTTATCATTATCGTTATCATTATTATTATTATATTATCATTATCAATATTATTATCATCATCACTATTATTAACATCATTATTATCACCATTATCATCGTTATCATTATCATTACTATTATTATATTATCATTGCTATCATTATTATTATTATTATTATTATCATCACTATTATTAACATCATTATCACCATTATCATCGTTATCATTATAGTTATTATATTATTATCATTATCATTATCATTATCATTATCATTATTATTATTATTATTATTACTAGGCATACGAAAAATATTCGTGAATTACGAGAATTGTTGTTATGTTGGTACGAGAATATTATTCAAGCCATGTGCTAGTTCTTCATTTCTGTTAACCGAAAGGCTATAGCGCTGGTATTCCACTTCGGAAAACTGATTATCGGATCTCTGGCAGACTGAGCGAAATATGTGGCATAGATATCGTGTTTGTGTAAGGTTACAATGATTCCCATCGCCGATGCACAAAGCAACGGGAAATTATTACGCCGTATTATGCTCCCAAGAGACCGACCACGTACTGTACGTGGGTTTCATGCAGTCCTTTGAGCCCAGTAACCAGTCGAATTCCACAAATTTCGTCGAAAACATCACCAGAATGGTACTCGCGGTTCCAAAAATACTGAAATATTACACTGATTTCAAAAACCGTGGCTTAGTGTAAAACAGGTAAGAGAAACACAATGAAACAGTGTAAATAATGTTTTATGTTAGTCAGGTACACGTCCAAGATAAATTTTAAAATTATATAAATGTAAGTAGAGGAACTAGGCTATATTTGGAGAGAAAAGCCCGAAGAATTGCTATGGGAGTACCTGACATTCACTTTACCGTTGAGAAAAACCTCTGAGAAAAATCCAGTGAGCTACGTAGATATTATTTCGAATAAAATCAAGATTTCAATGCGCATTTATCTGACCTTGACGTCGTGCGCGGGTAGCAAGCGCTAAGTATGGAAAGAGGAAGGGTTGTATATATGAATAAGCAACCTGTTGGATTAAGAAAACAGTGGTGCACAAACTTCAAACGGAACATGAAATTTTATATCGTTATTTTTATATGGCTTCTTTCTGTTTAATATTATCTATGTTGTCTGTAAAACAAAAATACTAACACTAATTTCTTAATATTGCACTTGTGTTTTAAATCTTAATAACATAATAGAGAGATAAGAAGGAATATTCACTTAAATTCCATAGTCGTATAATATTATACCGTATTAAGTGGATGAAACACATCATTCATACAGAAAGTGATATTCCAAAGAAAGAGATTGAGTATAACATGATAAGTTGGAATTTATATTGATGGTATTTTTAGCCTTACAAAAATAATCAATAAACTAATCAAAACAATATTACAGTACAAAGCAAAGTTACCTAGGTACTGTATCTGTTTTAAGTGTAACTAATATAACATAACAAAACTTATCGCATTATGCTTTTAAGGTGATATTTGTGAGCAACTTCCTATCATCAGAATATTAAATTATTTTCTCGAAAACTGCTGAAGCTATAGCTATAGCTATTTTTACAACACATGGGCACGTATCTTTTGCTTATGATGTAACAGTAGTTGCTTTGTTAATTCATTTCCTTACAAACAATTTCCATGCGAATATTTTCAAAATTTTCAATACGCTATCTTCAGTAAAAAGGTATATTAGATTTACGAAAACATTCTGTAAGGCTACTAAATAAATAGGCCTATACCTGAAAATGTCACTTTTCTATACGAAAAGTTGAGAAAATATTTCCTTTGAATAAAAAAAATCAAACTTGTGAAAAAAAGCATTAAAATTAAAACTTACATTCTTATAATGCATTTATACTTCTCAGGCAAATCTAAAAATTAACATGGTTACAGTTTTAATAAGTTCTCTTCCCTTTATCTATTGATCAGTGCTGGCCATCCCTGAATATAGCTCGACCAAGCGGCATATACCACCTCTTTCGTCTGTCTCTTTCCTTTCCGCTGTAAAGCGCTCAGGTTCTCCTGGGCTCTAAAGCGCTTGCTTGCTCCTGTGGGTATCAAGTGAAGAGTCCACTGCAAGAATGATGGATGTCACTTTCTTGTTGAAAATGAACCAAGACTGTCAATGCATAGCTTAAGACATATAGAATGTACATAGAGTCCAGTACATTGTCCAGTCATTGTCCAGTAATGATCGGAAAATCACAGTTAAGCTTTGAACCCTAAGCATTTCAAATTTTCAATCGCTTCTCCTGCAAAATGTATTCCAAATGACATCCATCATTCTTGCAGTGGACTCTTCAATTGACATGCTTGGACTTAAGCCATCTATACTAATAACAAATCTGTAGCCGAAATTTTTCTGGAAAATTTTCGATTTTCCAAAAATAATTGGTCCTAACATATATAATTAACCACCCTGAAACCGAAAATCGATTTTTTGAAATTCTTGTTTGTATGTCTGTCTGTCTGTCTGTCTGTCTGTATGTCTGTATGTTTGTTATCTTTTCACGCGATAATGGCTGAACGGATTTCGATGAAAATTGGAATATAAATTAAGTTCGTTGTGACTTAGATTTTAGGCTACATGGCATTCAAAATACATTATTTAAAAGGGGGGTTATAAGGGGGCCTGAATTAAATAAATCGAAATATCTCGCTTATTATTGATTTTTGTGAAAAATGTTACATAACGAAAGTTTCTTTAAACCTAATTTCCGATAAGTTTTATTCCTTGAAAAATTTTGATAGGACTGATATTTAACGAGATAAATGAGTTTTAAAATTAAAATAACTGCCATATAAGGCCGTGCAATGAATTAAAATACAAATGACTTCGTCTATAAGGGGCCTTGGACAGCAACAATCGAAAGCTATGAAAGATAGCCTAAAGAGAATGTTTCTGTGTTTGTATGAAGTAATATCGGAAGCTAAATTAACCGATTTGTATAATTAATTATTATTTCACCATTGGAAAGTGTAGTTTCTCTAGATGGACATAATGCTATAATGTTATTACAGTAATTTCTGATATATAATGTAATATAATATAATATAATGTAATATAATATGATATGTAATATTATATAATATAATTTAAGTTATTTGAAGGATTCAGAACCATAGTGGGCCAAGCGCCATTTACTGAATACGTAGAAAACAAGGGTTAAAATTAAGTTATTACCATAATTCAATGGAAACCTATAACAAGTAAAATAAAATATACACATTAAATCTAAATGATGTCAATCTTCATTAAACTATGGTTGCATGTAATAAAAATTATGAAACATGTTAAAGGAATTGTCATTGCACCAAATGAGTGTCTCTGGACCAAAATGATCGCATTTTAATTATTTAAATACAATTTAAATTAAGTAACATATTAAACGATTTATCCTTCTATCAAACACGAACGTTCCCTGGATCAAATGTCCTATTTTAATTATGTAATTACTTTATATTTATTTCTAACGGGTGCAGCGGAGCGCACGGGTGCGGCTAGTAATACTAATATAACACTGTTAGTAAATTTTAATACAAAAACTTGTGACCTATTAAACCCACGTATGCTGCAAACAGCTGTAATCGTGTCGGATCTTTCCTGAAATATGCACTACTTAACATGCAGCAAACAACAACTTTCAGAAGAGTGAGGGAGTTTGGTCAGGAAATAGCGCCTACTAAACTCACGCGAACAACTTTGGTCGAGATATGAAACAAATATGTGTGACCCTACTGAAAGACGTAGTCTATGTTTTGAAACCCAGAACATAATAAGCATTTCGACTATTTTTAAGGAATAAAATACATTTTTTTTTTCTACAATAGTGCGTGAAGTATCATTTTACCCACTCTTATCAGTGCGTAAAGCGAGACTTTAAAAATAATAGTGCGTAAAAAAGTAAGTAATCAATTTACGCATTGCCAAATAAAATGCAATATTCAATGTATCAACTTCATTCAGTCAGAAATTAATGCATTACCTGGATCTTTCATGGTGTAACTATTACACGTAGCATAAATAAGTAACATTTAATGTTATATTTCTATTTACATTTTAACCAGTATTATACTGAACTTACACATGTAGTCTCATTGCTTGCATTGTTTCAAGGATCTGATGTAACTTAAGTTACCATCAGTCATTTCATTTTTCCATTTCTAATAAATTGAGAGTCGGACATTGTCCAAGGGATTTACAATATCCTTGAAATTACCCCAACCAGCTGTAGCATTGTTGATTATGGCTATGAAATCGTGAACATGAATCACCGCCGTCCGAATCCCTTCGCCTAGCGTCTCGAGACGATAGGCGAGGGATCCAGACGGCAGTGATATGAATAAAACACGCTGTTAATGCCATGGATACTTATTTTTTGTTGATTCCGAGTTTAGACGGCCATGAAATAGTGATCTAATAACCCTTCCAACTTGAAGTATTTATTTAATCACTGATATGAATAAAACATGCTGTAATTCCATGGATACTTAGTTTTTGTTAGTTCCAAGTTTAGACGGCCATGAAATAGTGATCTAATAACCCCTCCAACTTGAAGTATTTATTTAATCAGTGATATGAATAAAACACGCTGTAATTCCATGCATACTTAGTTTTTGTTAGTTCCGAGTTTAGACGGCCATGAAATAGTGATCTAATTACCCCTCCAACTTGAAGTATTTATTTAATCAGTGATATAAATAAAACAAGCTATAATTCCATAGATACTTAGTTTTTGTTAGTTCCGAGTTTAGACGGCCATGAAATAGTGATCTAATAACCCCTCCAACTTGAAGTATTTATTTAATCATTGATATGAATAAAACACGCTGTAATTCCATGGATACTTAGTTTTTGTTAGTTCCGAGTTTAGACGGCCATGAAATAGTGATCTCATAACCCCTCCAACTTGAAGTATTTATTTAATCAGTTATATGAATAAAACACGCTGTAATTCCATGGATACTTAGTTTTTGTTATTTCCGAGTTCAGACGGCCATGAAATAGTGATTTAATAACCCCTCCAACTTGAAGTATTTATTTAATCAGTGATATGAATAAAACACGCTGTAATTCCATGGATACTTAGTTTTTGTTAGTTCCGAGTTTAGACGGCCATGAAATAGTGATCTAATTACCCCTCCAACTTGAAGTATTTATTTAATCAGTGATATGAATAAAACACGCTGTAATTCCATGGATACTTAGTTTTTGTTAGTTCCGAGTTTAGACGGCCATGAAATAGTGATCTCATAACCCCTCCAACTTGAAGTATTTATTTAATCAGTGATACGAATAAAACACGCTGTAATTCCATGGATACTTAGTTTTTGTTAGTTCCGAGTTCAGACGGCCATGAAATAGTGATTTAATAACCCCTCCAACTTGAAGTATTTATTTAATCAGTGATATGAATAAAACACGCTGTAATTCCATGGATACTTAGTTTTTGTTAGTTCCGAGTTTAGACGGCCATGAAATAGTGATCTAATTACCCCTCCAACTTGAAGTATTTATTTAATCAGTGATATGAATAAAACAAGCTATAATTCCATGGATACTTAGTTTTTGTTAGTTCCGAGTTTAGACGGCCATGAAATAGTGATCTAATAACCCCTCCAACTTGAAGTATTTATTCAATATAAATTTGTGCTATCGTAGAAAAAAACATTATATGATACACATTTGTAAAGTTACCTTTTTGGTCCTCGTGAACTTCAGTTTTACCTCGTTACACAAACTTTACACTCGTGCCAAAAAGAATACCTCTACGAACTTGTATCATAAAAACTATTCTGAATACCTGAACGTTTTATTAGAAAAAACTTTTTTTCTTATACCAAAATTTGTTATCAGTAAATAAAAAAATTAGTTTGATGTAGGACTTGCAACAAGTCTAAAGAAATCAAGAACCTGTGGAAAAAGAACTAAGAAAGAGACTAATGAAGTGCTTTGTATGGAGTTTGACATTATATGGAGCAGAAACACGGACATTGCGACGAATAGAAGCATTTGAAATGTGGATATGGAGAAGAATGGAGCGCTTGAAGTAGACAGACAGAATAAGAAATAAAACTGTGTTGGAAAGAGTGGGTGAAGAAAGAAAGAAGCTGAAACTGATCAGAAAGAGAAACAGGAATTGGATGGGTCACTGGCTGAGAAGAAACTGCCTACTGAAGGATTCACTAGAAGGAATGATGAACGGGAGAAGAGTTCGGAGTAGAAGAAGATGAGATGATAGACGATATTAAGATATGTGGATGATATGCGGAGACAAAGAGGAAGGCAGAAAATAGGAAAGACTGGAGAATTCTGTGTTTGCAGTAAAAGACCTACCCATGGGCAGTACACTTATGTATTTATTATTATTATTATTATTATTATTATTATTATTATTATTATTATTATTATTATTATTATTATTATTAGGCCTACTTACAAATGGCTTTTAAGGAACCCGAAGGTTCATTACCGCCCTCACATAAGCCCGCCAGCGGTCCCTATCCTGTGCAAGATTAATCCAGTCTCTATCATCATATCCCATCTCCCTCAAATCCTTTTTAATATTATCCTCCCATCTACGTCTCGGCCTTCCCAAAGGTCTTTTTCCCTCCGGCCTTCCAAATAACACTCTATATGCATTTCTGGTTTCGCCCATACGTGCTACATGCCCTGCCTATCTCAAACGTCTGGATTTAATGTTCCTAATTATGTCAGATGAAGAATACAATGCGTGCAGTTCTGTGTTGTCTAACTTTCTCCATTCTCCTGTAACTTCATCCCTCTTAGCCCCAAATATTTTCCTAAGCACTTTATTCTCAAACACCCTTAACCTATGTTCCTCTCTCAAAGTGAGAGTCCAAGTTTCACAACCATAAAGAACAACCGGTAATATAACTGTTTTATAAATTCTAACTTTCAGATTTTTTGACAACAGACTGGATGATAAAAGCTTCTCAACCGAATAATAGCACACATTTCCCATATTTATTCTGCGTTTAATTTCCTCCCGAGTGTCATTTATATTTTTTACTGTTGCTCCCAGATATTTGAATTTTTCCACCTCTTCGAAGGATAAATCTCCAATTTTTATATTTCCATTTCGTACAATATTCTGGTCACGAGACATAATCATATACTTTATGTTTTCAGAATTAACTTCCAAACTTATCTCTTTACTTGCTTCAAGTAAAATTTCTGTTTTTTCCCTAATCGTTTGTGGATTTTCTCCTAACATATTCACGTCATCCGCATAGAAAAGAAGCTAATGTAAACCGTTCAATTCCAAACCCTGTCTGTTATCCTGAACTTTCCTAATGGCATATTATTATTATTATTATTATTATTATTATTAATTATTATTATTATTATTATTATTATTATTATCACCATCATCACTATTAAATTAGGCCCACTGGTTAAAATTGCCCTGTTTGAGCAGACTTCGCATTTTTCATTTCTCAGAAGACTCGAGAAAGAGTTGCACTGAAAGGTGGCTAACTAGCAATGTGCTTTATAACTACAAACTCGTGTAGAATATTTTCTTCAATCGTTCTTTAACGACGCCATAGTAATTGTTTGGTTCTCTAGCATCAATGATCATCCTGAGGATTCGCCGTAGGAGTATCAGACATTCGCCTTATAGTTGTGGAAAATCTCACAAAGAAATTCAACCAGTCAATCAGCTTAAGCAGGATTCGAACCAACGCCCCAGCACAGCTCCTGATGTGTTCTATTATTTCTTATTAAGCATTGCATGTCATGCACTTGCTTATATTGTCTTTAAATATGAACTTTCAGTAGTTTCTGATATTGATTATTCTATCTTGGATAGGCGATCGGTCAACATCGACATATAATAATGGGATTATATGGAAAATTATATCGTAATTATGATGGGTTTAAAAGCTAGCTTTAATGAACGAGTATTTCAGAATGGTGTACATTATAGGTAGCTGGAATGTAAAAATATTAAGCATGGTTTTAAAGAGGAGGAGATTTTGGCAAGATACATAATAGAAGAAGAGTAGTTAGAACCTTAAAGGGTATTCTGTAAATACAGAATGTCTCTGATCTTATACAGATGCGAAGTTTCGTCACCCAAAAAGAGCGACAAAAATTATTGAGCTGGAACTATGAGATGTAGTACAGAAATATCGAAGCTTGAAAGAAAAAATAAGAATTAATGGACAGAAATATAACAACATCGTGTGAGAGGTTCACAAAATTAATTAAAGTGACATGAGTGTGTCCCTCTCACAGATGAAAAAAGATGGTCGAGGAAAATACCTCACTGGAAAAGGAACAACGCAAGGACGATCCAGAAGAGACTTGAACAACAATACAATACCATCCATTAGAAATTAATAAGCTCATTGTTTATGAAGGACGTTATATGCAAGTCAAGGTTACTGGGAATTATGGGATGGACTTGAAGGTGACTTAGGATTGTACAGTTCCAAAGAGTGAAATCTAGGAAGCATTAAAAAAAGTTGAGAGTACAAAGTAAATGCATAGAAGTTACCAAAAATAGTAAACGGAATTGTAGCACAAATTGTACAGGAGAAAGAGGAATTTAGAATGAAGAAAGGTATGAAAAAAGTAGAAAGCCGAGTCCAGTACCATCTTTTTTATTATTTTGGATAAAATTATCTAAGGGTGTAAAAGGACAACAAGAAAGTATAAAGTAATTGAAAACTTAGACGAGTGTCTGTGCATATTTGGGTAATATAAATTTTGACCATATTGTGCCAGTTCTGTGGAGTTTGGTCGAAACATGGAAACTCAAAAAAAAAAAAAAAAAAAAAAGCTGTTGTGAGATACAAGCATTTTTATTTTAACTTTTCCTTTAAAAATCGTAATTGTACGAGGGTCACACCAAAAGTAATGCACAACATTTTTTTATTTATTTTTTATTCTACACCTTTGCAATTTATGTAGGTCACAGATACATCCTTTCCGCTTGTATTAAAATGTAATTTAAGTCGTTCTCGTGAGTGGCGCCAGGATAGCACTTCTTCAAGATGGCTGCTGTAGTTGACATTCGTCAGAAGCAACGTGCTGTTGTCGAGTTCCTGTGAGAACGAGACAGTGGGAATGTATTCCTGACACCAAAATATAACAAAAATTCATATGAACATGGGTCCTCAAACCCTTCGTTATGGAGTTATGAAAGGAATTTTCTGTAGTGATCCCTGATTATGTATGTAATTCAACTCAAACTTGCATTCTTCCCACTTTCTTCATTATAGTTGGTAATGACATTTGTTTTGTTTTGTCTGATTAGCTTTTGGTCTGTTTTGTGTTATTCACAGTAACATTCATCACATCACGTGATGTGTTCAGTGAGAGAAATGATGGATATGCACTACATTTATGGCCTAGCAGATGGGAATACGGTAGCAGCACGTCAACTTTATGGAGAAAGGTATCCTGGGAGGCACTTACCCTGTGGAAAAACGTGTGCGTGCGTGCATGCGTGCGTGTGTATATGGGCTATTCCATCTCAAATCGACCGAAATATAGAGAAAATTGACATAGCAATTTTTAAATACAATGAAACTTTTTCTGTCCGTTGATAACTGTGATACAGTGCTTTGTGCAAAGTTTGAGGCATCAGAACTTCATAGTGTTTAAATTTAAAATATTTTAATTCATCGTATTTTCATCAAATTAGCAACTTTAAACTGTTGTGGCTCCAAAATCCTTTCACCCAATGATCAAAATCATGGTTATTTTGATGCTGAGAAATTAAAGTTTATATTGACATGTAAACAGTTTTTTTTTTTTTTTACTTTTTATGGAAATGGAGAAATTCAGATTTTTCTTCATTATATATTTTTAAAATATATGGTTAGATTCCGCATTGAAAGTACAAATAAACACATATTTTTTACTGGTGAACTGTTGATAAGACAGTATTGAAAATATCAAATAAAGAAAATGAATAGTACGCGCGTGAACTAACCAGCTGACTGTGAGACGGGAGCTAGCCGAGACAAGCAAGGCAGGACACAAACACGTGATGTTTCGTCTAGTAGCGCATAGCTGGGCTAGCTTTATCACAAGGTTTCATAAACACAGGAGTAAAATGACACCCAACGCTCGCTTATCTTCAGCTCTCGGCCAGTGCGTGCGGTACTGCGCCGTTCAAGTCTAGGCGCGTGAAAATAATTTATTTAATACCCTCGAAACTTATTGCCGAGCCACTAACCAAACAATGCCGAATCCCTCTTAATAATGCAAGGTTTTTTTCTCAATATTTTTTACATTTTTACAAATTGGCAAAAAGCCTAAAAATAAGTAAAATCAGATTATCTGTCTCTCTATATACAATAAAAATAAGGATTACTTCTTAACATAACCTACCAAATGTCAGCTTCAAAATGAGCTCCCGTTAAATGTTCTGCAGTAAACGGTTCCAGAGTTCTGAGCGCTGAAAGAGGCTTGTTTTTATATAAATACGCTAAATTTGTCGCTCAATAATACGAAAACCGTTTGACTTTCGAAAGTATATATTTTAAAATGCACTGTCCTCAGCAACTTGTATAAATAGGGGAAAATTTAGAGTATTAAAAAAATGCGAGGTTTTTTACTGATCGATTTCATAATTATGGAATAGCTCACATATATATATATATATGTATATGTATATGTTGTATATGAACATTTCTTTCTCAAGCATTGAAGATTATTTTTGTCCTATGGCCGCGTCTCAACTCTGAATGTTCTGTTTGGTTCTTGAAGGAAAGCATGCATAACTGGAAATCTTTGAGTTATAACCTGCTTGTCTAAACACGTGTGTAAGCCCAATCACATCTAGGTGAGCGATTTTCATTACACAAAGTACAAAGTATCGTTATGCTGTATTTTCATGGTGGTACAAACCACTAACTTGAATTTATGACAAAGGACTTAACCCTATGCTCCAAGTATTTCCTCCACATTTTGTATAAAGTGTAATTCCTTGAATAGAGGCTATGACAAATTTATGATTTTGTATGTAAAGCAAGTTGACTAAGTTTTGCTAACGACACGTTTTCCAGTACTACCTACAAGCATATAGGTGTTCAACTCATGCATGAAAGTTCCGGAGCCAGGTCGTGTAGTTACAAAACTAAACTCCGTGCAAAGAGAAATTGCATATTCAGACGAAGACGGAGTTTCAGCCTCCCTGCCGACGAGAATCACGCACGAATGCACCTGAACTAACACTTGAATGCGTGCAATTTCATGTCTTGTTTAAAACACATTTGTTCCGGGATGTTAAGAACATTCATATGCGTAAATTAAATGCGGACTTCCATGTCGGAAGCACGTTACTAGCGTGGAAGAGTTCAACACGTGTGTTTTGCACTCCGCTACAATCGGTATTAGCTAGTTTAAATAGAATTACTTTATTGGTTATTTAACGACGTCATGAGATCACCTGCGAGATCATCTAGCTTCGATTTACTGGTAATTGCGATGGTGAGGTGATGCAGTATTTTAGTTAGGCGAGTCCGATATGAAATCACCTGATATTTGGATGTGACATGAGTTTACCTGTTATTTATATCCTTCATGAGATTATCTAACATTTGTATTCGCCATGAGATTACCTAACATTAGGATCCTACATGAGATTACCTAACATTTGGATTCGCCATGAGATTAGCTGACATTTGGATTTGCCATGAGATTACCTAACATTAGGATCCTACATGAGATTACCTAACATTTGGATTTTCCATGAGATTACCTGACATTTATATCCTTCATGAGATTATCTAACATTTCTATTCGCCATGAGATTACCTAACATTAGGATCCTACATGAGATTACCTAACATTTGGATTTGCCATGAGATTATCTAACATTTGTATTCACCATAAGATTACCTAACATTAGGATCCTTCATGAGATTACCTAACATTTGGATTCGCCATGAGATTACCTGACATTTGTATCGTTCATGAGATTAACATTTGTATTCACCATAACATTACCTAACATTAGGATCCTTCATGAGATTACCAGACATTTGGATTCGCCATGAGATTACCTGACATTTGTATCGTTCATGAGATTAACATTTGTATTCACCATAACATTACCTAACATTAGGATCCTACATGAGATTACCTAACATTTGGATTTGCCATGAGATTATCTAACATTTGTATTCACCATAAGATTACCTAACATTAGGATCCTTCATGAGATTACCTAACATTTGGATTCGCCATGAGATTACCTGACATTTGTATCGTTCATGAGATTAACATTTGTATTCACCATAACATTACCTAACATTAGGATCCTTCATGAGATTACCTAACATTTGGATTCGCCATGAGATTACCTGACATTTGTATCGTTCATGAGATTAACATTTGTATTCACCATAACATTACCTAACATTTGTATCCTTCATGAGATTATCTAACATTTGTATTCACCATGAGATTACCCAACATTAGGATCCTACATGATATTATCTAACATTTGGATTCGCCATGAGATTACCTAACATTTGGATCCGCCATGAGATTACCTAACATTTGGATCCGTCATGAGATTACCTGATATTTGGATTTACCATCAGATTACCTGGTACTTAGATCCTCTGTGAGATTACCTCACAACTGGATTCGCTGTGAGGTTACCTGACATTGGATTTGTCGTGAGATTGCTTGACATTTGGATTCGCCATGTGATTACCTGAAATTCTGATTTACAAATAGATTAACTGACATTTGAATTCACCATTAAATTACCTGACATTTGGATTTGCCGTGAGATTACGTGACATTTGGATTTACCATCACAATAACCTGATACTTGGATCCTCTGTGAGATTACCTCATAATTGGATTCGCTATGAGATTAACTGACAATTGGATTTGTTGTGAGATTGCTTGACATTTAAATTCCCTATGTGATTATTTCACAATTGGATTTACCAACAGATCACCTGGCATTTGGATTCGCCATGAGATTACCAGACATTTAGATCCTCCATGAGGTTACCTGACATTTGGATTTGCCGTGAGATACTACTTAGCAGAGAAACATTCTAAGTGATGACTACATACGGTCATTGACATCCAATAGAGAACGGCTAGGTCCTCTAATAAGAATATATATGACCGGTATGTCAATGTTAACAGTTCTCTAGAACTGTTGTTGAAATGGCCATAAAAGTAATTTCAATATGCGCTTCTGTATACATCATATATGGCTAAAATGCAGGTAGTAGGCCATTACTATACAAAGGGGGAGGAGTTCGGCCGGCGCTGTTGATCGGGTTCCAGCATAGCTCAGATGGAAAGAGCATTCAGCGCGCCAAGCTGAGGCTTTTCGGTTCGATTTCCGGTGTCGGAAGGAATTTTTCTCCATCAATATATATCTAAGTGATGACCACATAAAGTCAAAATGATTTATTTTATTTTATTTATTTATTTATTCATTCATTCATTCACTTATTCATTCATTCATTCACTTATTCATTCTTTCATTCACTTATTCATTCTTTCATTCACTTATTCATTCATTCACTTATTCATTCATTCACTTATTTATTCATTCACTTATTCATTCATTCATTCACTTATTCATTCATTCACTTATTCATTCATTCACTTATTCATTCATTCATTCATTCACTTATTCATTCATTCATTCACTTATTCATTCATTTATTTATTTACTTATTCATTCATATATTTATTCACTTATTTATTTATTCATTCATTTATTCACTTATTCATTCATTTATTCACTTATTCATTCATTTATTCACTTATTCATTTATTTAATTATTTATTCATTTATTTATTCATTTATTTATTCACTTATTCATTCATATATGTATTTATTCACTTAATTACTTATTCATTTATTTATTCCCTTATTCATTCATGTATTTATTCACTTATTTATGCATTTACTTATTCACTTATTTATTTATTCAGTTACTTATTCACTTGTTTATTTATTCATTCAGTTATTTATTCATTCATTCATTTATTTATTTATTTATTTGAAAGTACATATGCATTACTGCCCATAAAATCATCTCCTTAACATCTAATGATGACGGATTACGTAACAAAATGACAGTAAGCAAGTCATGTGCCAGAACTTTACTTAAGATGCCCGCTTTAGTTATTAGATAAACTGTCTCATGCAAAAAAAAAAGTGCTACATCACATGGTATTACCCTTTTCTAGAGCATCAGGTATGTCGTGGTTCAATCATACGTTGGCTACTATAAAGATCGATGCCCACTCCATTCAGCCTTGTACGCAACTGGGCAGATTACTAATTGCGATGTAGCCATCGTCCAATTAACGCCAAGATCTGAATTGGATGTTGAACTAACAATCTCATAAACCAAAGGAAGCCAGCCTCCCCGTGCTGTCAGTAGTTAATGCAATTTGTAGCAGTAATGGATGTAAGGTTTGGCGTAATTAATTTAGCCCTACGCGACTCTAGTGTGGGCGCCGCACATCAAACCAGCTCGACACCTAGAGTGTCTTCCTAGCCTTTCAAGTCCTCAGGGTCTTCCAACTACTCCATGTTTATAATATGGTTCTTTTCTCTTCGTATAGCAATCACTAAGTCTGGTTTGTAAGAGCAACATTTTTCTACACTTTGCACGTGAAAGGTCTATATTCGACCTACAAGGAGAAAAAAATTGTAACGTTCTGACATGAAAGGTTTACTCTGACGTCACTCGCGGTACCATGGAAACAGAATAGAGAATATCATCGAAATGATAGCCGTCCAAATCTTGGATTTAAAATATCGGCATCCTAATCAATTCAAATGAACAAAAAAGAAAATGTAAATTAATGTTAAAAAATACATAATGAAATTTTAAAAAAGAATATTCTGCGACCAGATATGGTAGCTATCAAAACGATAAAAATTTATTGAAAATAAATAATATACATTGAATATTATAAAGATGAATAGAGATGGTGATTGATGATGTTCAATGAAGGTTTTTAAAATGGTTGATGCAATTGTCTGAAGAGTCTTATCAGGAACCTTTAATTTTTTTAGGATCTCCAATGCAAATTTGGGAATTGTTCCTCGCGCACCAAACATAAGTCCAATGACATTCCAATCTTGAATATTATATTTATGACTGAGATCATCACAGCATGGAAGGTAAATAGCACGTTTCTCTTCATGTACCTGCTTTATTTATTAACTTTGTGTCTCGTGGTTTTCCACGCAGTCTGTCTTCTTCCATTTTCTAAAAATAATTGATTTATTCATTTAC
This sequence comes from Periplaneta americana, assembly GCF_040183065.1. NCBI lineage: Eukaryota > Metazoa > Arthropoda > Insecta > Blattodea > Blattidae > Periplaneta > Periplaneta americana. Next base: position 170,534,616 of record NC_091127.1, read on the forward strand.
TTTATTTATTTACTAAGGAAGAGACTAGTGAAGTGCTTTGTGTGAAGTATGGCATTAAATGGGGCAGAAAAGTGGACATTACGACGAAGTGAAAAGAAGCGATTAGAAACATTTGAAATGTGGATATGGAGAAGAATGAAACGTGTGAAGTGGACAGACAGAATAAGAAATGAAGCTGTGTTGGAAGGAGTGGGTAAAGAAAGAATGATGCTGAAACTAATCAGGATGAGGTAAAAGAATTGGTTGGTTACTGGCTGAGAAAAAACTTCCTACTGAAGGATGCACTGGAAGGAATGGTAAACGAGAGGGGAGTTCGGGGCAGAAGAAGATATCAGATGATAGACGGCATTAAGATATATGGATCATATGCGGAGACTAAGAGGAAGGCAGAAAATAGGAGAGACTGGAGAATGCTGAGTTCGTAGTGAAAGACCTGCCCTTGGGCATAACATTGAATGTTTTATTTATTTATTTAATATTTATTTATTTATTCATTTATTTACTCATTCATTTATTCATTTACTCATTCATGTATTCATTTACTCATTCATTTATTCATTCACTCATTCATTTATTCACTTACTCATTCATTTATTTATTTACTCATTCATTTATTCATTCACTCATTCATTTATTCATTTACTCATTCATTTATTCATTCACTCATTCATCTATTCATTTACTCATTCATTTATTTATTTACTCATTCATTTATTCATTCACTCATTCATTTATTCATTTACTCTTTCATTTATCCATTTACTCATTAATTTATTCATTCACTCATTCATTTATTCATTAACCCATTCATTTATTTATTTACCCATTCATGTATTCATTTACTCATTCACTTATTCACTTATTCATTTATTATTTACTTATTTATTTATTTGTTTATTTATTTATTTATTTATTTATTTATTTATTTATTTATTTATTTGCTTATTTATTTATTTATTTACTTATTTATTTATTTATTTACTTATTTATTTACTCATTCATGTATTCATTTACTCATTCATTTATTTATTTACGCATTCATTTATTCTTTTACCCATTCACTTATTTATTCATTTATTTATCCATTTATTATTTATTTATTTATTTATTTACTCATTCATTTATTCATTTGCTCATTCATTTATTCATTTACTCATTCATTTATTTATTTACTCATTCATGTATTCGTTTACTCATTCATTTATTCATTTACTCATTTATTTATTTATTTATTTACTCATTTATTTATTTATTCATTATTTATTTATTTATTTACTCATTCATTTATTTATTTACGCATTCATTTATTCTTTTACCCATTCATTTATTCATTTACTCCATTCATTTATTATTTATTTATTTATTTACTCATTTATTTATTTATTTATTCATTTATTTATTTATTCATTTATTATTTATTTATTTACGCATCAATTTATTTATTTACGCATTCATTTATTCTTTTACCCATTCATTTATCCATTTACTCATTCATTTATTATTTGTTTATTTATTTACTCATTTATTTATTTATTTATTTATTCATTAATTTACTTATTCAATTATTATTTATTTATTTACTCATTCATTTATTCATTTACTCATTCATTTATTTATTTACTCATTCATGTATTCATTTACTCATTCATTTATTTATTTACTCATTCATGTATTCATTTACTCATTCATTTATTCATTTACTCATTTATTTATTTATTTATTTATTTATTTATTTATTTATTTATTTATTTATTTATTTATTTATTTATTTATTTATTTATTTATTTATTTATTTAAAACAAATATAAGGTTAATATTGAATTTTTAACATTTCATACTATAATATTTTAGAATTGGTATTCAACACTATAGAATAATAACTTTAAGTGGTATATTAAGAAGCTCCATGACTTAAGAAGCAAATGTTTGTATTATTATAACCTTTTCAAATGTTATGGTATGACTAAACACAAGTGCCTTTATGCTGATCTTAAAAAGAATTATAAAAGTCTGTCTGTCTTCCTGTCTAGAATGACACAGAAATTAGTAAATGATATTCAAGTCTACCTGTACACCATGTTTATATTTATTGTGCAGTTCACGTTATCCATTACATAAATCGATGGAATACTACTTCTATCGATTGTGGAAGTCGTACATACCTACGTCTGTTCTCTTTGTAAAAACTCTACATAATTTCTACTCTCTTGGATCATTATTCCATCGCGTAGCTACATTTATCTGATACTTCTTTTCAAACTACAAAATATCCATCCAAATCTTCCTCCATGATTTTCCGTCTGTCAACTGTTCCTGCATGAATAGCCCCGTAATGAGCGTAGTTTGTTCAACTTCAACAATACATACGGGCCAGTCCATCCTGAGCATATTTTAGGGGTGTCCTTTTCTAAAGGTTGTTCAATACGTATAGTACATGTTAATATTTATTTATTAAAAGGTCAATGTAGAGTATCCACCGCCCACTGAACGAATATTTCACACTTTTATCACTGCCAATGCTGCGCTATAAACCAATTTTGGGCAATCTAATGTAAAAGACTGCCTACAGATATTTGGAAAGTTTCAGAGAAAATACACAAATTCAATCTTCTAACACGATTTTTTTGTTTTTTAATAATTAAGTAATTTACTGGGAGACATCGTTAGATATAGACCACTCTTACACTAAACCTGGAGTAATTTAAGCTTATTAATCAGATATGATTCTACTTACTGTTTTTTATATGCTCACCTGTATGTAATTTCTATTTTATACATATTTCATTGTTATTTTCCATCCAAAGATCGTTAAGAACGATGAATATTACTTAATATCTCCTATCTTTCTTCAAATAGTGTTTATATGCCATGTTAATTTTCATTTGTTTTCATAAGTTAACAATGATGCACATTGGGAGCAACATATAAGAAATTATTTTCCTACACAATCCACGCTATATTCACGTTGTTTTGAAATGATTAATCGAAGATGGTTTGCTTACTGTTTATCATAGGGCACATTTGTATGTAATTTCTGTCTATACGTTTTTTTTCTATCCCAAGATCACTAAGAATGGTGAATATTATTCATGCTTGTTTCCTGTATTTCTTAAAATAACGTTATGTGGCATATTAGTTTTTATTTGTCGTTATTTACGTAAAAATGATAGGCCAAAAATAAAAAATAATAATAATTTCGTACTCACTCCACATCCCTATATTCACATTTGTTTTTCAGTGATTTGTTAAAGAATGTACCGGTATTTAAAAGACTAATTTAGAAACATGTTACATAAATCATCCTTGTGCCAAAAGAGAATGCTCCCTGGACCAAATTATATTAAAGAATGTACCGATATTTAAAAGACTAATTTAGAAACATGTTACATAAATCATCCTTGTGCCAAAAGAGAATGTTCCCTGGACCAAATTATATTAAAGAATGTACCGGTATTTAAAAGACTAATTTAGAAACATGTTACATAAATCATCCTTGTGCCAAAAGAGAATGCTCCCTGGACCAAATTATATTAAAGAATGTACCGATATTTAAAAGACTAATTTAGAAACATGTTACATAAATCATCCTTGTGCCAAAAGAGAATGCTCCCTGGACCAAATTATATTAAAGAATGTACCGGTATTTAAAAGACTAATTTAGAAACATGTTACATAAATCATCCTTGTGCCAAAAGAGAATGCTCCCGGGACCAAATTATATTAAAGAATGTACCGATATTTAAAAGACTAATTTATAAACATGTTACATAAATCATCCTTGTGCCAAAAGAGAATGTTCCCTGGACCAAATTATATTAAAGAATGTACCGGTATTTAAAAGACTAATTTAGAAACATGTTACATAAATCATCCTTGTGCCAAAAGAGAATGCTCCCTGGACCAAATTATATTAAAGAATGTACCGGTATTTAAAAGACTAATTTAGAAACATGTTACATAAATCATCCTTGTGCCAAAAGAGAATGCTCCCTGGACCAAATTATATTAAAGAATGTACCGGTATTTAAAAGACTAATTTAGAAACATGTTACATAAATCATCCTTGTGCCAAAAGAGAATGCTCCCTGGACCAAATTATATTAAAGAATGTACCGGTATTTAAAAGACTAATTTAGAAACATGTTACATAAATCATCCTTGTGCCAAAAGAGAATGCTCCCTGGACCAAATTATATTAAAGAATGTACCGGTATTTAAAAGACTAATTTAGAAACATGTTACATAAATCATCCTTGTGCCAAAAGAGAATGCTCCCTGGACCAAATTATATTAAAAAATGTACCGGTATTTAAAAGACTAATTTAGAAACGTTACATAAATCATCCTTGTGCCAAAAGAGAATGCTCCCTGGACCAAATTATATTAAAGAATGTACCGGTATTTAAAAGACTAATTTAGAAACATGTTACATAAATCATCCTTGTGCCAAAAGAGAATGCTCCCTGGACCAAATTATATTAAAGAATGTACCGATATTTAAAAGACTAATTTAGAAACATGTTACATAAATCATCCTTGTGCCAAAAGAGAATGCTCCCTGGACCAAATTGTCATATTTTGCAGTGGTCGTTAGTGCTCGCTGAAATGGGTAACAATATAATAATATAAGATAATTATGTTGTACGTAGCAAGATCGATTATTCAATTGATAGGATATTTTATGAAGTTGCATGACTGAGATATCTATTGTCAACTGCTTTTATTTGTCAGAAGGCCTTGACTGAGGACTAGCGCTCTTACGGGTGGAGGTCAGGCTTTGGGATGGCCCACAATCAACAAGTTATATTAAATATGTTTAGGATTAGTGTAAAACTGGCCTATGTCTCCTATAGTGGGCGAGACATAAGTAACATTCACCATTAAAAATAATGAAATTCGACATAATATGAAATAAAATATTGTGCGTTACAAGAATTGAAAGTGCTTATCGATTTCGATTTGGCATCTGAACTCATCCGTAAATCCTCACTTTCAATCCTTGTAATGTAAATAACTAATGAAAGACAGCTCATCCGATATTTGTATGAGATCAGTCCACACCTCTAGACCTGAACAGAAACTAATCTAAACTGATATCCCATTAAAAAGAAAATTAAAGTATCTAAATAGTTAACAGAATGCTTGCCTTGAAATCACGCAGAACTATTTCCTGATAAAGGACTGGTTTATTTTCTCTTACAGCCGATAAAGTTCTACCTAAATATTTTATGAACCCAGTATAAATGTCATGAAATAGAACGCAGTGCAAGTCCGGTGATAAAGAGGTCATATGTGTGCCGTGCAGCCTATCTGGAACTGTTGTTACGGGATACGTCGAAGCGTGAAAACTAGAGCACACATTAATTGGATTTTCCTTCTGCTTTAGTAGAATATAGATATATGAAAATAAACGCGGTGTCAAAAATGTTATAGAATGATACGACGCATTTCAACACGAAACTAAATCCTGCATGCAGTACTTCCATGACATGTCTGCTATACAGGGTGTTGCGTAACATGTGGTGCTCACTTCATCGGTAGGTAGAAGAGACAAAAACAATGAAAAGAGTTCATATTCGATATATGATATTTGTCAGCCAATTTTACAATTAATAGTTATGGTGGACTTTTATATTCTGCTTTTCGATTCACCATCCCTTTACATTACTTACCTACGGTTTCGTCTCTTAAGTTCCAAATGAACCCGAAGGTTCATTCCCGCCCTCACATAAGCCCGCCATCGGTCCCTATCCTGAGCAAGATTAATCCAGTCTCTATCATCATATCCCACCTCCCTCAAATCCATTTTAATATTATCTTCCCATCTACGTCTCGGCCTCCCTAAAGGTCTTTTTCCCTCGGCCCTCCCAACTAACACTCTATATGCATTTCTGGATTCGCCCATACGTGCTACATGCCCTGCCCATCTCAAACGTCTGGATTTAATGTTCCTAATTATGTCAGGTGAAGAATACAATGCGTGCAGTTCTGTGTTGTGCAACTTTCTCCATTCTCCTGTAACTTCATCCCTCTTAGGCCCAAATATTTTCCTAAGCACTTATTCTCAAACACTCTTAACCTATGTTCCTCTCTCAAAGTGAGAGTTCAAGTTTCACAACCATAAATAACAACCGGTAATATAACTGTTTTATAAATTCTAACTTTCAGATTTTTTGACAGCAGACTGGATGATAAAAGCTTCTCAACCGAATAATAACACGCATTTCCCATATTTATAGAAGCAAATAAGACACAGTAAATTTCCTTCAATTGTTACTCCGTTTGTATACTCAGAAAATGTCGTTTTCATGTACGATGAAATGCGCCTGGTGTTCTGTCTATCTGCAAAGCATAGTGGATAATCGGTTGAAAATCAAATATTCGGACTGTTGCCCGACCTTGACGGATGTTCTCTAACTCAGGTCTGCACAAACAGCGCTCAACGAGCCCGCGCGCTCCTTCGGAGCGGGAGAGCGGTGTTTTCCGCTCGCCGAAACGGAGAGGAAGATACGTCAGAATGACATAGACTTGCTATAGGTAGAGGAGAGGGAAACGACCACTCAGCTATCTAGTGGAGTGCAGTGTGTATTCTCAGTAACTGTTTCACGTTGCTTACCTACTGCTACAGTACAGTATGGAGGAATCTAAAAGACGGAACATAACATTTAACATTTAACGATTTACAGCTCGAACTTATTGATCTTCAATGTGACCTAAGGGCTAAAGATCGTTTGAATAATACTACTAGCCTGGTTGAGTTTTACAAGACTAAACATGAGCAATAATATCCACGACTACACTGGCTGACTGTGAAAATGATTGCTATGTGTGGCTCAACATTTATATTTGTGAGCAACTGTTTTCTATAATCAACTTTAATAAAGGCAGACATCGAACATCTGTAACTGATGTTTCATTACGATCAGTAGGCTACTGTTCCTTTCAGCTGCCAACAGCATAAAATCTCGTTTTGATGTACTGATAAATAAAAATATAAAAAATGATATTGTACATTTAAGTAGCTATAGAATTTCTATTAGGCTACATGTCTCAGATATAAAAAATGTGTTTGATATCTTTAAGTCTATGTAAAATGTCACCAAAGAAATGTCACTCCAAAGTTCTGCAACAAGATTTTCACTGATTTAAGCATACAAATAAGATTTTTCACGAAAAATCAGCGAAATTTATGGAGGTTTTCTGTAACCAATATACGAACATAACTCAGTTCAGAGGAAAGCTGTCTGGTGAACAAGTATTGAGAAACCAAAGGTATGTCATTTTACCTGAGAATGTAATTTTAGGACAATTTCCCCTATGTTTGTAAAATAAATCATTCTTTATTAATTAATAATAGTCCAAGATAGTTTTGCAAACACTGAACGGGAATTCATTTCATAAGCACTCGTAATAGTACTTCCTTTTGTGTATATTTTGTACGAGATCGCCCCTTCTTCCAGTCCACCCTTATACAGAGCGCAGCTAATATCTGCATTCCGCTCATGAGCTGTGAGCCGGCTCGGAGAGCGCAAACCTTGTGCAGGCCTGCTTTAACCGGTCGAATCTAAACCTGTTGTAAGTGCTATTTTGCAGCTCTCTGACGTAAACTCTAAGTATAAAGGACACACACAATTCTCCAGCTAAAACTAAAGAAAACTTTAAATGTCGATGAAGTGTTATAATACTGTAGCGCTGTTAAAATTAGAATGCCTGCGGACTTAAGTACCGATGTATAAATGTCTACACCACAGCATTTGACCCATTAATAATCTCACGGGATCTACTGGAAATCGAACTCCAATACCCCTGGTGAGAAGTAGTCAGCTGCGCCGGCTGAGCCGATACAAATGGCGGACTTGTGCACGCCTCGAGTATCGCTGGCAATATTGAGCGGTTTCGGGATTTCGCCATGGAGCCACAACCGTCGGTAGACATCTCGCTCGGAAGATAAAACTGGAGGTGATAGTCCAGGCTGGTCCCCAAGGTAATCACCACACTAACGAGCTGGCACTGTAATTGGATATACGAGGTCTCGACTTGATGACGATGACGGGTCAGCACAGAGTAAATATAGATGAGAAAAGGCGGATTGAGTTCGCGAGCAAACACCGTTCCATCATTCCGAGTCAATTTCCTCCATCAGCAGCTTCCATTCCCAACTTAAATACTACGGTAATGCTATGAAGCCTGCACCATGTCACTCCGGACCCTCTGTTCAAAGAGCTAGCGGCTCTTTCATTCTTGCTCAGATTTCATTAGCTATTTTTCAATTTATATATCGGCGATTCTGTATACAAGTGAAAATCGGCATAGAAATTACGAGTACATACAACAAAAAGCACTACGAAGTGAACATAATTCAAACAAGTATAATTTCAGTGTATCTACGTAAATGACGAACGGATTTAAAAACTGTAATTAAAACTATGACTGTATGCACACTAGGCATATTTTGACACATACGTCATAAATGTTAAATAATATTTAGAACATAGCTAATCTAGAACGAAGTCAATTATAGATTACTAACAATAATAATAATAATAATAATAATAATAATAATAATAATAATAATAATAATAATAATAATATATTTAACCTGGCAGAGTTAAAGCCATACGGCCTTCTCCAACACTGAAACAGGAGTAAAACTGCGTTACAAAAACACTACAAATTTACAAAGTACACTACAATTTTACACACAAAACTGAATAAGATAACAATAATAAAATGTAAACAACAAGTAAGTAGCAATCAGACATAATATATAACATACAGAAAGAAAGAAAAAAGCATAATAAAATGTGAACAGCAAGTCAAAATAAATGAGACATACAAAGTATAAAGTATAAAAAAATAAGACAATTAATAATAATAATAATAATAATAATAATAATAATAATAATAATAATAATGATAAAAAATAAGAATAGTAGTAATAATAATAATGGTAATAATAATAATAATGATAATAATAATAATAATAATAATAATAATAACAACAGTAGTAATAAAATAGTGCAGTACAAAGCATACAATGAATACAATATTTTTAAGTACACACAGTAAGGAAAATTATGATTATATATAGCTCAACTTATCACATTATATATATATATATATATATATATATATATATATATACAGGGACATCATTTTATTTTTACTTCAATTTTTATTGTACCTGAGTTTTTTAATGTACTTCACTCCCACCCCTTCTACTAAGGAAGTTCCAACTCCACACAGAACCAAGACCGCAGATAGTAAGCAGTACTGAGTTATTGAGTATAGTACGTTCCAGAAATATGTTCGCGTTTTCCAGTGACGAAAGAGCTTTCAATATTGAATCATATTTTCGCACAGGTACTGTCCGTTTGCCTACGTCGCATCCCGATTTCCCCCACCTGCTTGTGCTCGCCCCTCTGTAATAGCTGGGCTGTCTTAGCTCTTTTCTGAAATCATTAATTTCTCTTAGGAATTGGAAGTTTACGTAATATTATACAGCTGTTTAATTTAACTTAAATAAAAGGGCCTCGTTAAGTAATTAACCGTCACGTGATTTCCTCCCTTTCTACAATCCTGCGGCATAACCACTTGGACGGACAGTAGATAGCATGTCTGAGTAATTTTATATTTTCGGGTCGGGCAGAAGTGAAGATTGAATTTACAGTACGTAGAGTAGGTACAGAATTATTTCAACATGAGTTACTAGTACGAAGGACGAAACTGGCAATTGGAATTAGATGCAATAGTCTATAGTGCGATGATATGCACAAAAGAACTGAAGCCTGTATCGAAATGAACGGCCACCATTTTCAAAATTGTGTTTAAATATTCATATTATGATTATTTTTCAATTTAACTTCTTTCTCTATATTGTACGCTAATGTGCTGTAGACAGTATAATATACACTGCATAATGAATACGTTCGCATGGATAACTCACTTCGTGAGTAAAAACACTAATTCTTAATACAGTACTGTACTTTGATTAAAGAAAAACCTAATGAAAATTATCAAACTCAAAATCGCGATATTTCCTAGTTTACGTAAATGGATGAACTACTTTTCTTCCTTCCTATACCTAGTAGTGTGATTTGTGTTTTACGCCAGTATCATCGAACTCCAGTCTTGGAGGGGGGAGCAAGCGGTGTTTCCGGTTCTCTAAAGGTATAGACAGGTTAATATTAAAAATGTTAGTAAAAATAAAATGATGTCCCTGTATGTACCATTATCGGAAAATATGGAAACAAAAATATAAAATAAGTTAAATATCACTAGAACATAAAAAAAATGTGAATACGTGGAAACATGCAATACAACACTTGTCATAATAGTAAGTTAGTTTGGCAACTCGTCATGAGATAATTTTCTAACTTGGATTTGAAAGATTTCAATGTTCGGCAGCCCTTGACTTCAGGCGGCAGAGAGTTCCAGTGACGAGAGGTAGCGACTAGAGAATTGAATTGGGAAATTTCCATCACAAACTCGTAACTTCGTGAAATACTTCCCTATACACTGCTGGCATGAGCGTCACTTCTTCTCTTGCCAATTTTTTTTACAAATCAATTTAAGTTTTTCTTCGGAATATGCATGATAAGAACTTTCTTGTGTTAAATTCTAACGAACCTTGTTTACATGTTTCGACCTATTTATGGGTCATCCTCAGAACTGGTCATTGTTGATCTTGGCGCCTCTTGTTCTGTTTCCTGTGAGGGTGCGTTCGTGTGGTATAGTGTAGAGTCAAAGAGTGTGTGTGTTTTGAAGTTGAGTTGTGTGTTGAGAATTTCGTTGGGGTGTGTTTTTGTGTGTCTGTATATTTCATATTGTTCTAGTGTGTTTAGTGTCTGGCTTTTTGGTTGGATGTGTAGTATTTCCATGTCTGTGTTGATATCTCTGTGGGTGTGGTTAGCATTTGTGATGTGTTCTGCATATGTGGAGGTGTTTTCTAATTTTGTTATGGCTGTGATGTGTTCTTTGTAACGTGTTTGAAACGATCTGCCTGTCTGTCCTATGTAGAAATTGTTGCGCGTGTTACATTTGAGTTTGTATACGCCTGTGTGGTTGTATTTGTTTGTTGTGTTGTTTGTGTGTTGAGATGTTTTTGTAGAGTGTTATTTGTTCTGTATCCGATGTTGTAATTTAATTTCTTGAATTAGGTTGCAATTTTGTGTGTGTTTTTGTTTTCGTATGTTAGTGTGATGTATTTTTTCTGTTCTTGTGTTTGTGTTGTATTCTTATGTTTTTTGTGATTATGTTTTGTCTTACGTATTATGTTGCCTATTATGTTGGGGTTGTATCGTTTTCTTGTGCTATGTATTTGATTGTGTTTAGCTCTTCGTTGTAATCTTGTTGGTTCATTGGTATGTTGAGTAGTCTGTGTACCATTGTTCGGAATGCAACTTGTTTGTGTTGTGTGGGGTCGTTGGATGTTTTGTGTATGTGTGTTGTTGTTGTTGTTGTTGTTGTGGGTTTTCTGTATAATTTGAATGTGTGTTTGTTGTCTACTTTTGTTATTGTGATGTCTAGAAAATTTATGGATTTGTTGTTTTCAATTTCTAATGTGTAGTGTCGCTGTGAATACTTAAGCATTGGTATACAGCTGTCCCCAATGTTACTGTTAAATTAAATTATGATTTCAGCAGATAATGAAAATGTATTTATGTTATAATAATAATATAAAAGTGGAGTACATTTTGTAATTAACATTGTTAAACCTGTATTTCGCTTTTCGCAATTGGCATTACTGAATAATAACATCGAATTTCTTTATTGCAGTAATCGATATTCATCTACGAGTATTTCAACTTCACAATGTCTGAATAGGTTAAGTATTCGTTAATATACAATATTATTAACATTTTGTGATCGAATTTATGGGATATATTATTTACATTTTTATTTTATTCACGAAATAGTCCTAATAAATGTCACTCGAGGTCTGAGATTTATCGGCAAATCTCAGACTCTCGTAACATTCCTACAGACAATCTTTACTATTTTCATTTTCTCGCTCACACCGGTTGAAAATGGCTGCTGTAGAGTAGGCTATTAATAGTTATTAATAAAATCTGTATCTCTGACTAATATTCTGCCCGATATGTATATCTATTATCAGGCAGTACATCTCACTTTATGTCGGAAGAAGAACAATTGTTTGTATAGGCCTACACCTTAAGGCTGATTAGTGTAATATGAAGCTAATCGGCGATGAATACAATGAAGGGGGGAATGGAACTGGACAACCTATTCCATTATCTCCTGGTTTAGTTGCCTCATTGGTGTCACTTATGAGGTTCAAACCTGTCTTCGGAAGGTTGACTAAATAACAAAATAATACAATTTGCATTCAGTTTTTACAGACTTTAAGTAATGCATTACTTATACAGCGAAGTTATTTCACTGCAATGACGTCAAACTACCTTTTAGCATAATTTCAACTACGATGAAAGAGTAATGGAACGGAGAAAAATTCCCTCCGGCGCCGGGATTTGAACCCAGGTTTTCAGCTCTATGTGCTGATGCTTTATCCACTAAGCCACACCGGATTCCACCTCGGCGCCGGACATAATCGTCTCAGATCAAGCTCCAACTCTTGGGTTCCCTCTAGTGGCCGCCCTCTGCACTACGTCATAGATGTCTATGAACGTAGGACCGAAATCCACACATGTGCTGAGGTGCACTCGTTATGAGTGACTAGTTGGCCGGGATCCGACGGAGATGGAATAGGGTGTGGCTTAGTGGATAAAGCATCAGCACGTAGAGCTGAAAACCCGGGTTCAAATCCCGGTGCCGGAGGGAATTTTTCTCCGTTCCATTACTCGCTTTGCCGACAGCACCGCTTTATCATTATGCGGTAGCTCACAACAATTTTGTTACAGTTATTTCGAATTCGTGACAAAATTCTACACATTACATGTCTATACTTCATATGAATTTAGAAAACTTCCACTTCCACTGACAAAGTCTACTAGAATTAAATATTTATGGACGCAAAAGGCAATTAGTGGTATCTAGCAATCCATGGCAGACATCAGTTTCCAGGAATCAGTACCAAGCACATAAACTGGGACATAAATTTCAGTATCGTTTTATTGTACTGCTGTTATTCTAGAAATTGTATATAACAGTCTTTGTTTTATTTGTTTCACCATGATAAAGAGATTGATATAAAAATTTATAATAATTTACACCACTTTCTTGAGCACTTTTTTTATCAAATTTAAACTTTGGAATATTAACTCTTAAACTTCATTCATTCATTCATTCATAGTGTTCTGCCCAAGAGCAGGTTTTTCACTGCAAACCCAGCATTCTCCATTTTTTTTTCCTATTTTCTGCCTTCTTCTTTGTCTCTTCATAAGACCCATATATCTTAATGTCGTCTATCATCTGATACCTCTTTCTGCCCCGAACTCTTCTCCCTTTCACCATTCCTTCCAGTGTATCCTTCAGAAGGCAGTTTCTTCTCAATCAGTGACCCAGACAATTCTTTTTCTTTTTTCTGATCAGTTTCAGCATCATTCTTTCCTCACCCACTCTTTCCATTCCAACACAGCTTCGTTTCTTATTCTGTCTGTCCATTTCACATGTTCTATTCTTCTCCATATCCACATTTCTATTCGCTTCCCTTCACGTCGTTGTAATGTCCATGTTTCTGCCCCATACAATGCTACATTCCACACAAAGCTCTTCTCTGATCTCTTCCTCAGTTTTTTCTCCAGAGGTCCGCAGAAGATGCTCCTTTTTCTATCAAAAGCTTCTTTTGCCATTGCTACTCTCCTTTTGACTTCTTAACAGCAGCTCATGTCACTGCTTATAGTACATCCCAAATATCTGAAGCTGTCCCCACTTGCTCTACTGCCTTATTTAGAATTTGCAAGTCTATCTATCTATCTATCTATCTATCTATCTATCTATCTATCTATCTATCTATCTATCTATCTGTCTGTCTGTCTGTCTGTCTGTCTGTCTGTCTGTCTGCCTGCCTGCCTGCCTGTCTGTCTGTCTATCTATCTATCTATCTATCTATCTATCTATCTATCTATCTATCTACCTGTCTGTCTATCTATCTATCTATCTACCTGTCTGTCTATCTATCTATCTACCTGTCTGTCTATCTATCTATCTGTCTGTCTATCTATCTATCTATCTATCTATCTATCTATCTATCTATCTATCTATCTATCTATCTATCTATCTATCTATCTATCTATCTGTCTATCTATCTATCTACCTGTCTGTCTATCTATCTATCTATCTGTCTATCTATCTATCTACCTGTCTGTCTATCTATCTATCTATCTATCTATCTATCTATCTACCTGTCTGTCTATCTATCTATCTATCTACCTGTCTGTCTATCTATCTATCTATCTACCTGTCTGTCTATCTATCTATCTATCTATCTATCTATCTATCTATCTATCTATCTACCTGTCTGTCTATCTATCTATCTATCTACCTGTCTGTCTATCTATCTATCTATCTATCTACCTGTCTGTCTATCTATCTATCTATCTATCTACCTGTCTGTCTATCTATCTATCTATCTACCTGTCTGTCTATCTATCTATCTATCTACCTGTCTGTCTATCTATCTATCTATCTATCTACCTATCTGTCTATTTATCTATCTATCTATCTACCTGTCTGTCTATCTATCTATCTACCTGTCTGTCTATCTATCTATCTACCTGTCTATCTATCTATCTATCTATCTACCTGTCTGTCTATCTATCTATCTATCTACCTGTCTGTCTATCTATCTATCTATCTATCTATCTATCTACCTGTCTGTCTGTCTATCTATCTATCTATCTATCTATATATCTATCTATCTATCTATCTATCTATCTATCTATCTATCTATCTACCTGTCTGTCTATCTATCTATCTATCTTACTATCTATCTATCTATCTATCTATCTGTCTGTGTGTCTGTCTATCCGTCCATCCATCCATCCATCCACCTATCTATCTACCTACCTATCTCTATCTATCTATATATTTATTCTGATAGAATTAAGGCCATGAGACCTTCTCTTCCACACTATCAGAAGTGAAATACACAATTGTAGGCTACAAGTGTACAATTTGAAACGCACATGTAGATATTTCCGATTTAGCACAAAACAAAACAGAAATAACATCCCTGTTAACCTTACAGATTACAAGAAGAGATGTGAGGATCTCATTCGCGACCCTTCTCTACTGTCTGTCCTACACTCGGTGACCCGAATGACTCGCATACTTAGCCCCGTCTTCGTTCTGGTTGACAGTGCAAACAGCGGACCATTAACACCACGGCCAGAGTTTCAAGAAGGTGTCTGGATATAAGAACATGGGAGGTGTGGACTTAAGATCACTTAGCTAATGTGCCGTCACTTCCGATTATTAGACGTGCTGTCGGTACACTCTCGTCCTGGCTTATCATGGGATGGATAGGATGGGCGAGTGTAAACAGAAGTTATATAGCCGTGTTGGTCCTTTACTTGCGATCCATAGATAGAGTAAGACTATGTTCCAAAGGAGGCAAAATGCTCTGACGTAATATTACGCGATCACCATTATTCACGAGAGTAAAAATGTATATATTTAATTTTAACGAGTGCTCACTGTCATTCAAGTTTCAACTGTCCATAACTGACTTTTCAAGTGTTACACAATAATTTAAATCTATTACTGCTATGTTCGACATGTTTAAATACCCAGAAACGTAACTTATTAATATATGAAGTGACACCATTATAAATGAAGATGTATTGATTCCTTTTATATTAATTGCATATTAATCTCACAGCTTAGCTATCAAATACTATAATTTTTGTAAGTAATTCCCGTTCATATCCATGTTATTATTCAGTTGAGAAGCTTTTGTCATCCAGTCTGCTCTAAAAAAACTGAAAGTTACGATTTATAAAACAGTTATTGATTTATTGATAAAAAAAACCAGTTGTGGTATCACAGATACATAGACAAAGTCAAAAGGAAAATAAGATAAACAAAAAAAAATACTATATCAACACTAGTTTCCATAAATTCATTTATATCATAAAAAGGGTTTTTGATTAGCCAGTCACGAATAACATATCTAAATCTATTAAAATTAACAATATGTGCACTATAAGTAAGTTCATTCAACATAGACAACGTAATTGATTAATTTAACCATAGGGGTCACAAGGTAGTAATTATATCTTGTACCACAATGATGAATCTCACTATGTGGAAAATAGCTGTTTAAATTTGATTTAGGGGAGGGTCGGGTAGTATCGGATAATCGGGTAATATCGGACAGTGCGTTTCTTTCATTTACCACCATATGGTAGTACCTGAATGACATGGTTACGTTTCTCTATGCGACATCACAGAAACGTAACCATGTCAATCAGGTACTATCATCGTGTGGTAGGTGAAAGAAACTCACTGTTCGATATTACCCGATGTCCGATACTACCCGACTCTCCCCTAATTTTAATCAAACAATGGAGAATATACAAATTCACAACAGTTAAAATTCTTTCAGAAATAAACTAAGGTCTGCAGTGAGCATCAAAATCAGAATCAGTCAAAATGCGTATTGCCTTTTTTTTTTTTTTTTTACAAAAGAACTATTTCATCAATTTTCTGACAATTTCCCTACAAATGAATACCATAAGTAATAATACTATTTAAAAAAAAAAGCAAAATACGAGGTTTTAAGAAATTCTTTAGGTATCTAAGTCTCCTTAATAAATAGATTAATCTTGACAATCTAATACACAGGTCATTAATATGACCTTCCCATATATCACCGGTTGTTCTGTATGGTTGTGAAACTTGGACTGAGAAACAGAGGTAAAGTGTGTTTGAGAATAAGGTGCTTAGGAAAATATTTGGGCCTAAAGGGATGAAGTTACAGAATAATGGAGAAAGTTACACAACGCAGAACTGCACGCATTATATTCTTCGCCTGACATAATTAGGAACATTAAATCCAGACGTTTGAGATGGGCAGGGCATGTAGCACGTATGGGCATAATCATATACTTTGTATTTTCGGAATTTACTTCCAAACCAATCGCTTTACTTGCTTCCAGTAAAATTCCCGTGTTTTCCCTAATCGTGTGTGGATTTTCTCCTAACATATTCACGTCATCCGCATAGACAAGCAGCTGATGTAACCCGTTCAATTCCAAACCCTGCCTGTTATCCAGGACTTTCCTAATGGCATACTCTAGAGCAAAGTTAAAAAGTAAAGGTGATAGTGCATCTCCTTGCTTTAGCCCACAGTGAATTGGAAACACATCTGACAGAAACTGACCTATACGGACTCTGCTGTACGTTTCACTGAGAAAAATGTTAATTAATCGAACTAGTTTCTTGGGAATACCAAATTCAATAAGAATATCATATAAAACTTCTCTCTTAACCGGGTCATATGCCTTCTTTAAATCTATGAATAACTGATGCACTGTACCCTTATACTCCCATTTTTTCTCCATTATCTGTCGAATACAAAATATCAGATCAATAGTTGATCTATTACGCCTAAAACCACACTGATGATCCCAAATAATTTTATCTACATATGGAGTTAATCTTCTCAAAAAATATTGGACAACATTTTGTACGACGTCAACAAAAGTGATATTCCTCGAAAGTTACTACAGTTAGTCTTGTCCCCCTTCTTAAAGATAGGTACGATTATGGACTCCTTCCATTGTTCTGGTACAATTTCCTTTTCCCAAATAGCAAGTACAAGCTTATAAATTTCGTTAGATAATGCGCTTCCACCCTCTTGTATTAATTCTGCTGGAATTTAATCGATACCTGGAGACTTATAATTTTTCAGATTTTCTATCGCAATTTCGACCTAAGAACCTAAATTGTATATATGTGAGTGTAGAATTATATCGCTCAAGTAACTTGTAATTAGTGAGAATTCCAGAGTCTGGAAACGTAACGCAACAGGCTACTTGAAAGATCTCTACGTGTGTGCACAATGGAACGAGGGATTTCACTGAGAGCACATTTACATCACGAGAGGCTCTTAATCCGATTCTAGGTCTTGTGATATTCCTTTTCGCTAAACTATCTCGTAGCAACTCTGAACTACTAGGCCCATCTTCCCGCAAATATTGATATGGCTTAAAACTGAACTTCTGACAGTTCACGAGCTCAGTGCATGTCTTAGTAATACATTAATAACCCTCAAGGCATTATGGAACATATCTAACGTTGTTCTCTATGTGCTTTAACGACAGTGTGCATTTGGCGCAAGAGGGGCATTAGTGCAATCTAGTCTGATGTAAGTAACAATTGAGGCGTTCCCTGGAATAACAACTTAACACATGTTTATTCTTTTTTCTTTTCCAGCGAATCCTTAATAACACATCTCCCTCCTAACAAAATATTATTTTCATCCAGAAAACACAGCGCCCTCTAGAAACATTTGAATGTCGTTGTGCGCAATGCTATTATACAAGATCTAAAATGTATGATGCTCTCTATTTCAAATTACGATTTTGTAATTAAGCTCTCGTTCCAAAAAACGCCTCAATTTATATTGACCGTGTACAGATATTGTACATATAACCACGAAAATATATCATTATTAATTTTAAAATTACTTTGTATCTTAAAATCATTTATACTTGACAATTATTTCATGCTGAAATATGTCATATGATAGCTAGTTAACTTTAAAGTAATTCAAGTACAGAAATAAACGTTAATTGCTATAGAGCTTAGCTACAACGTACGATGCTTATATTACTTCAGTTCTCAGGTGAAATACAATATTATGATTCGAAGCTTCAGTAGTTATTACAATACTATGGTTCAATAGCTCTTATATTTACATCTGGAAAATTGCTATGTTCATGTTCCAATACGGTAATGTTGAATTTTGTCTTATACTTTCTGCAATTTAGGAAAGAAAGAAAGAAAATGAAAAGTGAAAGAAAGAAAGAGAAAGAAACGAAATTAAAGAAATAAAGAAAGACAATTCAAGAAAGAAAGAAAGTGAAAGAAAGAAAGTGAAAGAAACAAAGAAAGAAAAAAGAAAGTGAAAGAAAAGAGAAAGAGACAAACAAAAGAAAGAAAGAAACTGACAAGTGAAAGAAAGCAAGAAAAGGTGAAAGAGAAACAAACAAAATTAAATAAATAAGGAAAGAGAATTCAAGAAAGAAAGAAAGAAAGAAAGTGAAAGAAAGAAAGTGAAAGAAAGAAAGTGAAAGAAAGAAAGAGAAAGAAACAAAATTAAAGGAATAAAGAAAGACAAAAAGAAAGAAAGAAAGAAAGCAAGAAAGCAAAAAAGAGTGAAAGAACGAAAGAGAAAACTGAAAGAAATAAAAAAGCAAGAATGAGTGAAAGAAAGAGAAAGAAAGTGAAAGAAAGATAAAGAAACAAAATTAAATAAAGAAAGAAAAAAAGAAAATGAAAGAAAAAGAAAGTGAAAGAAAAAGTAAGAAAGAGAAAGAAAATAGAAAGTGAAAGAAAGAGAAAGAAAGCAAAAGAAAATTAAAGCAAGCAAGAAAGCAAGAAAGAGTGAAAGAAAGAAAGAGAAAAGTGAAAGAAAGGAAAAAGCAAGAATGAGTGAAAGAAAGGGAAAGAAAGTGAAAGAAACAAAATTAAAGAAATAAAGAAAGAAAATTAATGAAAGAAGCAAAGAAAGAAAGAGAAAGAAAGATAGAAAGAAAGAAGGAAGTGAAAGAAAAAAGAAAATGAAAGAAAAAAGAAAGTGAAAGAAAGAGAAAGAAACTAAATTATTCCCGGCGTGACTCCTCCTCTTTGCTTATGTCTTAGGAAGTGAAGGCTCTATAAAGTCTAGGTAATAGTATCGTTCGCCATTTTCGTTCTTTCGTTGCCGACGAGGGATCTACTCGTATTTGCCACACCGTTAAACATTATTATGTCGTAGCTCCTATGATAATAAATCAAACACGCTGTAATTGAGCAAATAACGTCCTCGTGTGCTTTCTACGAACGCCAACAAAAGAGCCAAAATGGCGGGCGACTACATTAAATATTTATCGAGCCTTAGGAAATGCATAACGTCATCATCAGCGAATCACAAGACGCACATGTTTAAATGCCGGAAATAAGAGCGACGGGACTATAGAACGTTCTACACGTGACCGACGCATGCTTACTTACTGAAGTATATATCTGTGTTGTTTGGGTAAAGGGAGATAAGTCATAAAAATGAGTTTGGAGATAAATGAAAATTAAACCTGGAACCCTTATTACAAATAATTTTCTACACAAATAAAACACATCAACTCCTAGTATTGTTTTGATTTTTGCACACTCATTTGTACAGGGACATCATTTTATTTTTACTAACATTTTTAATATTAACCTGGCTATACCTTTCTATTAACGATTGAAACAGGAAACACCGTTTGCTACCCCTTCCACGACTGGAGTTCGATGATACTGGCGTAAAATACAAATCACTTAACTAGGTATAGAAGGGAAGTAGTTCATCCATTTATGTAAACTAGGAAATATCGCAATTTTGAGTTTGATAATTTTCATTAGGTTTTTGTTTAATCAAAATACAGTACTGTATTAACACTTAGTGTTTTTGCACACGAATTGAGCTATCCATTCGGACGTATTAATTATGCAGTGTATATTGTACTGTTACAGCACATTAGCGTACAATATAGAGAATGAAGTTAAATTGAAAAATAATCATAATATGAATATTTAAACACATTTTTGAAAATGGTGGCCTTTCATTTCGATACAGGCTTCAGTTCTTTGTGCATATTATCGCACTATAGACTACTGTACCTAATTCAAATTACCAGTTCCGTCCTTCGTAAGAGCAACTCAAGTTGAAATAATTCTGTACCTACTCTATAGAAGAGGCCTTACGTACTGTAAATTCAGTCTTCACTTATCCGAAAAGATAAAATTACTCAGAAATGCTATCTACTGTCCGTTGAAGTGGTTTTGTCGCAGG
The DNA here is from genome assembly GCF_040183065.1 of Periplaneta americana. Classification (NCBI taxonomy): domain Eukaryota; kingdom Metazoa; phylum Arthropoda; class Insecta; order Blattodea; family Blattidae; genus Periplaneta; species Periplaneta americana. Next base: position 170,555,575 of record NC_091127.1, read on the forward strand.
GTCGTAGAAAGGGGGGATCACGTGAAAGTTAATTACTTAACGAGGCCCTTTTATTTAGTTATTTTAAACACTTGTATAATATTACGTAGAAGTCCAATTCCTAATAGAAATTAATGTTTTCAGAAAAGAGCTAAGATAGCCCAGCTACTAGACTTAACAGAGGAGGCAAACAGAAGCAGGTGGGGGAAATCGGGATCCGACGTTGGCAAACGGACGACAGTACCTGTATGAAAATATGATTGAATATTGAAAGCTCTTTCGTCACTGAAAAACGCGAACATATTTCTGGAACGTACTATACTCAGTCACTCAGTACTGCTTACGCGCCCTCGGCTCTGTGTAGTGAACGGTTGGAAGTTTACTAGTAGAAGGGGTGGGAGTGAAGTACATTCCAAAACTCAGGTACAATAAAAATTAAAGTAAAAATAAAATGATGTCCCTATATAATTTGAGTGTTCATCTGGGGAACAAAATTTCATCTTTACCCGAGTACCACAGATATGTATATAAGTAATACATTATAACACATGATACCCGTGCAAATTTCCCAGAAAAATATTACCGTAGATGTGATAGGAAGTGTATCAGGAGAAGCCCGGATAATTTGTATTATTGAAAGGCAGGATTAGCGAGATTCTAGTGTATTCAACATTGATTTCATCTGCAAATTATGGTTGTCGAAATTATTAATTGTGAAGCTTGGGCACGCCAAGATGGAGTATATTACTGGCCACTGAACGAATCGTTGCTTACGAGATTACACAAGCTGGCGCATAGCACGATCGAGAGTAGGTCTCTGTGAGTCATGACAATTTCTGCCGCTAGGTTCGCCTCTCTGCCCTAAGAAATGATGAATAGTACCATTACAAAGCATTGTATATCTTGAAAATAGTTCGATTAATTGTGCATTACTGATTGAGTACGAATATTATAAATATGCCAAGCATATTACAATGTTATTTGAAGTTTGTTCCGCTATCTTTATAGCTTGCTTGTCTGTCTTAGTTTTCCAATAACTTACGCTGATTTTGTTTCCGAATTGTCGTAGTAATTTTTTTACGTTGTAATGTAATGGCTTTGGGAATTTTTTTTACTTTCAATTGAGCACTGTGTGGCTATAGTTTTTTTTTATGTGCTTCATAGAATTCTTCAATTGAAACATTTGCTTCATTGAAAGCTGATGTACTATGTTCAACATTGGGTTTATTTTTCTTAGCAGGATGGACGTTATTCACCAATTCTGTTATTATCCTTCTTTTGTTGCGTCTACTTATGTTTGAAACATTTTGTTTATGTTTTGGAAAATCATCAAAGACGGATGGTACCACATTACGAAGCAAACGTTTTAATGTTGTGCTAATGCTAAAGTCAGCTTCTTTGAAATGTCTGCTGCAGACACGCGATTTCTTGTTTGGCGTCTAAAGAGTCCTTGGTTTGTCCCTTTCGCGAAAAATGGCTACACACCACTTCTTTCTTAGTCCTTCATCTTGTGGAAAACAATGAAACGAAAAATCATATTCCTTATTCTGGTTCGATTTGCACAATGGCACACGGCAGTAAACCATTTCAATCACACAAATTACAGGCTAACTTCCTAATTTAATAAATGCTAATTCAAAATATATTTACACGCACTAAAATACTACAGCGTTTACTATTACTATGCTCAATAGATTAATCAGTAGGCCTATAGAAATGTTTTCACCACTGCAAGAAAAAATCGCGCAATAATTATACTTCTCAGTTATTGTGACGTTCGTATTTTTTTAAAAAGAGAGGGAAAAGTTAGGCCTTCTTGCAAATGCTTAATTATGAATTCAAGGAAATTAAAGATAATGCAGTACCTTAATTAGTTGCAATATCTTATTTAATAACAATATTAATAATATTAGGTGAAAAGGGTAGGCTATAGTGCGTATATGTAAGATGTCAAGTTAATTTATTTCCAGAAATGTTTTGTGTATGAACTGAAGTACAGAGCAGACAGTCCCTCAGTTTATATGTAATATGTTTTAATATCAAGAATGACAGCCTTTTATTGTAATATAATTGAGGAGTAGAAGTTTGGAAATTACGTCTATTGTCCATAAAATATTGTACGAAGCATTTAATAAGCAATGGTGAGTCCTTTAAATGTCCCAAATGTCAATGTCATTTAAGTGTTCTGCTATGAATATTTAGGGCAGAACAGCGCTCCGAGCGGCGGAATTGGCATTACGAGGGAACCACTTCAGACTCGTTTTTCAAGCGCTATGCGCCAGCTTGTGTAATCTCGTAAGCAACGGAACGAATATTGCAGACTGTTCTTCCTGGCATTACGATCTACTTCCACTAGATGGCTCCCCGACACGAGTAGCGGAGTTGCCAATACATGCAAACGAAATGATACTAAACGTGAAGAATGTTGCTACAGGTGGAAGGTTAGGTTAGGTTTTATTAGGTGTGTAGTATTATTACTATGTTGGCGACACTGAAACCCACTATGAAATTAACGAAATATGGCTACATTCTTCCTTCAAGTACGACGATTTTCGTATATAAGTAAAGTACCTATTTAGGGCGAGTTGGGTGGGACCACAGCTCTCCCAGTGATCACATCTATTTGTACTAATGAATAGCCTAGTTTCATTTTATAGTTTATTTCAGCGATTTTGAAAAAGGTAAGCAGTGGCGTTCCTGTAATTCACAATTACCTCGAAATTTAATGCGGGCAAGAAATGACCAATAAATGTTGCCTTGAGCCCTCTATCGTTATTTTACGTGCCTTAACCTATGACAAGGGTCCCGTAGATTTATTTTTCTCTCAGACAAAATAATGCTAAGAATTTTATCATCCTTTCAAATCCATCACTCTGGACAGAGTTTGAACCCGTGAACTTCGGATCAAACTTCCAGAATGGTAACCGATAGACCACAGAGGAAGACGAAATGTATTGAGGAAGTTGTAACGTGCGAGGAACCAAACTTTCCCTCCACTGCACTAAAGACAGAATATCATGTCACAGAGCTGGAGTTCCGTTCACTGTTACTCTCACGCCAGGTTACCTGGACTGGAAATGTTCATTAGGAATCTTAGCATTTTGTAGGCTGTCTGCGGCTAAAGTGTAACTAGAATGTGCAGAGTTTGCTCTAACTAGCTGCAGTCACTGAACTCTCTAACACGGTTTCCTGTTGAGCACTGGAGAGAAAACACCTCAGGCACTGAACTTGCTTTGTGGAAAACACGATCTCCGCGAGAACGCAGTTAACTCAATATCATCAAGAAACTGCATCCAGCCCTTTGTTATTCTCATTCATTGACATAAAACATGTTTCCTTGTTTTTTTGTGAATAGCAAAACGTGACATTTCCAGTGGCGTAGCATGAAATTTTGAGCAGGGGAAGCTAACTCAAGTTGTCTTTCAAGCAATATGAGAAAACGTATTACAAAAATACAGTCTTAAAATAAATAGTAGTCAATTTCAAGTCAGCAGTTGAAGATTGGTTGGAACCTCGTAACACCAATAAGGCATGACCTCAAATGATACGTAGTAAAATATGATTTCACGGTTTACACATCTCTTAACAAATAGACACGTATACGTATAACATTAGCTCACTCCCTGTCATACTTAGAGAAATCACAATATTAGTATCATTACGTAAGTATGCGTCTGTCTTTTGGTTGTGTCCTTCATTGACAGCAAGGGAGTCGGTCATTTCTTTTTTAAATCACACTTTTGTTCGTAAGTCAGTCTTGATAATACAATTGTCCTAAAAAATTCAAGTAAATTAGTGTCAGGAACTGTTATTTCGCTCATTATTTATTATATCAGCCACAATGCACACTAACACTTCAACTGAACACAACTGACGAATAGGGATAACTCGGAAACAACTTATTTTAAATGTTAAAGCTAGCTTCTTTTCCAGCCTTGCGACTAGGGTAGTTTAAAAGGGATGGAAAATCTGCGGGGTGGATTACACAGAAGAAACCGGTCTGCTTGGAAGCTGGTGTGTGCAGGCTTCTTGTTTACTGCTGCATCACAAATAATCCTGAGCTGCCGCATCACAATATTTAACGCGTAAATATAAATTCTATTAAAATTAATAAATAATTTTCTGCATAAACTGCAGGTTTATTATGAAATTATTATTAACTGGGGAAGCTAAGCTTTTTAGCTTACATTGACGCTACGCCACTGGACATTTCTAACTACGAATCCAGCTGATGCACCTGTTTTCATAAGCGCAATGTTAACCACATTGCCAGAATTCTTTTTATACAGGGACATCATTTTATTTTTACTTCAATTTTTATTGTACCTGAGTTTTTGAATGTACTTCACTCCCACCCCTTCTACTAATGAAGTTCAACCGTCTTCCACACAGATCCAAGATCGTATATACAGTCATTGTAGCCTTACCATCACAGTACGTTCCAAAAATATGTTCGCGTTTTCCAATGACGAAAGAGCTTTCAATATTGCATCATTTTCGCAAAGGTACTGTCGTCCATTTGCCTACGTCGCATTCCGGTTTTCCCCACCAGCTTCTATTCGCCTCTCTGTAAAGACTAGTGGCTGGGCTGTCTTAGCTCTTTTCTGAGAACATTAATTTCTGTTAGGAATTGGACATATACGTAATATTATACCCATACAACTGTTTAAAGAACTTAAATAAAAGGGCCTCGTTAAGTAATTAACTGTCACGTGATTTCCCTCCTTTCTACGATCCTGCGACATAATCACTTGGACGGACTGTAGATAGCATGTCTGAGTAATTTTATCTTTTCGGATCGAGCAGAAGTGAAGACTGAATTTACAGTACGTAAGGTACTCTTTTATAGAGTAGGTACAGAATTATTTCAACATGAGTTAGGCCTACTAGTACGAAGGACGAAACTGGTAATTGGAATTACATACATTAATCGAAATGAACCGCCACCATTTTGAAAAATGTGTTTAAATATCCATATTATGATTATTTTTCAATTTAACTTCATTCTCTATAGTGTACGCTAATGTGCTGTAGACAGTATAATATACACTGCATAATGAATACGTCCGTATGGACAGCTCAGTTCGTGAGTAAAAACACTTATTGTTAATACTGTGCTGTATTCTGATTAAACAAAAACCTAATGAAAATTATCAAACTCAAAAGCCTGATATTTCATAGTTTACGTAAATGGATGAATTACTTTTATTCCCTCCTATACCTAGTAAAGTGATTTGTTTGTATATTACGCCATCGAACTCCAGTCATGGAAGGGGTTAGCAACCGTTGATTCAAAGATATAGGCAGGTTAATATCAGAAATGTTAGTAAAAATAAAATGATGTCCCTGTATTTCCGAATGGCTGAATGTCTAGATTTGATTCAAATTTCTCACTCAAACAGGCTAAACATTTCAATCTTAGACTCTTTACACACTTGTGATTTTCAGCGGCGATTCTTAGCCGTGCTGCAGTAGCGTTGCTCATCAGTAGGGACCGGATTTTTATGTAATTACATATTATATTCCTTTCAGCCTAACCATATATCCAGTGGCAGTGCGTCAATAAGAGCACAAGAGCACGTGAACACCTTGTTTCCATTAATGCACGACTAATTTTATTATTTAATACCGTACTGGCGTAGTGGGGATGTATAATATCAGGATCGAGTATTTTAAACTTCCCGCATCTTGCATAAACTTCTTATGTAAACTTGGCAACATCCGTTCACGTACAAGCCGTGCTCTTATCAAGAAGGTTACAGAAATTTCACGCATGCGCGGGAGAAAATTGTCTTTCGCTGGCCGCTTATGACTCGTCAAGAGCACAAAGCATTTAGTGAACAGTGAATCTATCCTACAGATGGCAGGTGCATCGATGCCTATCGTTTACGTGCTAGCGTAGATCATATATGTAACAGATAACTCCTCGCTACGTTAAAATCGGCAGCACTTTGAAGAGAGCAACCGCCAGGATCGCCACCCGTCCGCCGCAAACGAACTCGAGATGGCAGCACAGTCGCTAATGCAATTCAAATGGGAATTATGACGTGACTCCTTATGTAGCAACTAGATGGCAACGTAGTAAACCTGACAAAAGTTGTTAACCTCAAAGCCTATAAGCCCGACATATCTGTTACATATATGATCTAGGGTGCTAGATATCGAGGAGAAAAGTCTGTATTTTAGCCTGCAGGTGTCAGCATCTCACTGTCGGAACGTTTACTTTATGTCGATGTGTGTACAGTGCTGCTACGAGAGTGTAGTTTGTGAATTACTATACTTCAGTGTCGGTATATAGCATAGTTTGGCTTTCAAACACGTGCTGGCTGAATGTGGTGGTGGTATGAATTTAAATATCTGTATGGTGGTGTATATTATTTAAGAATAATATTTACTGGCATGTATTTATAGTAATCAATCTATGCGAATGGGATTACAGTACTGGTATAGGCTATAGTGTATCAGTGTGTTGTGAATCAAAATACAGTATATTACTGAACACACGCTTTTGTAAATTGTTTTATGTATTAATTTTTAACAGACGTAAACAATGAACTCTGTTCAAGTAATTTTGAAGAGTAAATAACTGGGTAAACTGGCTTTCCAGGAAAAACTTGAAATAAAAAGATTAGCTTTTATTATTATTATTATTATTATTATTATTATTATTATTATTATTATTATTATTATTATTATTATATGTTGTTTTGAATTTATATACGGTTTTTTCGACAGTGAAACATTGGAATCATGACATTTCATATTAGGCTAAAAATGTACGATTTCAAATTCTCGATTTTGGAACAGAAAATTGTTACACCATAATGTTATTGCACCAAATGAGTGTCTCTGGACCAAAATGATCGCATTTTAATTATTTAAATACAATTTAAATTAAGTAACATATTCAATGATTTATCCTTCTATCAAACACGAATGTTCCCTGGATCAAATGTCCTATTTTAATTATGTAATTACTTTATATTTATTTCTAACGGGTGCAGCGGAGCGCACGGGTACGGCTAGTTATCAATAAGATGAATAGCACTCGTGCAATTACCACAGATAATCTTATAATAGTTAATTATGAAATTTATATGCAAATACATATTGCACATATACCACTCTGAAACAAAAATTTATTCTTTTAAACATAGTCTATTCTTTTCAATGATGATTTTACATTAATTTTGCTTAAACACATGTAAATGCACATTTCCATGAAAAAGCAAATGTTACACGCGATGAAAGAAGTATTTTTTTCAATAATTACTATCTTTTTGAACCTCAAGTTTTAATAAAAATGTACAATTGTTGCTAGTTAATGACCAGTAGAAGAAAAATTGTGCTTGGTTTAGTAGATGTACTTCAATTCTTACATAAAGATAATATGGCAGATGGTGAACTTCTGAGGTAAGGAGAACTACAAAGCATTGAGATCTGGCCCTATAAACTGAAAGAGATGGACTTCGATGAATCCAGTCATAGGAATAAGGTTAATGAGGGGTGTGTAGGTCAATTTAGTTTCAGCGGAATGTCTGTGAAGATCCCTTTCTGCAGCTGGCGCTCAGTGTACTACCGATCACAATAACATCAGGCCCTACAGAAACAGATACTGATCTCAGTGAACTGTAATCTTACTACGTGCATCATTCGTAAAGCTGCAAATAAATAATAACACGGAAATTGAAAAACTCGTTCTGCTTGTATTTCAAACTTTTTCTCGATCTTGTAAAAAGCACTTCCCAACATTATATCGTATTATACTACTGTATTACTTCCCGCAACAATTCATCTCTTTCGTAACGTTGTAAAATATACGACCATTTGTAGTTCCTCTTGAGCTATTATTGAAATGAAGTATGAAATGATTTACTATAATATATACAAATAATATAAATTAACGGTTTCCAGACGGTACACAAAATAATTCTTTTTAATTCGAAAAGGAAGATGTTTTACTTAATTTATACGCTAATAGATATTATGCAACGAGTCTATAATGGTAGTAATTAAGATGCGAGTATGTTTATGAAATGATCGTAAGCGAGTTAATAATAGTATATTAAGCAACGAGCCTATAATGGTAATAATTAAGACGAGAGTATGTTTATGAAATGATCGTAAGCGAGTTAATAATTTTCATAAGAGCACCTTTATTACCATTACAGACAAGAGGCATACAACTGTTTTTGTTCTACCATAATTAAATGTTTGCCTCGGTTGCAGAAACACAAATCAAATCAGTCCCTCATCGCCAATCAGTTGATGTCTGATTTATCTTTTTGTTCACTGCGTTGCACGAACGTGAATCTCCAACTTGTCTCGATCTACTAATTGCTGATTTGAGAAAGAAATGCATTTGACAACAGCGCTATTTAGCAACCACAGCCAATTTGATGCTCTTTAAAAGTCGCCTATAAGAGAAAAATCCATAAAACTCTGTAATGCACTAAAAATTCAGGTTCAGTTGCCTTTTCGCGTTCCGACCTGCTATTGGAAATCCAATGCAATTCTGAATGAATGCAGAACGTTTACATGGGCTGTTCGAATGGCTACACACTAGTACAGCCATTCACATGCGAGAAGCGTAACCAGTGGCGGCTCCTTCATATTTCTTAAGAGGAGGAAAGAAATTAACAGCACTAAATGACACCTTCTTGGATGAAAAATGCTACAAATTAGCCTACATGCATACATGTAAGACCAGATAGTGTTGGGGTTGGCCTTCCCTTCTGTATAGCAATAATCTGTTCTTGTAAACTGAGTTTCCTAAATTGTCAAAAATATATTATGATTTCACTTCCATTCATTGTTGAATATTTTCACAAATTAACAATTACAAGGAAATTCACAACCTAGTAGCATTTTTCGCACACACTACAGAATCACACGTGTTGGAAGAGACTAGCTACTATAGCCCGTCGCTCTAAATTCCGGCAGCCAATCGCGTTGCAGGTCGGCTACATTTAAACGTGTGCGTCTTGTGATTCGCTGATTCATTTCTTAAGGCTCGATAAATACTTAATATAATCGCCCGCCATTTTAGCTCTTTCGTTGGCGTTCGCAGAAAGCACACGAGGACGTTATTTGCCGCTCAATTATTTGCTGAATTACATTGCGTTTGATTTATTATCATACAAGCTACCACATGATAATTTTTAACAGTGTGCAAATAGATTCCTCGTATGGTAGCTCGGCAACGTAAGAACAAAAATGGCGAACGATACTACCTACCTAGACTTTATAGAGCCTTCACTTTCTAAGACGTAAGCAAAGAGGCGGAGTCACGCCGGAAATAACAGCGTCGGGATTATAAATATTAAATATTGTATAACTACATTTTTATACTCTTATTTGTGGTTTGTGGTGTATCAGAATTCTAGTCAAAATTGTTGGGTCTCGCCTGCTATATCAATAAAGTTACGCCGTTGATTTTCAAGTTCATTGTAAACAGCTGTTTTGTGATCCCATAAATATTGCAGTTTTGTTGAAGATTCGGAATGCCTGCTACACGTCAGAACCCACCTATAATTTGTAGATGCATATAATCACTTAGTTGGTTTTCAAGGTCTGTTTATTAATATTATTTATTTTGTAATAAATTAGGTATAAACATGTTTCTTTTCACTTCGTATTTACAGGATTTAAAGTTTACTGAGTTTACGCTAATTGGCACATACATGTGCTTAATAGATAATGTTCCGTTTTGTTACGTATTATGTTGAAGGTATGTTTTTTTTTCATTTTGTCATAGATTTTTTTTACTTGGCTTAACTGTATTTACATCCTCATACTTTTATTATAATAGGTATGTAAATAGTTTCTTCTGTTTACATTTTATTTTAGGCCTATTTGCATAATTTAAACATTCTTAGCTTGTTTTCATGTAGTTATATTTATTTAAAATTATATTTTTAAAAGTTTATAACAAATAATTTAGGATAACAGTATTGTTATGGTGACTGGCCAGGTTCAAACTATAACTGGCTTCCTGGACATCTGAAATATTTTTAGAAAAGCACGACATAATCACATGAAATTAAAATGCATGATATCCTACATCTTTCACGTCAGAGATGAAACAACATTAAGCGGCAAAACATTGTCAATTTACTAGCCACAAATTTGTTAACTGAATGGAACTTAAGAATACTGCGTAGGAACTTACGTCTTTATTGCACTATTGATTTTATTATTTTCGGTGTAAGGAATATCTTTTTTATTTATTTATTTATTTACCTTCGTACTATCAATAAAAACATGTTTTTTTTTTTTGTAATTACTTTAAGTGGCAGCCTTTGTATGTAAGTAGCCTACTTACGCCGTATTCTGAAGTATAGCTAATTGATTGCAATAAAACACTATTTTCGAACCCGTAATAATTTACATCACTACTCTGAATCTTGATCTTACCTTTGTGCATGAAGTAATATTGAAAAAATACGCGTTACGTATAACGAAAGCAATGAGCAAACACAATATCACTTTAAAATCTCCCGCCTCCACTCTGTGTTGCCAAACCTACCCATGCTCCGGCTTGTAACTAAAGAAGGCTCTGGCTGTTCGAATGGCTTGTTAGAATTTGCTACACACTAGTACGCCATTCAGATGCGAAAAGCGTAACCGTTTTAATGCTACAGTTATGGGTCCCACCACTGCATTTATATTAGATATACTGCGCCATGCAGGTGGACGCTAATCGTTCATTCATTTATCACCATCATTCTTAACCACTTCCCTTATTATCTCGAGTTAACTCGGGTTGCTAACATGTGTCAAAATTTATTAACCTGAGTTAACTCATTTGAGTCCCATTGTCTACTTCATAGTGATTTTTTAAGTATGTAAGAAAATTAGTGATGTACAGTGATTCTGCAATATTAAATGACCTCTTTACGAAAATAAAAAAAATGACACTTTTTTTTCACAAAACTGGTAAAATAAATAGTAAGGGAAGAGGTTAATGTTCATTCGTACCATGGACGAGGGGAGAGGATAGGCGTTTCCAACATGATGACTATGACCTCTAGTCTGACATCATTTATATCAGACTAAAATTAATGTTACTGTCTGTATTTTGTACCACAAAATTATATAGGCCCAGTTTCATCAAACTTCGTTAAAATAACGCTAACAGCATGTTAACTAACGTGTTGTTAACAATTAAACATCCAGTTAGTGTAATAGTGTTTCACCAACCATTTGAGGTACTTTGGTTAGGTGACATGGTGTTAAGAGTAATGTAAGAGGCATCAAAGAAGCAGTGATTGTATGAAAGTTTACTGAATGTGCCTTTAGTTGGTGTAGTCATTTGTTTTAGCGGAGAATTCTATTTTTTACATTATGGAAGTATTGGAGACTAACATAATTACAACGGAAATCGAGAAAAAGAAAGTGTAAGGAGCAATATAATTATTTTAGTAGATCTAGCAATTATATGAATGTAATTGAACTCAAACGTAGTGATGGAACTTTCACTAGGAAAAAGGAACAAGCATGAGTCCTCTTTAACCCAATATTTTCAATCGCCATTTGGATGTGAAAACGCAGACTATGAAACAAATCAATGTTATGAAAATATTAAAAGAAATGCTGAGACGGGTCATGCACAAGATACAGTGGAAAATTTGAAAACTGACGGTGGTACTTTCACTCTCAAAGTTGATATTTGTACGAAGATTCTTTCAATTATCCAGGATCAAATAGAACCAATAGAAAATGAAATAACTGAATACTACAATGGTAAGCGTTAACATTATTTTCATATCTTATACATATCTTCACTCGTCATTGGTCATAATTACATGTGAACTGTTAAATCAGTGAAATAAAGAAATATCGTTTTGAAAATCTGCAATTATAGCTGAGTATTAATACGAAATAATAATCACAGAAATGCTTACGTTATTAAACACATATCTTCTCTTTTCTGTGGATGCAGTGCTAATATTAATATGAATCATTTTAGTATTTATGAACATGTCTATTCTGAAAAAATTGAACGAAGACATTGACTCGATTGTGACATGGACAAAGAAATTCCATCTTAATATCAATCCTGGAAAGACACAAGCAATCATATTAGGACACAAACGGCAAACCGACGCTGTAAAGCACCTCGACATTTCCCCCGTTAAAGTAAGTACAGTGCATATCCCTTTCAGTTCTTCGGTAAAAAATCTTGGCATTCACATGGATAATAATCTCAACTGGGACATGCAAATCACAGAAACCTGCAGAAAAGTATATTCTATTATTAATGTGCTAAAAAGGATAAATGTTCATCTTCCCTCTTGCTTAAAAAAGTCCCTTGTGCAGACCCTTGTATTTCCCTATTTTGACTATGCTGACATTTTACTGACTGACCTTTCCAGCGACAACAAAATGAAACTTCAACGTGCTCATAATTTGTGTGTACGTTTTGTAAGCAATGTTCGTAAATATGATCATATTACCCCATCCCTGGAAGCAATAGGTTGGCTTAAACTAGATAAGAAAAGAAATTTACATTCACTTCTCTTTCTCTTCGAAATCTTGAACTCTTCTATTCCTTCGTATCTGTCGTCTCGCTTCACTTACCTTTCTTCCCACCACAATCTGAACACACGCTCTCGCCATGAAACAATACTAACAATGCCATCCCATCGCACCTCCTCATACTCATCCTCTTTCACAATAGCCCTGCCAAGACTCTGGAATTCGTTACCTGCTAGCATCAGGGACTGTCGAAATAAAATTCAATTCAAACGCAAACTTACTAGGCACTTGGTCAGTAATTGAGACTCGTTCAGACATGGTTTCTTGTAAATAGTTCTTTTAATCTACCACAAAATATCTCAATATCCGGTAATTTCATCACTATAGAATTTTGTTATTCTAGGTTTAATTTGTAATTTAGTAAATACAAAAATATTCTTTGTTCTTAACTTCTATGATAAAATGTCTAGCTTTCATTAATCAGGTATTCTTGTCGTACTTTAATTTTTATTGTAATTGTAATTGTAAATTTAATATTAATTGTAATCTTATTGTTCATGTTATAGTTGTAATCCCCTGGTAGAGGGGCAGAGAAGGCCTGACGGCCTTATCTCTACCAGGTTAAATAAATAAATCTAAATCTAAAATCTAAATCTAAAAATGCTGAAGTAGGGATTGCACCTAATTATTTTCACTGCAAATATATCTCGATATAATAATGCGGTGTGTAACATATGTTCCCTGGCAGCCATGATTCACGCTGTAAAAGGACGTTAAGGATTTAACTGCGGGAGTATGCTATGTTAATTTAACAGTGGGTTTAACATGATGTTAGCAGTAACAACAGTTGATGAAACATCTCTTCCGTTAAGTTTACTGTTAAACTGCCTTTACGACATGTTAAATATTTGACAAGGGTTGGTGAAACTGGGCCATATAGAGTTACAAACAATTAATAAAAGGATCAATGTATCAATTTCTATACAAAAAATAATACATTAAAAATATAGTAATTTAAAGATAAATTTCTGGTAAATCTGTTGGATCTTATTTATTCATTCAGTCATTCAGTCATTCATTCATTCATTCGTTCATCCATTCATTCATGTATGCATTTACTTATTTGTTTCTTTCTTAAAATAATAATAGGTCTATATCAAATAGGCTACACTGTTAATATACACGGAAACAAACATGGTTAAGTATTATATGCAGTAAGTTCAGCTCTTACTTATACTTAATCTAACATAATGTAAAGAACTATTTATCTGCCGTCCTGTAATACAACGTAAAATGGATTAACTATGGATTAAACGCTACGCAGTTAGCAGAAAAACATGTATAACTACCGAATAACATTTGAGGATGTCCTGTAAAAGGTTTAAATAAAACTTTATTCTAAACAAAACAACTCAATTAGTACCAAGCCTATGTTACTTAAGTTAGAATATTATACCACACGAATTTCAAGGTAAGAAAAGTCGACCATCGTATAAATTGTATTCACGAACATAAAACGTTTCTCATTGGAAAATAACTCAACGGATTAACGATTTCTTAATATTTGAAATGAAATCAAACAGCAACAGACTGTATTACCTGCATGAAGTTTTCTAACTCCTGTCTCCAGTTCCATGCCCCACATGTCACATAGATAAGTTATTAAAACTCAAAAATAACACAGTAAATACAAGAAAATACACACAATACATGCACGTGTCTGTTACGAGTATAGAAATAAACTTTACTGTCACAAATAAGTAGTTAAAAATAAGTCTATGTCACAAAAAAATTATTATCGGGAGAAAAACACCACTCCGGACAAGACCAGCACTCAACTCTCCTGCACTATGCGAGGGATGCGGTTGCAACCAATCATATTTCAGTATTCTCAGTAGGTAGAAAGTACAGGGGGTGAGGGATAGCTGAGGCTAGTGAATTCAGCTGCGCTGCTGGATAAGCAGAGTTAGCCACCGGGTGAATGAATAAGAAAATATGTTCTCGTCCGAAGATTTATCGAAATTTCCATAAGAAATATGTAATTGTAGGAGAGACCGCTACACCCTTCAATATGTTTCAGATATATTAATACCTCAATATTATCAAAGTTTTATAAATAAAAAATATTCAATGGAAATATCCATTAACACAGTGATGTCAAAGCAAGTGCATTTTTCTGACCTTGACGTCGTGCGCGGGCAGCAAGCGCTAAGTATGGAAAGAGGAAGGGTTGTGTATATGAATAAGCAACCTGTTGGATTAAGAAAATAGTGGTGCACAAACTTCAAACGGAACGTGAAATTTTATGTCGTTATTTTTATGTGGCTTCTTTCTGTTCAATATTATCTATACTGTCTGTAAAATAAAAGTACTAACATTGATTTCTTAATATTGCAGTTGTGTTTTAAATCTTAATAACATAATAGAGACTTAAGAAGGAATATTCACTTAAATTCCAGAGTGGTATAATATTATACTGTATTAAGTGGATGAAACACATCATTCATAAAGAAAGTGATATTCCAAAGAAAGAAATTGAGTATGACATGATAAGTTGGAATTTATATTGATGGTATCTTTAGCCTGACAAAAGTAATCAATAAACTAATCAAAACAATATTACAGTACAAAGCAAAGTTAACTACGTACTGTATCTGTTTTAAGTGTAACTAATATTACATAAGAAAACTCTTATCGCATTATGCTTTTAAGGTGATATTTGTGAGCAACTTCCTATCATCAGAATATTAAATTATTTTCTCGAAATCTGCTGAAGCTATAGAGCTCACATTTTTACAACACATGGGCACGTATCTTTTGCTTATGATGTAACAGTAGTTGCTTTGTTAATTTATTTCCTTACAAACAATTTCCATGCGAATATTTTCAAAATTTTCAATACACTATCTTCAGTAATACGTATATACGGTATATTAGATTTACGAAAACATCTGTAAGGCTACTAAATAAATAGGCCTATACCTGAAAATTTCACTTTTCTATACGAGAAGTTGAGAAAATATTTCCTTTGAATAAAAAAATCAAACTTGTGAAAAATGAGCATTAAAATTAAAACTTACATTCTTATAATACACTTATACTTCTCAGGCAAATCTAAAAATTACCATGGATACAGTTTTAATAAGTTCTCTTCCCTTCATCTATTGAATCAGTGCTGGCCATCCCTGAATATAGCTCGACCAAGCGGCATATACCACCACTTTTGTCTGTCTCTTTCCTTTCCGCTGTAAAGCGCTCAGGCTCTCCTGGGCTCTAAGCGCGCGCTTGCTCCTGTGGGCATCAATTGACATGCCTGCATTAACAAAACAAAAATAATGGCCTTTTGTGGTAAATACCCAATACCAAGCAAAACTTGTTTAAATAACACAATTTTGGAAAGAGTTAATGAGTTTAATTATTTAGGATATAAACTTTCTTTTGTTGAAAATTTGGATTTATCAGAGAAAATTGTAAAATTCAACAAATCAATGGGCATCATTAATAGAGTTTTAAAACCTTCATTAGTACAAAAATCAACTCGTACTCGTCTTTATCAAATAATAGCTCGACCAGCCTTATGTTATGGGAGTGAAGTGTGGACCATAAGGACAAAAGATGAAAGCAGACTAACAGTTTGCGAGATGAGATTCATGCGCCGAACAGCTGGCTACACTAAATGGGATCGAAAGAAAAATGAAGACATCCTTCAAGAACTTAATGTGTCATCAGTACTGGACTATATCTGCAGATATCAGTTAAACTGGAAGGAACACGTCTCAAGAATGGTTTCATCCGAATCCCTAAGGCAATAATGAAGTATCGTCCAAATGGGAAACGGTCACTTGATCGACCTATGAAAAGATGGCAATAAAATCGCTTTTTTCAGGCCGTAACAGTTCTTTTGGGACTAGTACTTGACAGGATGATGGTGATGATGATGATGATGATGATTGATGATGATGATGATGATGATGATGATGATGAATCACTCATAGGGTGTACATTAAATCAGTGGGTATATTCGAAAAATGTATTTCTATATTTATAATGTTACCCTCCCTTTTACACGGAAGCGAGATTTGGACATTAAAGAAAAAAGACATGAACAGAATCAAAGCAACGGAAATGAAATTTTTCAGGAGGACAGCAGGATATACTCTTTTAGACCGAAAAAGGAATGAAGAAATTTTAGAACAATTAGAAGTAGAATCAGTAGAAGAAAAAATCAGCAGATACAAATTCAATTGGCTAGATCATGTAAGAAGAATGGAAAATTCAAGAATCCCAAAATTATGATGCAATATAAACCTAGAGGACATCGTCGACCAGGAAGACCTTTAAGAAGACTGCTAGATGGGGTCGAAACAGGTCTAGAGAGGCCTAATTCGTGAAGGATGATGATGATGATGATATTTATAATGTTTAAACATAAAGGAATGGATTTTGAAACACGAAAAAAATTACAGGACGATCGCTTATCTTAAAACTTGTAACGAGCCCTTAAAAAAATAGATTGATAATGCACCAATGTGACGGTTAAATTCGATAGTTTCAAGTATTCTTGTGTTAAAAAGTAATTATTACATATTATTACATCACGCTAATACTAATAACTGCAATTTTTAAATTAATGTTCCTAATGCATAACTATGGTTTCGTAACAAACTGATTTTTACGGTGATGGGTTGTTAGCTCTTCGCCCACTCGGAGGGGGGGAGGAATTAAACGCAGAATGAATATAGGAAATGCCTGTTATTATTCGGTTGAGAAGCTGTAAATTTATGTTTCTGTAGGTCATGATAGGAGGATATTTTTCGAAAAACTAAAGCAGGTTAGGTGCAAAGAAATCTCAAAGAAACTACCGACAGGAAATCTAGCATAATTGTAAACCTTAAAACGAGATAACACATTACAAATACAATGAATTTATTACAATCCTTTTTGAAAATTACATACCGCCACTCATGGACCTTTGCACGGGCAGAGAATGTAAACAACTCTACGCGGAAGTCGATCATCCCCAATAGAGTGAGGCTGACATCAGATTTCCCTTACTTACGGGTTCTGCAGGCCTGATATACGAGTATGTTGTACAATACACGACAAAACAATTTTGGACACTATACGCCCGTCAAACACAGAGAATAGATTACTTCAACATAATTCCTAACTTCGGATGGTAGAAACATATCAAACTAGGAACAATCAAGAACACTATCTGTTGTACAGGGACATCATTTTATTTTACTAACATTTCTAATATTAACCTGGCTACACCTTTGGATCAACGGTTGCTACCCTCTTCCACGACTGGAGTTCGATGATACTGGCGTAATATACAAACAAATCACTTTGCTAGGTATAGGAGAGAAGAAAAGTAGTTCATCCATTTACGTAAACTAGGAAATATCACGCTTTTGAGTTTGATAATTTTCATTAGGTTTTTATTTAATCAAAATACAGTACAGTAATAACAATAAGTGTTTTTACTCACGAACTGAGCTGTCCATGCGGACGTATTCATTATGCAGTGCATATTATACTGTCTACAGCACATTAGCGTATAATATATAGAATGAAGTTAAATTGAAAAATAATCATAATATGGATATTTAAACACATTTTTGAAAATGGTGGCCGTTCATTTCGATACATGCTTCAGTTCTAATGTGTGCAATTCCAATTACCAGTTTCGTCCTTCGTACTAGTAACTCATGTTGAAATAATTCTGTACCCACTCTATAAAAGAGTACTTTACGTACTGTAAATTCAATCTTCACTTCTGCTCGATCCAAAAAGATAAAATTACTCAGACATGCTATCTACTATCCGTCCAAGTGGTTATGTCGCAGGATCGTAGAAAGGGGGGAAATCACGTGACAGTTCATTACTTAACGAGGCCCTTTTATTTAAGTTATTTTAAACAGCTGTATGGGTATAATATTACGTAGACGTCCAATTCCTAACAGAAATTAATGTTCTCAGAAAAGAGCTAAGACAGCCCAGCCACTAGCATTTACAGAGGGGCGAATAGACGCTGGTGGGGAAAACCGGAATGCGACGTAGGCAAATGGACGACAGTACCTGTGCGAAAATAATGCAATATTGAAAGCTCTTTCGTCACTGGAAAACGTGAACATATTTTTGGAACGTACTGTTTACTCTGACCGTAAGGCTACCACAGTCTACTATATACAGTCGCGAAGCTTGATGTGATTTTTTGCAAATCTCGTGATAAAGCGCTCCAAGCGGTTAGCAACTAGAAACAATAGACTGTCCACGGTCGACTTTGGACTGAATCGTATTTCCATCGAGTGCTAGCTCGTTGCGTATTTCACATTGATGTTTCTGAAATGTTCGTTATTGGTTGTAATGAAAATGTTAATGGCTAAAATACAATAATTGGAATAATAATATTTTACTAGAGACGTATAAAAATTAGGTTTGTTTTAATGAAATTTATTGATCACGTTTTATTTTCAATTCTGGTGGGATTATTATTGCTTAGCCCTACTTTTTTTTTTTTTTCAAATGATATGTTTTTAATTATAACTGTTAATTTTGTTGTTATTTTTATTTGTTACTTTATTAGAGACGTAGAAAAAGTCTGTTACAATAAAATTTATTAATCATGTTTTATTTCCAATTCTGTTGTGATTATTATTGCTTAACCTCAACTACGTAAGCCTACACTACAAGTACCGGTACACGTACATAAGTTAATCCATTAATTCATATTTCCATTATTATTGTTGTAAAGGGAAATGCCAATTAATATTTATTGGTTTCATAGTTAATTATCGCTATAATCTTGAATGAGTGAAGCGATTATAGTAAATTTCAGTTCGTTTTGCACAAACAAAAATAATATTAACCTATTTCTTGCAGGTATCTTCGAGTTTATGGTGGAATTTAATATACTTCATTAAAAAATAAATTAACTTCATGCATTTAATATTTAAATAATGGAAGGAAGGTGTTAATTTTTCCAAAAGAACACGACAACGAAAGTGTAACATATTTTGTCGGCTGCTAGGAGAGAGATTACGATGATGAGGCGATAGTAGCGATCCTAGTGGTGGGCAACTATCCATGTTTGCATTTTTACTACATATTGAGCTTCGCGACTGTATATAGTAGACTGTGAGGCTACTATGACTGTATATGCGGTCTTGAATCTGTGTGGAGGACGGTTGAACTTGATTAGTAGAAGGGGTGGGAGTGAAGTACATTCAAAAACTCAGGTACAATAAAAATTGAAGTAAAAATAAAATGATGTCCCTGTATGACTTTTGAAATTATGGCGTGAGTCTATTGAGATAGGAACGAATCACTGGCTGATGATGATGATGATGATGATGATGATGATGATGATGATGATGATGATGATGATGATGATGACTACCATCACCACCGGCGAGCATATTTAGACAATTCGTTATTATTTCACGGGAATAAAATACCTATAATTTGAAAATAACTCATCGGATTAACGGTATAGAAGCATATTATGTCTTTCTTAATATGCGAAGTAAAACCAAGCAGCAAAAAAGCCTATATTTACCTTCACGATGTACTCCATCTGCTGTTGCTAGTTCCATATCTCACTCATGTCATACATACAAGTTAATAAAACACTGTAATAATAGAGCAAACAAAAGAAAATAGCCTAATATATACACGCGTTTGTTACAAGTACGGAAATACTCAATTGTCACAGATAAATAGTAAAAAATTAATCGATATTAACAAAAAAAGAAGACAATTACACAATAAACCATCTCTTCCAACGACACAAGCATACACCGCTGTCCTGCACTAGGCAACTGCTGTGGTTACAACCAATCACATTTCAGTGCTTTTCTACTAGCTAGAAAGTTCAGGGGTGAGGGATGGTTGATGTCATTCAGTTCAGCTGTGCTGTGGAGTATTATAGAGATACTCGTTGCATTGCCATAAGTAATCCATGTATAAAAAATTGAAAGTGAAATTTCAGTAGCTGGCCATGTGTAATAAATTAGTAGGCTTTGTAGAAAAGAAGACTGTCTACTAATTATTCCCAGCTTAATACACATGATTCTTTGACAACATTATCATATGATTAAAAAAATATTATTATTATTATTATTATTATTATTATGTGCCTCAAATTTCGGCCCGAGATTGTATAATAACTTCATCTAAAAACATTCAAAATTAGCATCTTCCAATAATAAATTATTTAAAAAGTAAACACTTCAACTGATTTTAAATACTGATTAGTATTTTAATAAATTTTAATTTAATGTTATTTTATTTTGTTTTGTATGTATATATTTTTTTGTTTCTTTTTTATATATTTTCATTTCTGATATTTTATATTTTTCATATTTCTCTCTTACATTAAATTTAAAAAAATAATATTTTTACGTTATTAATCTTTCAGAATTCAATAAATAAAATAGAAATAAAATATAATTTATGTATATAAATTATTACTCCATTATATTATTGCATTATATTTTGTATTTATTTTACAATAATTGTATTATTTAATACTTTTTCATTTTACTTTATTATTGTTTAAAGGAGCCATCACACCCCTTATACGTTCTAGTTAACCTCCTCTTTTGTGTATTTGGTATAATTTCATTGCATTTCTTATATTATTATTTTGATATTTTTCACTTCACTTTTGCTTACCTACATTTGATTACATAAATTAAACAATTAAATAATTATTTTAGTTTAGGCTTAAACTTGTAATTTTACTTTTTAATTATTCAATGTAATATTCCACTCCCGGCCATAAGCTTTTGCTTCATCGGGAGTGCCAACCAAAAGTGTACTATTATTATCTTTCAAATAAAATTATTATTATTATTATTATTATTATTATTATTATTATTATTATTATTATTATATTATCATGGTGTTATAATTTCAGTTGTCACGTATGATAAGTTGGCAACTAACTAGTATCTTATTTTTTACAATCTCAGAGTAGTTTATTTTCTAAAATTAATTACGTTTACATTACACTGATACTCAATATATGTCATACATAATGACAAAATATTTACAAAGAATTTAATAGTCAAGCAATTAAATCAAATACAGGGACATAATATTATTTTTACTAACATTTTTAATATTAACTTGCCTATACCTCTGGATCAACGCCGTTTGCTACCCCCTCCCACGACTGGAGTTCGATGATACTGGCGTAATATACAAACAAATCACTTTACTAGGTATAGGAGGGAAGAAAAGTAGTTCATCCATTTACGTAAACTAGGAAATATTGTGCTTTTGAGTTTGATAATTTTCGTTAGGTTTTTGTTTAATCAAAATACAGT
Source organism: Periplaneta americana (assembly GCF_040183065.1). Taxonomy (NCBI): domain Eukaryota; kingdom Metazoa; phylum Arthropoda; class Insecta; order Blattodea; family Blattidae; genus Periplaneta; species Periplaneta americana. Next base: position 170,577,372 of record NC_091127.1, read on the forward strand.
ACAGTATTAACAATGAGTGTTTTTACTCACGAACTGAGCTATCCATGTGGACGTATTCATTATGCAGTGTATATTATACTATCTACAGCACATTAGCGTACAATATAGAGAATGAAGTTAAATTGAAAAATAGTCATAATATGGATATTTAAACACATTTTTTAAAATGGTGGCCGTTCATTTCGATACAGGCTTCAGTTCTAATGTGCATATTATCGCACTATAGACTATTGTACCTAATCCCAATTATCAGTTTCAATTTTCGTACTAGTAACTCATGTTGAAATAATTCTGTACCTACTCTGTAAAAGAGTACCTTACGTACTGTAAATCTTCACTTCTGCCCGATCCGAAATGATAAAATTACTCAGACATACTATCTACTGTCCGTCCAAGTGGTTATGCCATAGGGTCGTAGAAAGGGAGGAAATCACGTGACAGTTAATTAGTTAACGAGACCCTTTCATTTAAGTTATTCTAAACAGTTGTATAATATTACGTAGACGTCCAATTCCTAACAGAAATTAATGTTCTCAGAAAAGAGCTAAGACAGCCAAGCCACTAGCTGGCGAATAAAAGCTGGTGGGGGAAACCGGGATATGACGTAGGCAAATGGACAACAGTACCTGTACGAAAATTATTCAATATTGAAAGCTCTTTCGTCACTGGAAAACGCGAACATATTTTCGGAACGTACTGTTTACTATGACCGTAAGGCTACTATCACTGTATATGCGGTCTTGGATCTGTGTGGAAGACGGTTGAACTTCATGAGTAAAAGGGGTGGGAGTGAAGTACATTCAAAAACTCGGCTACAATAAAAATTGAAGTAAAAATAAAATGATGTCCCTGTATATTATAAAACATGCACTCTGTTCCAATAGAAGAAAGATTTAAAGTAATCCGTAAATTGTAACGGTTTTGTAAATATTTTAACATGGTATTATATTTCTTTGCGATAGTGTCATATTTTTCACATTTTAGCTTTCTCAAAAGCAATATTTTCTTTATATTCAAGGATATTTAATACTAAAAGAACACATACTTTTTAATCCAATTCGTTAATAAATTCAAAATGTCCAGAGAGCATTTATGAAGTCTTGAGTAGTCAGTAAACTATCCGCAGTTAACATTTAGTACGTAAGCTTAAATGTTTCAAACCATTCCAAAGTTCGTAAAGGTAAATCTCCCCTTCTGCCTACGTACAACCCCATTAAAGCACTAAAGGGGTCTGGGGATTTAGCTCCGGACGATGCGATGCTGCCTTAACGAGGAAAGTAACCATCTCACTTCCGAACGCTGAACTCCAGCAGAGCATGCTGCCTTATTGTCAATAGTTACGAAACTGAAAATACGCTTGTCACATGTTCAGCGTAATCACTATAGAGGATTCCACGTTTACATCTTTTCCACATGTATTTCAGAGCTGGTCAATTTAATTTCAGAAAGCATCGCTTGTATTTCAGATCAATCAATTGTATTTCAGAAAGCATTGCTCAAGATAGGGACCAATGGCGGGCTTATGTGAAGGCGGCAATGAACCTCCGGGTTCCTTAAAAAACAGTAGGGGAGAGTTGGGTAGTATCGGACATCGGGTAATATCGGACAGTTAGTTTCTTTCATCTACCACAAGATGATAGTACCTGAATGACATAGTTACGTTTATGTGATGTCGCATACAGAAGCGTAAACATTATTCAGGCACTACCATCTGTTGGTAGATGAAAGAAACGCACTATCCGATATTATCCGATGTCCGATACTACCCAACTCTCCCCTAAAAAGTATTTCAGAAAGCATCACTTGTATTTCAGATTCGTCAATTGTATTTCAGAAAGCGTTATTTGTATTTCAGATTAGTGATTTGTATTTCAGAAGTTATTCATTGTATTTCGGAAAGTGTTAATTATATTTCAGAATAGCATGAGCCAACAATTTGCTATACCGTATTCATAATTTTAACATTCATAAAATTATGAATAGATCTTTCGAACCATTGTCAGTACCTTACTTTAAAGATTACCAATACACATGTACAGCAGTTTGTAATTCACTGTTTTTCAATGGTATTTATTTATTTAAATATGCATTTATTTATTTATTTAAATATGTATTTATTTAAATATGCATTTATTTATTTAAATATGTATTTATTTAAATATTTATTAACTTATTTATTTACTTATTATTTATTTATTTACCAATTTATCAATTAATCTATTAATGTATTTGTTTATTTATTTATTTATTTTTAATTAATTCACTTATTCACTTATTTATCTATGTATCTATTTATCTATTTATCTACTTATCTATTTATCTATTTATTTATTTATTGACAAAATAAATTGTAAAATACCGGAAAGTCAAAGACAAAATGAAACCTATCAACTACGAGGTTATTTCGCGTCTATAAGATTGGTGATAGCGAGATGGTATTTGTCGAGATGAGGCCGAGGATTCGCCATAGATTACCTGACATTCACCTTACGGTTGGGAATAACCTCGGAAAAAACCCAACCAGGTAATCAGCCCAAGCGGGGATCGAACCCGCGCCCGAGCGCAACTTCAGACCGGCAGGCAAGCGCCTTAACCGACTGAGCCACGCCGGTGGCCTAGATTGTCTTTGTCACCTTAATTTTGTAAATATATAGGCCTATATATATACGGTGTGTGTGTGTGTGTGTGTGTGTGTGTGTGTGTGTGTGTGTGTGTGTGTGTGTGTGTGTGTGTGTGTGTGTAATTGTTTGTATTTAATAATCAATATCTTAGTTATAAGTGAGCATTGTAATTGGTTGCTCTGTTATGTTCACATTTTAAAATAAAATAAAATGAAATGAAATAAATTGAATAAATGGTTCAGGATGATTGATTGTGTTACTATGGATTTCTTCAATTAAAAATATATAAAATAAAGGAAACAAAGCAACCTGTTTTCTTCTGTCGTTGATTGTCTCATTTCCGACTTCATTTATAAGCATTAGGTTGGTACACTCAACTTTCGATTATCCGTTACAAAAATTAGGATTGACGTCGCTATTGAAAAAAAAAATCATGGTTAATCCAAAAACGTGTTAAAATTAGTTATTTTATAGCTCACATTTAAGAAAGATTACATTTGTCTTTGTCTGCAAATTAGATTGAACAAGTACAGTTGTATACGAATTGGTTTCAACTTTACTTTTGAAACTAAATAATACGAAATATCGGAACACAACTTGCACCCTTTAAATATAGACCTTCGTCATTTTTAAATGCTTTAAACGCTGCCTTCATAACGCACCGCATTCAGGAAACGAATTGCACCTCAAATGCACCTCGCGGCCCATTACTTGGCAGCGAAGCTAATGAAGGCTGTGATTGATGTCGGAGTGGGTTGCGAATTAAAGGAGATAGCGTGGAGAAGCAATCTGGGTTACTGGATATGCTATGTTAAGTAGGTTAAATATTCGTTTTCTTTCCTCGCGTTCATTTCCGTTCAAGTCCATCACGGTAAATTTCATCTTATTAGCGGGATTCATTATTTTTAAGTAAGTTCACACAGTGAACACAAATGTATCACTCTTACTCAGGGTTGCCAGACTTTTATACAGGGTGATTCAAAAGGTAAGGTAAACCGGTGAGGGGATCATTCAGGGCGAAATTTAGAGTAGGGAAGTCGTTTGTCAGTTTTACTTATTTGTAACCGTTTCCGAGTTACAACAGGTCAAGCGGTTCATTCACATCTCATGATACTTACAATAAATACTAATTTATTGTCAGTTTTTCTTAATCTAGGTTTGTTCACAAAGCATAATTTCCACCATTAATGGAATGGCAACGGAATACACCCCCTAAAATGTGATTGGCCAGCACGGTCCCCTGACTTAACGCCTCTGGCGTTTGTATCCGTATGCTATATAGTACGTTTATGCTATTCAACTTTTTATGTCTTGTAACCCACATCGAGTTTATCTCGAGCAGTTTATGTCTTATACTATGTAACTGGTTGTGATTATATGCAATTTTCTACTTTATTTTATAATCTTCTTATATTATATAAATGATCTTGACTATTTGTAATGCTGGGTAACTTTCGGTGCTGGACCCCGAACTCATTTCACCGGCATTATTACTTTCATGTCATTCAGACGCTAAATAACCTAGATGTTGATACAGCGTCGTAAAATAATCCAATTAAAAAACTATTTGTAATTTTCTATTATATTTTATGCTCGACCATACCGAAATGTAGTAATTATACACCTGGTAGTAGCCCTTTAATGCACCTCATTAAAATACACCTATTCATTATAATGCAGTTGTTCAGCCAATGAGAAATCACCATTGTACTGATTATACCATTAAAAAACCGCAAGTATCGATTATTCTCGGATATGCAATCGAAAGACAATTAGCGAAAAGTCACGGAGGCTGGAAATCCAATACTGTCGCAGAAGATTATGTTCTGTTACTATAATAATTAGCGTTAATTGTAAGTAATATTCAAATAAACTCAATTTTTCATCTCGTTTTTCAATTCTAAATCGATTTCCAGGTTATGTTCATGTTATTCTCTAGATTATATCAAGGTCAATGACATTCGTGTTTCGGAAAAAATCAATACTTTCGCGTCTGCGCACATCTCACAATTCAGGTCAGTTCCGCTCCTCGCTTACATAACCATAACATGAATACTTACGAATAATTTCAAGTTAGAAATATGGTCGAGCGTAAAAAGTCGTATGAAACTTGCCTATAATGGTAATTAAGACGCTCGTATGAAAATTATGAAACTCGCTTGCGCTTGTTTCATAAACAAACATACTCGCGTCTTAATTACTACCATTATAGGCTCGTTGCATAATATACTATTATGTAATCTCTAAGGTATCTTATTTTGTGTTTTTTTTTGTATTCTATAATAATAATAATAATAATAATAATAATAGTTTTATTTTCCCTGGCAGAGTTAAGGCCATCAGGCATTCTCTTCCACTATTACATAATTATGTATTTCATGCATATTATTCAAACCTGGTTGAGTAGAAGCGAAGGCCTTATGGCCTTAACTCTGCCAGGCAAAATAAAACTACCACCACCACCACTCCTACTAATACCATTTGGAGTAATATCTTAAAATAAATGAAAAGAAATGAATACAACTTACTCACTTTAACAGAGAAAATATAGAAACAGACAGAGGACTGGCATGGACAAATCGTTGATAATTTCGACACAGAGACTGCAGTATTTATTCAATGATGTCCTTTGTTTACAGGTTCAATTATAAATCCAAAATGATTAAAACTACAGGGACATCATTTTATTTTTACTTCAATTTTTATTGTACCTGACTTTTTGAATGTACTTCACTCCCACCCCTTCTACTAATCAAGTTCAACCGTCCTCCACACAGATCCAAGACCGCATATATAGTCATAGTAGCCTTACGGTCATTGTAAACATTATGTTCCAAAAATATGTTGGCGTTTTCCCGTGACGAAAGAGCTTTCAATATTAAATCATTTTCGCACAGGTATTGTCATCCATTTGCCTACGTCGTATCCCGGTTTCCCCCACCAGCTTTTATTCGCCAGCTAGTGGCTGGGCTGTCTTAGATCTTTTCTGAGAACATTAATTTCTGTTAGAAATTGGACGTCTACGTAATATTATACAACTGTTTAAAATAACTTAAATAGAAGGGCCTCGTTAAGTAATTAACTGTCACGTGATTTCCTTTCTTTCTACGACCCTATGACATAACCACTTGGACGGACAGTAGATAGTATGTCTGAGTAATATTATCTTTTCGGATCGGGCAGAAGTGAAGATTGAATTTACAGTATTTAAGGTATTCTTTTATAGAGTAGGTATAGAATTATTTCAACATGAGTTACTAGTACGAAAGACGAAACTGGTAATTGGGATTAGGTACAAGAATCTATAGTGGGATAATATGCACATTAGAACTGAAGCCTGTATCGAAATGAACGGTCACCATTTTAAAAAAATGTGTTTAAATATCCATATTATGATTATTTTTCAATTTAACTTCATTCTCTATATTGTACGCTAATGTGCTGTAGACTATAATATACACTGCATAATGAATACGTCCACATGGACAGCTCAGTTTGTGAGTAAAAACACTCATTGTTAATACTGTACTGTACTTTGACTAAACAAAAACGTAATGAAAATGATCAAACTCAAAAGCGCGATATTTCCTAGTTTACGTAAATGGATGAACTACTTTTCTTCCCTCCTATACCTATTAAAGTGATTTGTTTGTATATTACGCCAGTACCATCGAACTCCAGTCGTGGAAGGGGGTAGCAAACGGCGTTGACCTAGAGGTATAGCCAAGTTAATATTAAAATGTTAATAAAAATAAAATGATATCGCTGTATAATTTACAATTATATTTGCAGGAATAAATATAACATATTTTCCTCAACATTTTTTTGGTTTAGCCGGTATATTTCGACGTTATTCATATTATTTTGACGCTTATACAGCCTGAAATGTAGTATCATCTATTGGATCCATAATTTAATTTTAAATTGCAATCTTAGAACACCGAGACACTGAACATCATCAAGCCATGTACTGTAGATAGGCTGTAGATTTATCTAGAAATTTGGAACAAATGCAACAGGCTTAAATCCTTTTTAGAAGAGCACGCAGCCTTTATTTTTAAGTGAAAGAAGAGTGAAAGAATTGCAGATTCCAACGTTGCTTCTAGAATTAATGAAAGCGTAGCTTTCGGAAAGAATCTGGCTTCAAATCAAATTGCCCATTACTCGTATCCCTCCTGATAGCAGGAGTTCAGTGGGATAAGCAGAGACGCGACCTGGCGGGAGCTCTGCCTGCTGTAATCTACTTACACGCACTGTTACTCGGGCAAATAGGAAGCTACAGCGAGTACCATGCACACTTTCCTGCACAGGGGGGTTCGCAAGTTGCGCCCCATGAGAAACTAGATCCCAGGCATATAAAACGATGATTACACCCATAACCAAACAAACAATATCTATGTATGTATGTATTTATTCACACTGCAAATGGGTATATACCCGGTGGCAGTGGTAACTAATTACACTCAATAATGACAATTAATAAAAAAACAATTAATAATAATAATAATAATAATAAAAAGGAGCATCCTAAAAAATGAAGCATGATCACTTAAAATAACATTTAAAGTAAATCTAATTTGTATCTTAACCCTAAGTTCGAACTAAGACCCACGAGTGTGACAGGTTTATACCTGCACAAGTACTTTTCGGCACTACACTTATTTTGCTGTCAACTCACTCACTGCACTGATTCTATCCTGATTTCACTAAGGCCCGATTGTATAAACCACTTAATCTTAGATCAGAGGTTAAATTGATCCTTGTTTCAGCTGAACTTGGAATTTTGTGTTGTATAAAGTCTAATCTGAGATTAATTTGTCTCAAACTAAAGTCAACTTTCACTGAAGAAATTTCTCCGATTAAGTTAGATGATCCAAGTTCAGTTATTTCGTTTCTGTTTGAAATGTACGAGTGACAGATTGTGCAAATAAAATATCCATTATTATTAATTTTAATAGATATGTTAGGTACATTTATATATATTTCTTTCAATTTCTTGCCTTAATACACAAACATTCTTATATTTTATAAGGCTCTATCGTGTTCAGCAGTATCAAATAACATAACCTATAATTATATTATGTTTATAACAACCACTAATTATTAATGGATATGATAGGTACATTCATAAATGTTCAATTAACTGTATTACTAAAGGAAAATTGTCGTTTTATAAAGCTTTATTATGTTTAGCAGTATCAAACACCATAACATGACAACAACTTGGAGAACAGTCAACCTTCTTCTTATTGTCCGCCATTATTTACATTGCACAAAAAACCAGTGTATCCAACAGAATGTAATACAGAAAGTTGCCAAAAAGTAGTTGTAAAGTCGCTAGATTTCTCACTATCAACAAAGAAAGATTAAATTTTGTCACTATGGGATGCTAAAAAGGTCCCTAAATCCCTATTTAAGCAATATAAAAGTTAAAAGAAATTGTTGTTGAAAAAGAGTTAAAGTCACTAGATTGGCAATACTGAACAAACCTGTGTAACATGGTCCGCGCATCACGTATTTCACCTGTTTATGCGATGTTGCCAAATCCTTTTCACGTGAACTTAGATTGCATTTGAACCAAGGTAATTTGATCGCATAAAAGTTTTATACAATAGAAGAAGTGTCTGAACTCTGTTCACTTTTCGATCTTCGATCACAATTGATCTTTAGTCAGGGAGTTTTATACAATTGGGCCTAAGACTTCTAACCATTTCACTGTTCAAATACTTTGCACAGCCACTTCACTGACACAAACACACTTCACTTACGCAATAGCCTTCCTCACTGATAGAACACTTCAAATGACAAGATATCATTTACACCCTTTAAATATTGTGCATAATATACTACCGTCTATTAGTAAAGTCCTTAAGCCTATTTTTAAATACATTTTTGGTTATTGGTAAAGCCTTTAGTAAGTCTGCAGGTAAAGCATTCCAGTCCGTGATAGTACGATTGAGAAAAGAAAACTTTCCAGTGTCCGTCCTCTGTCTTCTTTCCCTCAATTTATATGAGTGGTCGTTCCTTGAAGAGTAATTTGGCGGCTGCAACCTATTTTTTATTTCTCTCCAGGCAGACTCACCTCTGTATGTTTTGAACATTGAGCATAATCGAATTCGCGTTCTCCGGTCCGTGAGTGTGTCCCATTTTAATGGTGAATTATTACGACAACACTTGAGAGCCCGTTTTTAAATCTTTTCCAGTGTCTCAATATGTTCTAATCTGTAAGGATCCCAACATGCAGCACTATATTCCATTACTGGACGAACTAGTGATTTATATGCAATCTCTTTGGATTTATCAGAGCCTTTCCTTAGTACCCTCATCACAAATATCGAAGTGCTTGTTAAAGAAAGGGGACCGTAAATATAACAGATCTTCAACCACTTGTTACAGTCAATAATTTCGTGGATTGGCCGTGCTGTGCTGATGTGCATTACATTCTACAATGTATTGTGCTTGCAATAGTGTCAACTGTTTAATGGCGAATAGCGATTAATCCACGTGCTGATTGTAAACTACATATATTAGCTTAGATCAGCGGTGACCAAAACTCGAACGGCAGTGATTACACGCGACAGACAGTCTAAGAAGTAAGGAAACGGGGGAGAGGTACTTGACATGAAAACTACAATCAGTGGTTGTTCGCGCACTAACATTGAGTTCTTCATCAACCCGCTAATAAAAATAGCAAGCTTTGCTGTATCAGTAATGTCACTACTGTCATCAAGAACCAATAAAAAAAATATACAAATTTTCTTGTCTTTTTTTAATATTCCTCATGAACACAATCAGAAATTTCTTGAATTCTTTTTTGGATAATTAGTCGAGAAATGAGCAGTTTTTCAAAATTAATTAACAACTTTCATTGGACAAATTATTCCAGCCACCTTGATCATTACGCTTTTATAAAATTCTCCTTCGTTGGAAGGCTTAAGAGAAGGAGCTATTTCGTTCACCACTAGATAGCTAGCTTCCTTACATTTATTTATGTCATCTTTCTCTTCAAGACGATGATTGAAGGCTGATTTCAGTTCTTGGAGTTTAATAGCTCGTTTCATTACTACACTAGCACGTAATATTCAAACAGTTTCTCTATATTATTATTATTATTATTATTATTATTATTATTATTATTATTATTATCATCATCATTACTATTATTATCATTATTATTATCATTATTATTATTATTATTATTATTATTAAATCAATAACTAGTAAATAACTGATAATAATTATAAAAAGATTTTTAAAAATTAAAACTGAGATATAGCGTAGTAATTATTTTATCCTTCAAGGAAAAATCTAGGCCTATATATTCAGGAACGTATATAAGAATTATGGTAACACTTGCTGATAAATAATAATAATAACAATAATAATAATAAAATAATACGTATTATGCCTGTGTATTCAGCGTAATGCTCTGTAATGTCGCTTCTATATACTTACATACTTACTTACTTTTAAGGAACCCGGAGGTTCATTGCCGCCCTCACATAAGCTCGCCATTGGTCCCTATCCTGAGCAAGATTAATCCAGTCTCTATCATCATATCCCACCTCTCTCAAATCCATTTTAATATTATCCTCCCATCTACGTCTCGGTCTTTTTCCCTCCGGCCTCCCAACTAACACTCTAAAAGCATTTCTGGATTCTCCCATACGTGCTACATACCCTGCCCATCTCAAACGTCTGGATTTAATGTTCCTAATTATGACAGGTGAAGAATACAATGCGTGCAGTTCTGTGTTTGTAATATTTGAAGTTTTCATAACAAGCTGTTTTTTACGGTGATGGGCTGTTAGCCCTTCGCCCAACCCCCAAGCTGGAGGACCACTCCTTATCAGCTGCCCGCGACTGCTTATTCAATATATTCGCAGCTACCCTCCATATCTGGAGGCCGTCTCCTTGATCCGCAACCTGAGGACGCGCCATGCCGTGGTGATAGGGACCCACAATACATGTAATGTCGCTTCTACAGGGTCATCATTTTATTTTTACTTCAATTTTTATTGTACCTGGGTTTCTGAATGCACTTGACTCTCATTCCTTTCACTAATGTCCTTGCTAACGTCAGTCACACAAACTTACGGCCGCTGTTGCTAGCAGTGAAATAAACAGTACAGAGTACAGTGTGTTTCAGAAATATGTTGCATTTTATATAGGAGAAAAAGCTTATATTATTGAAGTTTATTTTCACACAGGTATGATGTGTAGCATAACTGAATTTATCTGTGTGGACTGAGCACAAGTGAAGATTAGAGTTACCGAAAGTACGGTACCCTATAATATGATACGGTACTTAACAGCATTATTTAAACAAGAGTTTTGTTTTACTGTTTGTAGGTATGAAGGACGATGATGGAAACTGGAATTACAATATAACCGAATGTGAACAACAGTTTTTTTTTTCTTCACAATTTCCTGATTATATCATTACGGAATATTTTCGTAGAAATGTCATTAATGTGGTAGATAAATTTAGAGCAACAGAGTGTAAGATGGCCAACAAAGGTGACAGAAGATGCTGTAGATGATGCTAGAGAAAGGATGCAACGAGGTCCTAATAAGTCGGTCAAGAAGTTAGCTGTAGAAATTGGGGTTTCTTACGGAAGTGCTCACAAAATTCTCAGGAATAAATTAGGTTAGTAATATGCTGAATAAAATAGACATTACATAATGTATATAACCACCTGAAAACTAGAGTTTGTGAAAAAAATGGTTACTATTCTACTGTTTTTTTGATAAAATACTGTAAAGTAATGACCAAACTGAAAATCGTAATACTATTTTTTCCCTGTAACATAAATGGAGACACTACTTTTCTCTCCTCCTATAGCTAGTAAAATGATTTGTTTACATATTGTACTAGCAACTCCAAACTCCTGTAATGGAAGGGGGTAACAGTGTTTCCGAGTATAGCCAGGTTAATGTTAAAAATGTTAGTAAAAATAAAGTGATGTCCCTGTATATACTACTACTAATGGAATCGTTGAGCAAAGCAACATATTACATTTTCTCCGACAGAACAGCGAATAAATTCCTCTTTCCATTCTGTACGAAACCTTCTGTTCCTGCTAGAGACAGAGGGTTTGTAGAGCGACATGGTACCAACACTGCTTACCCTCAGTACGTGAGCGAGACAGAGAGCAATGTACAGGAAATTCCCCTTACCAGTATGAATGTCTTTGATTACACGAGGTAATCACGATACCCAGTTTGGTCACCGCTGACTTAGATGAAAAATGTTAGTGAAGCCAATAATGCCAGTATTAGAAGAGCTTAAAGGTTTAATGGACATAATAATAGGCCTACAGATCTTGTTCAACCAATAGTTAATATTATAATCATTTACTATAAATATCTAATACCCATACTAAGTCGTTATTACTCAGTGCTTTGGAGAGCTTAAACACGGTTCAGGAATATTTATGAAAAATAACCTTTCGGTTTCTTTACTTTCACAATCTATTATCCTGAACTCAAAATTAACATCTATTCAATGTATTTCGGGTTAAACCGACATACAGTAGCGTGCAAATTAATCCGAACACGACATATTTTTACATTTTCTGTCATTGTTGGACTCACAGCTGCTCATACCGCTTTAATTGACATCTGTAGTACGTGTAATTCCATTGTTGAAGGTCTGTCGTTATTATTTTTTTCATAATATGTGACATTTTGCCTGTCGTTTTGTACTTATAAGCATTTCAGTTGTGTTGAAGACTTAATACTGCAATCCTGTGTACATTCTGTCGTCTTCACAAATGGATACAACTCCACGAAAACGGTCTAAAATTATAACATTAGCAGAGCATTCTTCTATGACACAGAGGCAAATTGCTCCAGAATGTCACATCGGTTTGGCTACTGTTAATTCGATCATAAAACGATACAGAGAGACTGGATCCATCACACCCCAGAAAAAAGGAAACTGTGGCCGGAAAAGGAAGACTTCACCTGCAGATGATCGTTTAATTGTCAGGAAAAGTAAATTAAATCCTAGACTAACTGCTGTCGACTTAATCCGCGAGTTAATGGCTACCACTAGGGCGAATATTCACGTCACAACAGTGCGGTGTAGGCTTTTGGAAGCTGGACGAAGGGCTCGTAAGCCTATTAAGAAGCAACTGCTAACCCCTGTTATGTGCAAAAAACGCTTAATGTGGGCAAAATTACATCAACACTGGACAGTGAATGACTGGAAGAATGTACTTTTTTCCGATGAGTCTCATTTCGAGGTCCACGGCCACCGTGTTTCTTACGTACGGAAAGGATCCGAAAAAGTAACAGCAGCTCATCTCCAACAAGCACCCAAATACCCACCCTAAAGTAATGTTTTGGGGTTGTTTTACACATGAAGGGCCTGGAGCATTAATACCTATCAAGGGAATTATGAATTCTGACAAATATATTCACTTATTGGAAACCAGAATCGTACCCCAGCTGCAAAACTCATTTCCGGATGGCAGAGGTGTGTTCCAACAAGACCTGGCACGTCTCGAAAAACTACAGAATTCTTCAACAAGAAAAATATTCAGGTACTCCCCTGGCCAGCCAACTCACCCGACATCAACCCCATTGAGAACTTGTGGTCAATTTGCAAAAGAAGAATGCAAAAAATGGATTCTTCTACAAAGGAGAAGATGATTTCTGCCCTCATTGGTGTATGGTTTCGCGATGAAGAAATGAAGAATATTTGTGGAAAATTAGTGGAATCCATGCCAAATCGTCTCAGAGCTGTTATTAGGAACAAGGGAGCCCACATAGATTGCTGAGGTATGTCTTAGATCCTTTTTTTTTTATCCCGTTTGAGTGTTTTTGCATAAGTAATTACGTTGTTCGGATTAATTTGCACGCTACAGTAAATCTCTGAAGTAGTAAAAATGTATCTATAGTTCGTTCCATAATGTCTAACAGGAGAAGTAAACACTGCCGGCAGAGGAGGAGAGAAGTATAATTACTATTCAACCAATGACAGAGGTCTCATTCCACGCCTGTCTTGGCGTTGGGAGGGGGTAGAACGCTTCAGAGGCTTAACTTCAAGTCGATGCTTCTATTCGCTTCTCTTCATTTCATCGCAATGTCCATGTTTCTTCCCCATACAATGCACACTCCACACGAAGCACTTTAGTACCGTAGTCTCTTCCTCAGTTCTTTTTCCAGAGGTCCACAGAAGATGCTCCTTTTTCTATGAAAAGTTTCCTTTGCCATTGCTATCCTCCTTTTGATTTCCTGGCTACAGCTCATGTTACTGCTTATAGTACACCCCAAGTATTTGAAGCTGTTCACTTGCTCTACTGCCTCATTTAGAATTCGCACGTTTATCTTGTTTATTTTCCTTCCGATAACCATGGTCCTCGTCGTGCTTGTATCTTCATCCCATACTGCTAACAACAGTCATTTAGCTCCAGTATCGTCTCCTCTTCTGCTAAGAACGACTTATCATTAGCAAATCTTATACGCTCTATTCTTCTTCCTCACACTATCACTCCCCCATGTTCTGAAAATAGTTCTTCATTAAATCATCCAAGTATATCATCGTTGTTCCTGCAATAACTCCTGTGTGAAATATTGATCGATTTTCAGATTTTTGCTCTATTAAATAACTTAAATAGTGATACAGCAAATAATAAAATCTCCTTATGTAATTATATTTCTTCTTTTCGAAAATGTAAGAATTCACACTCTCCTATGCACTACTGCCATAGAAGAATAAATGTGTTTTCTCTTCCTACTGAAAAATTTCGTATTTTGCACATAGGAGTTATTGCAGGAACAACGACGATATGTTGAACACAGTATGTGATAAGGAAATTAATTACTGATGATTTTACAGAAAATAAATCACCATCTGATGATAGCCCCTGAAATTAGCATACCAATGCATGAACGTCCAAGCCCCAAATAATAATAATAATAATAATAATAATAATAATAATAATAATATATAAATACTGTATAAAACTTAGCGAAATTGATTTTCATTTGCTGCAATTATTATTTATAGTACGAGAGAAAACATTTTAATGTTCGATAGTAACATCGAATATTTACACTTATTTTAGTTCCTTGCAGCGCCGCTAAAATTACAATATACATATTTTAATGAGAAAACATTTATGTGAAAACATAACTTCACAGTACTAAGGGAACATAGGAATGTTCCCACTTTGATGTTAATGAACGAGTCGTGTTCCATTCATTTAGCTTGTTGTTTGTAATGAGATCGCATGTACACTTTCAGACTCATATTTCATTTCGAAATTTACCTTTATCTACGAAATTATGTAATATCCCGTTATGCGTGAACACTTCAAAGCTTCGTAATTGCGATTAATTCTGATAATAAAGATCAGCACAAATATTGATTTCATGTATTCTGAATTCCAAGTACTAAAAATTGAGTAAATATATAAACATACATTACTAATTTATTTTCACAAAAATCGAATGAATTTTATAACTGAAAAACATATACATAACACCACAAGAAATGTCCTAACTCTTTTGGCAGAACCTAAATGCCACACTACAGCTGGATTAAGACACAGTAGGAATTATGGACCAAGACTATACAATTCAGTATTGACAAATAATCCAGACCTAAGCAATTTACACATTCTTAAGTTTAAAAATAAAGTGAAAATATTTCTATGATATTTGCTTAATTTTATTATTATTTTAAGTGTTACTAGCATTATACAGAGTGATTTATATAGAACTGACACATTTCTTTCATTAATTGTTTCAAAACGAATTGGGCTAGCAACAACTTATTATACCTAAAATGTAGAGGAATTTTGGGAGATTATTTACCTCTATAGCAAATGTTGAAAATGTCCTCCATCCTGCATAAGGCACAACTCAACACGTCGTTCCATGTTACTGGCCACTCGTTGGAGGACTCTGTTGTCAATAGCTTGAATCTCCTGTGTGATGTTGTGCTTCAGATCGTCCAATGTCTGAGGACGTGTGGCGTAAACCCTGTCTTTTAAGTAACCTCTTAGAAAGAAGTCCGGCGTTGTCAAATCCGGAGATCTCGGTGGTCGCAGGTTCCTGGAAATTATTCGGTCGTCAAAGAAACTTGCAATTAGTTCCATGGATTCATTTGATGTATGGCATGTAGCGCCATCTTGCTGAAAATATCCTCGACTCAGCTCTACATCGTCCAGTTGCTCAACAAACTCCATGAAAATCAGTCGGTACTCTGCAGTGTTCACAGTCTGGTTAAAAAAAAATGGGCCCCACTATTGTCTGTGCGGATATTGCGCACCAAACTCCGATTTTAACCGGGTGCATAGGTGCTTCATGGATGACATGTGGATTTTCGATGGCCCAATGGCGTGAGTTCTGTGAGTTCACATAACCGGATAAATGGAACCATGCTTCATCTGTGAACCATGTGATGGACAATATGGCAGGATTTTGCACAATGAACGTCTGAAACCAACGACAATAATTCAATCTTTTATCCTTATCTGGTTCCTGTAGCTGATGAACAACCGTAACCCTATGTGGCTTTAGGCCTGCACTTTTCGCAGCTCTCTGACACATTGAGTAGGTGTACCCTGTCTCCTGCGACAGACGTCTTAATGATTTTTTGGGTGACTGCTCCAGTCGTGCTTTTACGTCAACAACAACCGTGGGAAGCCTAGATGAACGATGCTTGCCCTTTTCACTCACCAGAGATCCAGTTGTTTCCAATTTGTTTACCAGTCCCAGTATTGTGTTTCTTTTGGGAGGATTGCGAACACCAAATTCTCTCTGGTAGCTGTAATTGAATTCATAATCCAGTATTGCTTCACAAGGAAGAGTCGTTGATTTAATGTGTACTGCATTTTCACGTTGACACAAAATGTCGAAAACAGCTGCCAACAATAGGAATAAAACATAAACATCTGCGCATCTAGGGACAAGGAATCGAAACTCCAGAACATGCTGCTTAATTTGGTGCTACAATTGGGTCAGTGCTGCCAACAATAGGAATAAAACATAAATATCTGCGCATCTAGTGACAAGGAATCGAAACTCCAGAACATTCTGCTTAATTTGGTGCTAAAATTGGGTCATTGAATGAATTTCCAATGGAATAATTAAAGAAAGAAATGTGTCAGTTCTATATAAATCACTCTGTATGTTAATAATATTTATTGTATTTATATGATGCATGTAACCTATAACATAAAACACTGTAATAAATATAAATAGGTAATTGTCTTAATTAATAACAGTGTATATCTCCAATAAATGATTTCTTAGCATCGCCACAGATACACTTGATTGTACTTGTCACTATCTCTATCACTGGAGAGTTCTTGAAATTTATATTTTCCCAGCCATTCATAAAATATTTTGATATGATACCTCTTGCACAAAAGAGGAGATCTATAACTGAAACTTGATTAATATATTTCAGTATTATTTGTATTTATCCTGGTAATAATGAACAGTTTGACTCGTAGACATTTTGTTTTTCAGCATTAACTTCCCATGATTGTATGAGAAGATTCGAAGAGAACGTCAGGATGTAGACCTTCGGCTCCCCCCTACTACCAATAATGCATCACAATGTCAATACGGCGGTTGCTGTCGTCTGCGATACAACGAACTTTTTTGTTCATTTTCGAGTTCGTTTTTTTTTTCTGGTTATTATATGCTTATTTAAATTGTGTTAACTCTCGCTAAGTGATTTTATTATTTTATTTTATCAGTCTTAGTATTTATTATTGTTAATATTTTTGTTTTATTATTATTAATAATTAATTCATTTGTATTACTATCTTTATATTATCTCCGTCACGGTTATTCTATTATTATTATTATTATTATTATTATTATTATTATTATTTCTACAGCAACATTATTATTGATATCTGTAAAATTTATGTAGACTACTGGACTGTACCCGAGCACGAGCATATGCTCATTTCGGGTATCTATTCATATGTATCATTTCAAATATAAATTGTGAATAAATTTGAATTTTAATTTGAATTAAATGATAAGCCTATGCTTCAACTTAAAAAAAAACTTAATTCACTCTTTATGCAAGAGGGAACAATATTTAAATGTTTTATATTTAAATAATTTTATCCAGTTTCATAATATTGTATCTTCCTACGTAATGTTGAACATGTTGAACTGTATACCGGTTGTCTACATTTTATTAGTAGCGATTACGTAAGTATGGTTCCTAAAAGTCTAATTTGACCGTCTCTTCAGTGTTGCCAACTCAGACACTATCAAAACTTAAACTTCTTTTTTCTCAACATACAATCACAGTCTAGTATATACAGTCACGAAGCTCAATATGTAGTAAATATGCATCCATAGATAGTTGCTAACCACTAGGATTGCTAATATCGCCTCATTACTGACAATGCGAAATAGTACCAGCACAGTCTATTGTTTCTAGCACCCTCATAATACAAGCTTCGTGACTGTATATACTCGACTGTGATACACTTTTACCACTAACGCTCTTATTGCACTCAGATATTCAATTTATCCTTTCATAACTCGCATTGTAATTAAATAAAACAAATGGAATTGAAGGTAATTTTTAAAACAGGTTTGACACTGAATGGGTAAGTACAGTAAAGAATACACTACAGGTCAAAAGTTTTTGATCACCT
Organism: Periplaneta americana; assembly: GCF_040183065.1. NCBI lineage: Eukaryota > Metazoa > Arthropoda > Insecta > Blattodea > Blattidae > Periplaneta > Periplaneta americana. The sequence goes on from NC_091127.1 coordinate 170,595,640, forward strand.
ATTACAACTATGGATTTGTGGTTAAAACAGGGACTTCGTTTTGAATATTCTATCGTATCATAATGCTAGGGAGAGAATATATTTATTTTGTTAGCCTATTTAGATTTTTCCGATGTGTTTGTACATTGAAATAAAGTATCCTAGTGGCTTGTGCAGCAAATGCTGCTGCAAACTAAGTTCGTTAGACGTTCAAATAAAAATTTTTCAGATTTATTTTCAACGAATAATACTTGACATTTTGAAAGTTATTTGCTTCCATAGTAAAGAAACATTCTCCCTCTGAATGTTTTTTATGCCAAATACTTATCCACCTTCAGTTTTCGAGTTTAAATACGAAAACGCAAGTAACAACGTCAGGACGATAGCAATAGCTATTTCAGGTCATTGTGGATTGTAGGCGAAAGTTAAAAAAATGTCAGGTTTGCTAAGGTTTCGAACAATAGCATTTTGGTATAGCTGCTGCATGTAGAGGGTATAATCATTTTATCCTGCTAAGAGATCATGCTGAAATGATAGGGAGATTAGAAAATTTTCTAGGCCTCTTATTTTATCAGTAAGTTTTGGTCTTTTCTTAGGAACTGTATTTTTTGCGCTCTCTCGAGCCAATACTGAAGACAATGACACATATCAATATCTACTCCACATCGCCATTAAGTATATGAAAAAGACCCAACTCGATTTGATTAATAAGTATAAAAATATTTGAATTTTAATAACAATATTATTATCTTACGTAAGTTTTGTAGTTATATATAGCCGCCACTCAGTAAATTATAGAAATGAAGATCTAAATTAAGATATTCTCTACATCTACTTACATAACCTCAAAACGTTTCACTTTCATGTCATCCATATAGCATTAATATTATGTATAACTTAATTAATGAAAAATAGACGCATCATGTCATTAACTATAATAATATTTAATTTCTAATGGTAATATGTCATCAAACCACCTCAAGTTTTGTATCCAATAGGCCTACACAGCTGTACTCACAAAATTATACACTGCAGAATCAGGGTTGTAAATTATTTTTATCAAGTCTTGAAATTTTTAATAAGAAACTGAATTTGAGCTCTAAATATGTCAGCAATCCTGCAGGTCATGGCCTTCGTGTAATAGCCTATTGTTTATTGTAGTGTGTTTTTTGTTTTATTCTGAAATGCAATTAGGCTAGTTCTCAAAACTGACGAAAGATGGATTTTTGAAAATAGGAAAATGATGTACGAAAATTGACATTTCACTGAAAATTACTATTTTTCTGAAATACTTTGGGTTCCAAGCTTCAAAATGAGGGGTTATTTATTAAAATCCGTTCAGCCGTTTTCCAGTAATTTCCATTACCATTTCAAATTATATATATAGATAGTTGTTTTCATAGCTGATTGAAAACTTCTGACTGGTAGTGTATATCAGCATATTTTAAGAGTTCAAACTTGTAAGTAGGCATGTTATCTGTAGCTATACCCACAGAGCAATGCCATAGAGCTGTAAATCCATTCTCATCTCTACACTTTTGCTCTGTCTGTGAATATTTGGTACATCTGTAAATCCGCGTAGTAATTTCCGTTCTGTTCCCACCAGCGTGAAGTTCAGTTTTCAGGCCTGAGGCTGGATAATCCTGATTTATCTCATTTATCCCTGACAAACTCTAGGGATAACCAAACACTTAGAAGTTGGTTCAGCTTGCGGATAGCGAACTCTAGGGATAACCAAACATTGGGAAGTTGCTTCTGATTGCGGTGACAGACGAGTTGATTTAATTTAAGCTTGTTTTCAGCAAGTTTGTCGTGTAATATCCCGTAGTGACAGAGTTTAAGGAACGTGTTTCTGCATGCCGCTTATTGCGAAACTTCAAACAATATCAGTGGCTTACAAGACCCGGTTTACATTATTCCCAGATGGTTTATGGTTGAGAGCTAGCTCATCAGTTTCACGGACCTTTTTTGATTGCAGCGCAGAACGGATTTCAAGTGCAATTTTTTATGAGAGATTGTGTGTTCACTTACAATCATAAATTCTTTAAGTAATTACCGACGCCTTCGCCACTGCCACCAATAATGATCATCAGCAACACAATCATCAACGTCAACACACTAATATTGCCATCACCAAAACAAAACATTTACCATTACCAGCAATAACTCTACAACTATCACCACAACCATTATCACAAAGAATCCTCACTACTTTGTGGTTTATGAACAAATATTTTACCTTCACAAGCAATCTCTATTCCAAGTTCATTAAATTTACTTTCTTTACGGGGTTAGGTACGCTTACAGCAGTAAAATATTTGGAAATATTCAACATTTTTTTCCTCCATTACTGCATCTTGTACAATAATGAAAACTGGTATGTTTAAAACACTGTCCTTCTGCTATATGAAAAAAATATTTTTACGATTTACAATAAAAAAAATACTTATATATTTATTTATTTATTTATTTATTTATTTTGCTAATAATTTTAACATAAATTATAATATACAGGGTGTTTCAAAAATACGGGGCATAATTTCAGGTATGTATTTCCCACATGTAGACAATCAAAATAGTTCATTACAACATGTGTCCGGAAATGCTTTATTTCCGAGTTACAGCCTTCACAACATTGAAATTCACCGGAACGTTTTTCTTTCCGCAGGTCGTTGCCGTCAAAGGAGACATTAAGAGGGCACTCTGACAGTTCATTCCGAGGCGAAGGTTACATTCAGTGTTGTGTAGGCGTTAGACTGTGCGACATGTATTCAAATCAAGAGCTGGCAGAGATACACTTCATGTACGGTAAGGCGGACGGCAATGCTGCGCTGGCTCGTCGTTTGTACCAGGAGAGGTACCCACAGCGACAGTGTCCAGATCGGAAGACATTTGTACGTCTCCATTACCGTCTGTGCGAGTATGGAAAATTTAACTCTCTTGGTTTGGGAAGGGGACGACCAAGATCTACAACTCCAGAAGTACAGGAGGAGATTCTGGAGGCTGTGAACATGACTCCTTTCAGCACACGAAGGGTAGCGTTGCAAGTCAATGTTCCTCATACGATTGTCTGGAGACTGTTGGAATCCCTTCGGAATCGAATTGTGGCATGTTCTGAGGACATACGCAATACTCCTGGAGTTTGGGATCGTGTTCGCAGGTCAATGGGACATCGATGTGAGGTCTGTATTCAAGCAGGAGGTGGACATTTTGAACATCTTTTGTAATGACAACGATCTGCGGAAAGAAAAACGTTCCGGTGAATTTCAATGTTGTGAAGGCCATAACTCGGAAATGAAGCATTTCCGGACACATGTTGTAATGAACTATTTTGATTGTCTACATGTGGGAAATACATACCCGAAATTATGCCCCGTAGTTTTGAAACACCCTGTATACAGAAAAACTTTAGCTCGCCCCTGAAAGAGTAGAACTCGTGCTCAGGGGCGGATTCCTGAATTGAAATTAATAATTATACAATACAATTTGTCTTATGTCTACTATGCAATTATAGTATATAAATTTAAATTTACAATTTTTCAATTTTTACAAAATCCATACATAACTTTTTAAATTTAATACTAGAACTATTAGAATTGACAAGATTAGGATATTTAAACATAAATTTGTTATATATTCTTGGGTCTAAATTACTACTATGATTAAATACTGTAACAGTGTTGCATTTTGGTTCAAACAATCTTAAAGAATTCATACGTTTTGTTTCATAACTATGAGAATACAATTCAAAATCATTTCGATTTTTATGTATGAATTTTATTAATACAATATAATAAATTTGTCTTATGTTAAGTACATTAAAGTCTAAGAACAAATTTTGAGATGGAAAATCAATAGGTTTATGAAGACATATTTTAATTATTTTTTTCTGTAATAAATAAAATGGATTAAAATTGGATTTAAATGAGCTACCCCATCCTACAATTCCATACATAATTACCGATTGAAATAAAGTTAAATATATTGTGCGTAATAAACTTATTGACAAGTAATTCCTCAATAAAACAAAATAATATACTATTTTACATAATTTATTACAAAGGTAATTAATGTGTTGAGTGATTCACGAGGAAAGGTAAAAATTTAGGATACGATATCTTAGGCCATTTTGAGTAAAAAAGTTCATATGAACATAGATTTGTTTTCGAAAGATGGCGGAGCTAGATGCATTTTTTTTTTTTTTTTTGTAAAACGTCTCGCCCCAATGTGAATCAGACGTTACCATATGCTGCTGACGTGAGACAAGATCACCGATGAATGACTAACATTGGAATCTGCATTGTGAGCGGTGTAGATAAGAGAAGAGAAACAAACCGGGTGGTGGGGCATTACAAATGTCACAATAAATACGCTGTCACTTATCGGTTCACAGCAGTTCAGTCAGCTACCTACAGTACAGTAGTTATACAGGTACAGTTATCGGAAGTGTTAAGTTGTGTTTTTCAAGATGCCTTATAAATTTTCGACTGCAGAATACGCCGATATTGTGTATGTTTATGGTTTGTGCGATGGAAGTTCCTTGCGTACCGTCGCTGAATATGAACGACGCTTTCCGAACAGAAGGGTACCATATCGAAGAGTATTTACTGTCTATGGGGTTGGGTGTAAGACTTGGTATAGCAAAGGAACGGGGAAACGAGAGAAGCGCTAATCGACCGTATTTTGGATGCGGCATAAAGACAACCACGTGCAACTCTCCCGAGCGACCAGCGCGATTCACGCCCGAGCGCAACAGTGCATTGAAGCAGAAGGAGGTACCTTTGAAAACGCGCGAAAACATCGACCCCGACTTCTAGAATATTAGGTATGTATGCATACGTGAATATAAACTTTAAATTTGTCCGTTATCTGTCTCTAAATGCGAGTTAGTACAATGGAATCTCAGAAGTTTTTGTGAAATCAAAGAGCCGTAACCGTTCGAAAACGGACCTATATTCATATGAACGTTTTCACTCAGAAAGACTTCAGAATTCACATCCTAAATGTTTTACCTTTCCTCGTGAATCACTCTGTATATGTGTGTATATATGTATATATATATACAGTATATATAAATATATATATATATATTCTTTTTTTCAATAATAAAAATGGTGGTATTTCACTGTGCAGTGATAAAGCGTTTTCCTCATAACTCATAAACTTGTTAACTTTTTCATGTTCTCTCTCTTTTATTTTAATGCTGAAACTCATATTTACAATATCAGGCTCTTTCAACTATTTTTTTTCTAGTGAATAACTAATATATATATATTTTTTTTGTGTTACAAGAAAATACTAATATTTGACCATTTTTAAATAAATTTACTTTTTATCAGACAATCTATCAAAGGTAGGGGAGTGACTAGTAGTAGGTTATTTTACGACGCTTTATCAACATCTCTGGTTATTTAGCGTCTGAATGAGATGAAGGTGATAATGCCGGTGAAATGAATCCGGGGTTCAACAGCGAAAGTTACCCAGCATTTGCTCATATTGGATTGAGGGAAAACCCCGGAAAAAACCTCAACCAGGTAACTTGCCCCGACCGGGAATCGAACCCGGGCCATCTGGTTTCGCGGCCAGACACGCTAGCCGTTATTCCACAGGCGTGGACTAGAGGACTGATCTTGCATCATTTTGTTCATATGACATGTATAAATATACACAAAAAATTTCAATACAGAATGTTGGATAGTTTTTAGTTATGTGGAAAACGCTTCATCACTGCACAGTGAACTGAACTTTGAAAAAATAATAATTATTATTATTATTATTTTTTTTTAATCGCAAAAATATATATTTTTTTTCATATAGTAGAAGGACAGTGTTTTAAACATGCCAATTTTCATTATTGTACAAGATACAGTAATGGAGAAAAAAAATGTTGAATATTTCTAAAATTTTACTGCTGTAAGCTGTACCTAACCTCTTAAGTACTGAAGATGACTATCGCTATAGCTCAGGAATATTTAAAAAAAACTGAAGGCGAAAAAAATTCACAACTACCTTTCTAGTTGATCTATAAGTGTAAGGTAGTCAAGGCAATCTTGCAGCACTAACTTCCTCTAATAGTCAAAATTCCATTGGCATTGTCTTCAGAAACTTGGGGTATTGCTAAAATTATGTTCGATAAATTCAGTAAAAAAATTAATTAAAACAATGTTTCTAAAACAACTTTTGGACTATGCGAAAAGTTTTCTTGTGAAAATGTGAAAGACTGGTTGGATGGTACTGAGGCATGTGGACGTAAGACAAGCAGTTGGCGTTTCATGAATCGTCGCGCAACGAATTTGTTTATGTTTTAATTACTAGATTATTATTCATAAATTTCAAAAAGGCATATGACTCGGTTAAGAGAGAAGTTTTGTATGATATTTTTATTGAATTTGGTATTCCCAAGAAACTAGTTCGATTAATTCAAATGTGTCTCAGTGAAACATACAGCAGAGTTCGTATAGGTCAGTTTCTGTCAGATGCGTTTCCAATTCACTGTGGACTAAAGCAAGGAGATGCACTATCACCTTTACTATTTAACTTTGCTCTAGAATATGCCATTAGGAAAGTCCAGGATAACAGAGAGGGTTTGGAATTGAACGGGTTACATCAGCTTCTTGTCTATGCGGATGACGTGAATATGTTAGGAGAAAATCTACAAACGATTAGAGAAAATACGGGAATTTTACTTGAAGCAATAAAGAGATAGGTTTGGAAGTAAATCCAGAAAAGACAAAGTATATGATTATGTCTCGTGACGAGAATATTGTACGAAATGGAAATATAAAAATTGGAAATTTATTCTTTGAAGTGGTGGAAAAATTCAAATACCTGGGAGCAACAGTAACAAATATAAATGATACTCGAGAGGAAATTAAATACAGAATAAATATGAGAAGTGCCTGTTAGTATTCGGTTGAGAAGCTTTTATCATCCAGTCTGCTGTCAAAAATCTGAAAGTTTCAATTTATAAAACAGTTATATTACCGGTTGTTCTTTACGGTTGTGAAACTTGGTCTCTCACTTTGAGAGAGGAACATAGGTTAAGGGTGTTTGAGAATAAGATGCTTAGGAAAATATTTGGGGCTAAGAGGGATGAAGTTACAGGAGAATGGAGAAAGTTACACAACACGAAACTGCACGCATTGTATTCTTCACCTGATATAATTACGAACATTAAAACCAGATGTTTGAGATGGGCATGGCATGTAGCACGTATGGGCGAATCCAGAAATGCATATAGAGTGTTAGTTGAGAGGCCGGAGGGAAAAAGACCTTTGGGAAGGCCGAGACGTAGATGGGAAGATAATATTAAAATGGATTTGGGGGAGGTGGGATATGATGAGACTGGATTAATCTTGCTCAGAATAGGGACCAATGGCGGGCTTATGTGAGGGCGGCAATGAACCTCCGGGTTCCTTAAAAGCCAGTAAGTAGTAGTAGTGTAGTAGTAGTAGTAGTAGTAGTAGTAGAGGTAGTAGTAGAGGTAGTAGTAGTAGTAGTAGAGGTAGTAGTAGTAGTAGTAGTAGTAGTAGTAGAGGTAGTAGTAGTAGTAGTAGTAGTAGAGGTAGTAGTAGTAGTAGTAGTAGTAGTAGAGGTAGTAGTAGTAGTAGTAGTAGTAGAGGTAGTAGTAGTAGTAGTAGTAGTAGAGGTAGTAGTAGTAGTAGTAGAGGTAGTAGTAGTAGTAGAGGTAGTAGTAGTAGTAGTAGTAGAGGTAGTAGTAGTAGTAGTAGTAGTAGAGGTAGTATTAGTAGTAGTAGTAGTAGTAGAGGTAGTATTAGTAGTAGTAGTAGTAGTAGAGGTAGTAGTAGTAGTAGTAGTAGAGGTAGTAGTAGTAGTAGTAGTAGAGGTAGTAGTAGCAGTAGTAGTAGAGGTAGTAGTAGTAGTAGTAGTAGAGGTAGTAGTAGTAGTAGTAGAGGTAGTAGTAGTAGTAGTAGAAGTAGTAGTAGTGGTAGTAGTAGTAGTAGTAGTAGTAGTAGAGGTAGTAGTAGTAGTAGTAGTAGAGGTAATAGTAGTAGTAGTAGTAGAGGTAGTAGTAGTAGTAGTAGTAGTAGTAGTAGTAGAGGTAGTAGTAGTAGTAGTAGTAGAGGTAGTAGTAGCTGAGCTCAGGTGCAATTCATCATCCATTTCAGTCATGTTTGCACGTCGTGTAACAGTATCTCGCGCTACGTGTTTATTCCTTTACGTTAAAGAGATCTATCCTGTGTCTATTCCCCTCTCCGTTTACTCCCCCATAACCCCTAGTCGAACTCATCAGGTTCGCGGACAGTGACTTTGATTACAGGCTTTGAACGCAGTATACCTGCCTGCAGTCTTTGACAAGGCTCTCTGATCTGCAGCTCGGCAATGGTGGGGTGTTGCTCAGTGTTTTCCCTCAATGGCCTTTTAAGCATTAATTTCTAAATTCAAAATCCTACATGGCCTCACCCGATTCCCCGGTTTACACCCAGGCTTTGTTTGCAACATATATATATATATATATATATATATATATAATTTGAACTGGTAATGGAAATTACGGGAAAACGGCTGAACGGATTTTAATAAATGACCCCTCATTTTGAAGCTTGGAACTCAAAGTTTTTCAGAAAAATATTAGTTCTCAGTGAAATGTCAATTTTTCAACGTAATTTTCCTATTTTCCAAAATCCATCTGTCGTCAGTTTTGAGAACTAGCTAATTGCATTTCAGAATAAAACAAAACACACACTACACTAAACAATATTACACGAAGGCCATGATCTGCAAGAATGCTGACATATTTAGAGCTCAAATTAAATTGGTTATTGAAAACTTAACTTACTAAAAATAATTTACAGGTTCGATTCTGTGGTGTGTAATTTTCTGGGTACAGCTGTGTATTGGATATTAAAAACTACAAAACTTGAGGTGGTTTGATGACATTATTACCATTAGAAATGAAATATTATTTTAGTTAATGCCATGATGTGACTATTTTTCATTAATTATACATATTAATGCTATATTGATAGTATAAAAGTGAAACGTTTTGGGGTTATATAAGTAGATGTAGAGAATAACTTAAATTAGATTTTGATTTCTATATTTTACTGAGTGGCGGCTATATAGTATATATAGTATATGTTAGTGAAAGCTATAAAACTTACGTAAGATAATAATATTATTAAAAATCAAATATTTTTATAGTTATTAATCAAGTGGGGTTGGGTCTTTTTCATATATTTAATGGCGGCGTGGTGTAGATATTTATATGCGTGGTTCTCTTCAGTATTGGCTCGAGAGAGAGAGTATCTTTCATTATTATGGAAGCAAATAACTTTCAGAATGTCTGGTATTCTTCATTGAAAATAAATCTCAAAAATGTTTATTTGAACGTCTAATGAACTTAGTTTGCAGCTTTTGCAGCACAAGCCACTAGTTTTATTTTATTTCGAGCCTATGCTTCCTTCTTCAGTTAACATTACTTACTTACTTACATACTTACTTACTTACTTACTGGCTTTTAAGGAACCCGGAAGTTCATTGCCGCCATCACATAAGCCCGCCATTGGTCCCTATCTTGAGCAAGATTAAACCAGTCTCTACCATATATCCCACCTCCCTCAAATCCATTTTATTATTATCTTCCCACCTACGTCTCGGCCTCCCCAAAGGTCTTTTTCCCTCCGGCCTCCCAACTAACACTCTATATGCATTTCTGGATTCGCCCATACGTGCTACATGTCCTGCCCATCTCAAACGTCTGGATTTTATGTTCCTAATTATGTCAGGTGAAGAATACAATGCGTCCAGTTCTGCGTTGTGTAACTTTCTCCATTCTCCTGTAACTTCATCAATTAGTGTTTTGTATCTCATCATTAAATATGCCTATATTTTATTTTGTTTTGCGCAACGTGGAACCTAAGGAATATTAAAATAGTTTGTTCTATCACATTATACTTACGTATGTACATTTATATGGCTTCATTAAATAGCGTATTGTTATAATTTCAGGAGTTGCTGCTATTGCGTTATGCATACCATTTTTCCTACTGGGTGTTAAGTAATTGTTATTATTCGAACAAAACTCTCACCTCAAAGGAGATGATCCCCGGCGAACCCTACCCAGTTGTATTGATTGATATTTCGTAACACAATACGAAACTCTAAGAATAGAAGTTTCGGAATATGTATGATAAGAACTTTGTGTTAAATTTTAACGTACCTTGTTAACATGTTTCGACCTATTTTCGGTCATCTTCGGAACTGGTCGTTGTTGGTCTTGGCGCCTCTTATTTCCTGTGTGGGTGCGTTCGTAGTGTAGAGTCAAAGTGTGTATGTGTTTTGAAATTGAGTTGTGTGTTGAGAATATCGTTGGGGTGTGTCTGTATATTTCGTATTGTTCTAGTGTTGAGTTTCTGGCTTTTTGGTTGGATGTGCAGTATTTCCATGTCTGTGTTGATGTCTCTGTAGGTGTGGTTGGCATTTGTGAAGTGTTCTGCATATGAGGAGGTGTTTTGTAATTTTGTTATGGCTGTGATGTCTTCTTTGTAACGTGTTTGAAATGATCTGCCTGTCTGTCCTATGTAGAAGTTGTTGCAGGTGTTACATTTGAGTTTGTATACGCCTGTGTGGTTGTATTTGTTTGTTTGTGTTGTTTTCAATTTCAAAACACATACACTCTTTGACTCTACAATACAAACGCACCCACACAGGAAACAAGAGGCGCCAAGACCAACAACGACTAGTTCCGAAGATGACCGAAAATAGGTCGAAACATGTTAACAAGGTACGTTAAAATTTAACACAACAAAGTTTTTATCATACATATTCCGAAGTGAAACAGTGTTAAAAGTTGTGTAATCAAGATGTATAATGGAAGTTTGCCTAAACCTGAGGATATACTGAAAGAAAATTTATGCTACTTGCATACTCGAATAGTGTGTAAGAATCTTTTCTGAGAATGAAAATAGGTTTCATTGTCACCTGTGGTGTATACAATGACTACAGCAGACATTCAAGCGTGAATTGACTTCTAAACCTACATACTGTATGTATTGCATACATTATATACCCAGCGACCAGCTATACTAAGAGCAACGAGCCTTGTCTTGTACACTCAACGGCAAAAAAAACCGGACCCTTGTAGCTGATTTCAGAGCCTTGTTCACTCCAGAGCACGATAGACTGGTAACTTACTATTCCCAGAACATGAATTTTACCAGGTGGTAAAATTCATGTTCTGGGAATAATAAGTTAATTAAGTAGTAAAATATCGCTGCAATCGAAAAGTATTGGGAATAAATTTGAATAAGGAACAAAAAAACTTTCCTTCCCAGGCAGGATTCCAACCACGAAAGTCTTAGTTACCAGTCTATCGTGCTCTGGAGTGAACAAGGCTCTGAAATCAGCTACAAGGATCGGTCCGATTTTCTTTGCCATAACTGTACACTTAACGGCAAAGAGACTCTTGGTCGATAAAAATGCTAAGTACTATCGTGCGGTTCACTCGTGTAAGCGCACTGCACTTTAAGGCATTGCTGTGGTGTCTCTTCATTGAAAGTCGTCCGTCTACAATGTAGTCAACCTTACAATAATAAAGATAAAGATAAAGATAGCCTATTGTGTCCCATGAAGGGCAAAGGCCTCCTTAAATAAGGGAAAGCTCTATTTGTCTAATGTAAATGAGCTAGTTCACGTTAGACGTGATATTTAAGTCTAAGAACTTCAATTCTTTTAACAATGGTTCTCTCACTGCCTTTCACAACTTCCTGTCTACTGTATGCACAAATGTCTCTCGAGTAGTTTCCACTTTCTTCTGTCTCTTGCCTGCCTGTTCTCTGAAGAAGTCTGCCCATCTGCGCCGAGATCTGCCCTGAAGTCTCCATCACAAAGCCCTAAAGTCATATTCTTTGATGATATTAAATGACATGAACTGAAAGTTAAGAGTAGATTAAAATGGAGTGTGTTGATGGGTAGAAATTTCTAATGTTGAGAGAAACGTAGATCCACGAGAAAGACTTTCATCCTACGATCTTGTCCACCACAACCATCACTCCAGTCAACGCCAGGGATCGAACCAAAGCTCTGGCACTGAGCTACCGGAAGAGCAGTAGTAGCATCAAATTAAGTACCACCTGTCCTACAGAGGCTAGGACGGATCTGCAGTACCATGCATGGTTGAGCAGTAAGCGGAGATGACAGGTTGACGCGTGATATCCTGCGCATACTTTGTTGCGATCAGTTCCGCCAGGCAGAGTGGCGGGCGTCAAAGTGACACTTCTACGCACCAAGGACAGGCGCCCGTAACACTCGCGCTCAATTCGCCTCTTAGTCCGTCGCACCGCTAGCTTCCGAGTCCTGGCAATGCACTACACCCGAGAATACTGCCAGACAGAAAATACCTGCTGTGTTACACAGGGACATCACTTTATTTTTACCAACATTTTTAACAAATCAAGATTTCAGGTATAACTCCCTGTAGAGTTGATTTGAATAATTTCGAGGGAAAAATTGTTCCGGAGCCGGGTATCGAACCCGGGACCTTTGGTTTAACGTACCAACGCTCTACCACTGAGCTACCCGGGAACTCTAACCGACACGGAGTTAGTGTGCACTCGAAGTTGGTTGCTTGACGGTTGTAAGGCCACTTTGAGGTCTGTGGATATAGAGGGAAAAATTGGATCGGTGTCGGTTAGAGTTCCCGGGTAGCTCAGTGGTAGAGCGTTGGTACTTTAAACCAAAGGTCCCGGGTTCGATACCCGGCTCCAGAACAATTTTTCCCTCGAAATTATTCAAATCAACTTCACAGGGAGTTACACCTGAAATCTTGATTTGCATAATACACGTCACTGTTCGTTAACAGAAAACCACAATTTAAGTCACTCGGAGTTAGTGTGCACTCGAAGTTGGTTGCTTGACGGTTGTCAGCCCACTTTGAGGTCTGTGGATATAGAGGGAAAAATTGGATCGGTGTCGGTTAGAGTTCTCGGGTAGCTCAGTGGTAGAGCGTTGGTACTTTAAACCAAAGGTCCCGGGTTCGATACCCGGCTCCGGAACAATTTTTCCCTCGAAATTATTCAAATCAACTTTACAGGGAGTTATACCAGAAATCTTGATTTGCATAACAAACGTCACTGTTCGTTAACAGAAAACCACAATTTAAGTCACACGGAGTTAGTGTGCACTCGAAGTTGGTTGCTTGACGGTTGTCAGCCCACTTTGAGGTCTGTGGATACAGAGGGAAAAATTGGATCGGTGTCGGTTAGAGTTCCCGGGTAGCTCAGTGGTAGAGCGTTGGTACGTTAAACCAAAGGTCTCGGGTTCGATACCCGGCTCCGGAACATTTTTCCCTCGAAATTATTCAAATCAACTTTACAGGGAGTTATACCTGAAATCTTGATTTGCATAATACACGTCACTGTTCGTTAACAGAAAACCACAATTTAAGTCACGGAGTTAGTGTGCACTCGAAGTTGGTTGCTTGACGGTTGTCAGCCCACATTGAGGTCTGTGGATATAGAGGGAAAAATTGGATCGGTGTCGGTTAGAGTTCCCGGGTAGCTCAGTGGTAGAGCGTTGGTACGTTAAACCAAAGGTCCCGGGTTCGATACCCGGCTCCGGAACAATTTTTCCCTCGAAATTATTCAACATTTTTAACATTAACCTGGCTATACTCGGAAACACTGTTACCCCCCTTCCATTACAGGAGTTTGATGTTACTAGTGCAATATGTAAACAAATCATTTTACTAGCTATAGGAGGAGAGAAATGTAGTGTATCCATTTATGTTGTAGGGAAATACGATATTACGATTTTCAGTTTGATCATCACTTTTACGGAATTTATCAAAATACAGTAGAGTAGTAACATTTTTTTTTCAAAAACTCAACTTTTCAGGCGGCTATGTTCGTTATATAATGTCTACTTTATTTAGCATATTAATTATTGATGTTAGCATACAATATAGAGAGTGCATTTAAATTGAGGGGGTCGTAAGTAAAGGGCTGTAAGTGCACTTAAGTTACTTTGAGAAAATGGGGTTTAAATATTTAAGCATTCGTAAAATCGGTGAAATTTTCATTTAAATTTTAATGTGTGATGCGATTAAAATATCCCTTTGCCACTAAAATTTTAGATACTTTTTCTTACACTGGATGCACTTAACTCATGTTATTACAAATGTCACTAGCATTCCTTTGCTTCTAGCCACCTCAATTAAAAAAAAACTAATCCGAATGTTTAAACAAGTTGCTGAAAGTGATTGCCGTTCATTACAATGCAGGCTTCAATTCAGTACGCATATTATTAAAAACATTTTGAAGCATATTCTCTGGAATTGAATTTATCGTTTCTTGAATATAATTTTTTAGTACTATATTATTAATATAGGTTCTTTCTTCTATAGAAAACGCAATCATATTTATGAAACACACTATACACTGCAGTGTTTACTTCACTGCTTGAAGACTTCGAATACAACAGCGGCCCTAAGTTTGTGTGTCTGACGGGAGCAAGGACATTAGTGAAGGGGTGAGAGTGAAGTACATTCAGAAATGCAGGTACAATAAAAATGCAAGTAAAAATAAAATGATATCCCTGTATATGTATGTATTTATTAACACTACAAATGGGTATACACCCGGTGGCAGTGATATATAATATACAATAATACAGTTATAATTCTACAATAATTACAGCAATTAAAGAAAAATAAAAAAAATAAAATAAAATAAACCTAAATTTATTTCTAACTATAAATAAATAGATGCCACAAACCTAGGACTATAAATAAAAACTATTCTATAATAACGAGTAACAATAAGCAAAAGTAAACCTAACTTGTAAGTACTTCTATTTCACCCAACTATTACCAATTTAAGTAATTACATATCACCTTAATTAATTACATATAACCTTAATTTATTTACATATCAACTAAATTACATATCATCTTAATTAATTACATATCAGCTCAATTAATTACATGACACAACTTAGATAATTACACTGCACCTACAATTACATTTTCAGTCTAATCTTCTCAACCTTTCCTTAAATGCATTGATTTTGAGAGCACCCTGAAAGATTGCCGCAGGTAAGCTGTTCCAGTCTACTATTGTGCGGTTAACAAAGGAAAATTTTGCCACTTCCGTTCTTTGTTTTCTACATTTAAACTTCCTAATATGATCTGCCCTGACTAAGTATGATGGTGTTGCTAATCTAGCATTGATGTCGGTCCATGCTTTGTGTCCCATTTGTGCCTTAAACAATGCGGTGAGTCTGGTTTTTCGTCGCCTTGATTTGAGAGATTCCCACCCTAAGTCTTTTACTATCTCCTCACCATGTCCCTTTCCCATTTTGACATATTTTTCTGCCTTGCGTTGGACCTTTTCTATTGAATCGATTTGGTTTTGTCTGTACGGATCCCACTCTATGTACTGCTCCATATTCCATAATTGGGCGAACAAGGATTTTGTACGCTAAACGAGGGTTTTGTATGTAATCTTTGCAATAGCTGCACTGCATTCAAACTAACGCTGCTGGTTCTCTACTTTCATTGTTTCATTGCATAATCTCACACTTTAAACATCGAAATAAGTGTTATTTATTGGTAAACTTAAGATTTCATAAAATCTATTACTAAGTGTTTGTTCTGTACTGTACGCAATGGCCATGTTACGTTACTACATAACCAGAGATATCGCTACTTCGAAACTCAAGCGTTAATAAAAGAATGAGGACAGAACAAATCAGAATTTATACTCGAAGTAAATGATAATATTATGTTATTAATTCCATCGCATTTTGAAACTCAGACCTCTAACAAAACCGAACATATAGACCAGGCCTGCACAAGGCTTGCGCTCTCCGAGCCGGCTCACAGCTCATGAGCGGAATGCAGATGTTAGCTGCGCTCTGTATAAGAGTGGACTGGAAGAAGGGGTGATGTCGTACAAAATATACACAAAACGAAGTACTATTACGAGTGTTTATGAAATGAATTCCCGTTCAGTCTTTGCAAAACTATATTGGACTATTATTAATTAATAAAGAAATATTTATTTTACAGAAATAATAGAAATTCTGCTAAATATAAATTTAGAAAAATTTAATGGATTTATATATTCATATGCGGATGATACAGTAGTTATTTTCAGTGGTTTTTCTTGGCAGGAAGCATATAGAAATGCTAATATAGATGCTAACATTGTTAAAAAATGGCTTAATTCCAACTTCCTTTCTTTAAATATATCTAAATCAACTTTAGTTCCTTTTTCGTTAACAGCTGCCAGTGTTCAAAATTTAAAATTTAGCGATAAATATAGACTAATAATACACAGTGAAAATTGTTTAGATCCCAAAAGTTGTAAATGTCCACCTTTGAAAGAAGCCACGTATGTCAAATATCTGGGTATCATTATTGATCAGAATTTAAAATGGCCTCTATCTTTGTAAGAGGCTTCGTAAAACAATTTATAAATTCGTTAATCTTCGATGCTACTTATCTATTAGAGTTCTACGAAATGTTTATTTGGCCATTATTCAGTCTATCGTTCAATATGGTATAATTGTTTGGGGTGGAAGTACAAAAATTAATCTTATTCCGTTAAATTTACTACAAAAACGAATAATTAAAATTTGTTTGAAGAAACGTTTCGATTATCCAACTAAATTAATTTATTCTGAATTTAATGTATTTAATATTGAACAAATTTATAAGTATACGCTGATAAAATTGTATCATAAAAATCGTAATAAGTTTGTATTACAGACACACAATTATGACACAAGACGAAATATTAATTCAACATTAGTAGAACCTAAATGTCTCACATCTGCTGGTCTAAACCATAGCATAAATTTTGGCCCTCGGTTGTACAATGCTTTAACTAAATTACACCCAGAACTTCTAACATGTAACCCACTAACATATAACAAGAAAATTAGAAACGTGTTAATATCTTCAATTTGATTAAATAAATTTATATCCTATGTGTATGAATTAATCAACCTATATTATATTTGTATTCTATAATTTTGAAATATATATTAGTCCTACTTTTCACGTGCGATATTATTCTTCTCTACTGTTAATATTATATTATATAATTCCATTGCCGCTGTAATTATATTTCAGTTCCTATTTTATTTTACTTATTTATTTATATTATTATTTTTTTTTATTTTAATATTATATCTGAACTGCGACCGAGCACGAGCGCTGCTCATTCGATCTCAAATTTTGTTAATACTACTGTATCTTCTTTTTATATTGCTTGTATTATTTTATTTATTTGTATTTCTCTTTGTTTGTTTTGTAATTATATTTCTTTATTCTGTAATTATATTTCTTTATTCTGTATATTTGAATTTAAATAAAATAAAAAAAATAAAATTTTATCCTACTAAGAGAGCATGCTGAAATGATCTGGACACTACTTAAATGTACAATATCGTTTTGTCATATTTTTATTTATCAGTACATCAAAACGAGGTTTTATGCTGTTGGCAGCTGAAAGGAACAGTAGCCTACTGATCGTAATGAAACATCAGTTACAGATGTTCGATGTCTGCCTTTATTAAAGTTGATTATAGAAAACAGTTGCTCATAAATATAAATGTTGAGCCAAACATAGCAATCATTTTCACAGCCAGCCTGTATAGTCGTGGATATTATTGCTAATGTTTAGTCTTGTAAAACTCAACCAGGCTAGTAGTATTATTCAAACGATCTTAAGCCCTTAGGTCACATTGAAGATCAATAAGTGAGAGCTGTAAATCGTTAAATGTTATGTTCCGTCTTTTATATTCCTCCATACTGTACTGTAGCAGTAGGTAAGCAACGTGAAACAGTTACTGAGAATAGGCCTACACACTGCACTCCACTAGATAACTGAGTGGTCGTTTCCCTCTCCTCTACCTATAGCAAATCTATGTCATTGTGACGTATCTTCGTCTCCGTTCGGCGAGCGGTAAACACGGCTCTCCCGCTCCGAAGGAGCGCGCGCGCTCGTTGAGCGCTGTTTGTGCAGGCATTATATAAACGATACGTTAGCCCATTTCAAGAGAACGAAATGGAACGCATTTTGTTCATATAGGCCCTAAGTAATATAGGTTCGCTTCATTATTTCACCCTTTTGTTACGATTAAATTCCATGGATTCATTGTGGTTGAGTTCCCATGACTGGTTAAGTTGGTTCGGTTGGCTTGGATTTGGATTGGCGTAATTTCTTACATTCAATTTGTATGGTGAGTCATTCAGTTTGTTTGTTTTCTTTTGTTTGTTCATTTATCTGTTTAGTTACCTATTAATCTATTTCACTATTTATACAGGGACATCACTTTATTTTTACTAACATTTCTGATATTAACCTGCCTATACCTTTGAATCAACGGTTGCTAACCACTTCCATGACTGGAGTTCGATGGCGTAATATACAAACAAATCACTTTACTAGGTATAGGAGGGAAGAAAAGTAATTCATCCATTTACGTAAACTATGAAATACCAAGCTTTTGAGTTTGATAATTTTCATTAGGTTTTTGTTTAATCAAAATACAGTACAGTATTAACAATGAGTGTTTTTACTCACGAACTGAGCTGTTCATACGGACGTATTCATTATGCAGTGTATATTAGAGTGTCTATAGCACATTATTGTACACTATAGAGAATGAAGTTAAATTGAAAAATAATCATAATATGGATATTTAAACACATTTTTCAAAATGGTGGCGGTTCATTTCGATTAATGTATGTTATTCCTATTTCCAGTTTCGTCCTTCGTACTAGTAGGCCTAACTCACGTTGGAATAATTCTGTACCTACTCTGTAAAAGAGTACCTTACGTACTGTAAATTCAATCTTCACTTCTGCTCGATCCGAAAAGATAAACTTACTCAGACATTCTATCTACAGTCCGTCCAAGTGATTATGTCGCAGGATCGTAGAAAGGAGGGAAATCACGTGACAATTAATTACTTAACGAGGCCCTTTTATTTAAGTTATTTTAAACAGTTGTATGGGTATAATATTACGTATATGTCCAATTCCTAACAGAAATTAATGTTCTCAGAAAAGAGCTAAGACAGCCCAGCCACTAGCCTTTACCGAGAGGCGAATAGAAGCTGGTGGGGAAAACCGGAATGCGACGTAGGCAAATGGACGACAGTACCTTTGCGAAAATGATGCAATATTGAAAGCTCTTTCGTCATTGGAAAACGCGAACATATTTTTGGAACGTACTGTGACGGTAAGGCTACTATGACTTGGATCTGTGTGGAAGACGGTTGAACTTCATTCGTAGAAGGGGTGGGATGAAGTACTTTCAAAAACTCAGGTACAATAAAAATTGAAGTAAAAATAAAATGATGTCCCTGTATA
This sequence comes from Periplaneta americana, assembly GCF_040183065.1. NCBI lineage: Eukaryota > Metazoa > Arthropoda > Insecta > Blattodea > Blattidae > Periplaneta > Periplaneta americana. The sequence continues at coordinate 170,614,964 of NC_091127.1, forward strand.
ACTATCTTTTTAGCTACATATTTTTATTTAGGCCAGCGATGTTAATTTCTTCTACCTACGGCAGTGGCTTTACCTTGTGGCAAGCTATCAGAGCCTATCGAGATCTGAACGTGAACTATTTGTATGCGCGCAAGAGTGTTATATGTGTAATTCGTTCTGTTAACTCCGTGCTCTTCAACTTGTTCGTCAAGTGTAATAAATATTTTGATTCTGCTTGAGAAAAGCGTTTCTTATATCAGAATTTTGGCAGATACAGTAAATGTTTGTTATGTAAGACTGGGCGCACACTTATCTAGCAAATCTGCTTTAAGCGAAAACGTTTTTGCTTAAACATGCTCAAACATGTTTTTTTCAGTGATTAATTGTACAGTCGATCAGTCCTAGTGAAATGGAGGAGTACACGAGAGCGGAATAAGCAGACCTGATTTTCGAATACGGATGAGCCAATGGGAACAGTAGACAAGCTCACAGATTATATCGGGTCAAGTACCCACATAGGAGACATCCGGCCCATACGATTTTTCCACGACTGTTCCAAAAGTTAAGGGAAGGAGGGCACGTGGTGCCAAATTACAATTCCATTTCCACACAACTATTTTTGCTTATAACTTTAGACTCGGTCATTTCCGGGCCATGGTTCCTCACCTCAAATTGATACATGTGCCCTTCGCCATCATCCCTGAAAGTTAGTAACACTACCTCGGAAACTCCCTGTATAGGTAAATATGTTGTATAACAAGCTTCTAAAAAATACTCTTTGGATAAAATAAATGTATAAGCAAACCGAAAATTGGTGAGAGTCCAAAGTGCAATCAATATATTTCCGAACTGCATTTGTATTTATTGCACCGCTAAACATAAATGCACGTGTCACTCAAGACCATTGCTTCCATGGCTGTTGAGTCAGTAAATAGAACAGCGTCAGACTGTATTTCTACACGTGATTTTATGTAAACATGACAAAGACCTATTGCGATTTTTCCTGGAATCTCTCCATGCTTTTTATTATTTTTTTTTGTTGTGTACATTTTATTCAATTGTCGGTTTCTGGTTTAATTATGTGAACCCTACTTACTTGTAATTTAATACTAGTATGTATCCCGATGTGTTTATTTTTATTTTTGTTGTGAACATTTTATTGAATTATCGGCTTCTGTTTTTATGTGATTTTCGTATTTGATTCTAATAACAGTAATATGTATTCTACTGTCTTTATTTTTATTTTATTAGGTAAATTTTTATGTAACTCTTTTGATCTCATTATGTAAATCGTATCTGCATGTAATTTCCTAAATCCTATTCAGTTGTATGTTCAATTATGTAACCAAGTTTTGATCCTGGTTGAGTGTAAAAGAAGGCAATACGGCCTTAACTCTGCCAGTTAAATAAAGCCATTATTATTATTATTATTATTATTATTATTATTATTATTATTATTATTATTATTACTACATATGCCTTATAGCTAGTCTTCTACTCTGCCTTCAAGAGATGCATTTAGTATAAATTCCAGGTGTTTCCCTGATTCTAGGTAACTTCTTCGTTTCCTATGTTCTGTGTGTTGCCTGCATTCAGGACAGTCCGGAAACTTAATGATCGCTCCTTAAATGCCCTACTTTAGAGTTTAGAAACGAAAGACCAAAGGTTCGAAAAGAGTTAGGGTTAAACTCAATTGTTCCTAAGAATTGGACGAACTCTAGATTAAGAGACGATGTCCTCCGATCGGAATGGTAGACCCAAGGGTTAGAAACATCCGAATACGAGTCTGGTACTTTACCAGGAGTCAACACGCTCTGCTCAAAATGTTTTATAAACCAGGAAACTTAGAAGAAAGGAAGTATTTATCTCTAAGTCAATCGAAATTTTGATTCAGGTACTGTATCTAACGAAGTAGTGCAGCTCTTTGCATACTAGAATATGAAATATTCATCGCTGATTATGTGCTTTCATCCGTAACGAATGTACAATAGAATTTTAAATTACTAGACGCTCTGTAAAGCGAAATAGCTTCCTTGGAGCTCGGGACAGCAAGCCACTGATAATCCGACGTCCACTCGCTGAATTTTTAATCCGTACTGCAACTACAAAGGCTACGTGTGGCTTCACTTACCAGCATTAAGGGTGCTTCATAGTGCACTTCAGACTGTTGCTGAATACTTCATAGTCGTATGTTCTGGAAAGTCATCTTTGTAAGAAATTAGTTCGTGTTGTGCCTTAACGTAAGTGTCTCATTATGGTTACTTCAATGTAAGGTTGAAAATCATGTTGGATAAAGAAATTGATTTCGAGAAATTAACATCACTCTTTTTCAGCAACTTATACTTTAGACTTATTTACTGTAATTACTCATTTATTTATTTATTTACGTATTTATTTACATATTACAGTATTTATTTATTTATTTATTTATTTATTTAGTTATTAATTTATTTACGTATTTATTTATTTACTTATTTACGTATTTATTTATTTATTTACTACTTATTTAATTAATTATTTATTTATTTATTTACATATTTACTTATTTACGTATTTATTTATTTATGTATTTATTTTCTTATTTATTTATTTACGTATTTATTTATTTACATATTTCCGTATTTACTTATTTATTTAGTTATTTAGTTATTCATTTATTTACGTATTTATTTATTTACTTATTTACGTATTTATTTATTTATTTACTTATTTATTTATTTACGTATTCATTTATTTACTTATTTATTTATTTACTTATTTATTTACGTATTTATTTACTCACTCACTCATTCAATCATTCATTCATTCATTCATATTTACTTATTTACTCATTTAGTTATTTCCTTATTTCTTATTTATTTACTTATTTACCAATTTAAATGCATTTATGTACTTCTCTATTCCACTATTTATTTATTTATTTATTTACTTATTTATTTATTTATTTACGTATTTATTTATTTTTTATTTATTTTTTATTTATTTACGTATTTATTTATTTACGTATTTATTTACTTATTTATGTATTTATTCACTTATTTACGTATTTATCTATTTATTTATTTATTTACAGTATATATTTATTTATTTACGTATTTATTAATTTGTTTACTTATTTATGTATTTATTTACGCATTTATTTATTATTCATTTATTTACAGTATGTATTTATTTACGTATTTATTTACTTATTTATGTATTTATTCACTTATTTACGTATCTATTTATTTATTTATTTATTTATTTACAGTATATATTTATTTATTTATTTATTTATTTAATATTTATTTACTTATTTACAGTATATATTTATTTATTTACGTATTTATTTATTTGTTTACTTATTTATGTATTTATTTACGCATTTATTTATTTATTTTTTATTCATTTATTTACAGTATATATTTATTTATTTACGTATTTATTTACTTATTTATTTATTTACAGTATATATATATAATATATATATATATTTACGTATTTATTTACTTATTTATTTATTTACAGTATATATATTTATTTATTTATTTATTCATTTATTTATTTATTTATTCATCTGCTTGTCTGAATATTCCATTCACAGAGTTCTGCCCAAGAGCACAGGTGTGGACTTGTGCGACTACTGGCTATAACGATCTCAAATTGGCGGTCCCTTCGGAGTCGTTATAATCGATTTCGAGTGTAATTAAATTTATAGTCTTATCTATATCTAATAATAAACAAATATTTCTGAAAAAGACTTCTCCATTGGAATTCTTAGTTTGCCTGGAATAGCTGACTGCCGTTCTAAAAACAGAATGGCCAGGCAATAATGTGCATACGCTAGTTTACAAAAGCTTGGTTTGCTTGTTTTCAGATCGTGAAGGAAAACATACGTGGTTTGTAGGAATACCAGAATGCACCGTGCGTTATATGGAGGGTTGCCAGGCGTTCTGTATATCGATGGCTAAGAAGTGATCCCTCGGATCTACAAACATGGTAATTTAGTTTAACTATCTACATTATTATTTAGATTAACTACATTATTATTATTATTATTATTATTATTATTATTATTATTATTATCACAAAATTGGACAGTTAACTAATATTTTGTCCTCGAGTAGGAAATATACACAGGGTGTTTCCGAGGTGGTGTTACAAACTTTCAGGGATGATGGCGAAGGGCACATGTATCAATTTGAGATAAGGAACCCTGGTCCGGAAATGACCGAGTGGAAAGTTACAAGCAAAAATAGTTATGTGGAAATGAAATAATTTTGTTCCTTTGTACATCTTATTTATGTGTATTTATCTGTACATCTTACACATACTGTATTCATCTGACGTTGTTTACGTTGTCTACTTACAGTATTCCATTCAGTGCGCTGTCTGAGGGGTGGGGACAGGAAACTACACTAAAGCAATGCAGATAGCGTAATGTGTAACGTACATGGTCGGTCCTGATATGCACGTCTGTAGACAGCAGTGTATGTGTACAAGTTGCAGTGTCCAGTCGATCAGTCCTAGTGAAATGGAGGAGTACACGAGAGCGGAATAAGCAGACCTGATTTTCGAATACGGATGAGCCAATGGGAACAGTAGACAAGGTCACAGGTTGTATCGTGGCAATTACCCACGTAGGAGACATCCGGTCCATACTATTTATCCACGACTGTTCCAAAAGTTAAGGGAAGGAAGATACGTGTTGCCAAATTACAATTCCATTTTCACACAACTATTTTGCTTATAACTTTCGACTCAGTCATTTCTGGACCATGGTTCCTTGTCTCAAATTGATACACGTGCCCTTCTCCATCATCCCTGAAAGTTTGTAACACCACCTCGGAAACATCCTGTATAAAAATTTGTCTATTTGATAAAAATTAGGGCCTACCTTCTTTAATTCACCTGCAAATTTTACAGATACGAGGTATTACTTTTTAGCCATCGATATACAGACCATGTCTTTTAACGATTTTGTCCTGCGTCCTGTATCAACTTTTCAGGACGCCCGAAATGTCCTGTAAGCCTACAAAGTCTTGAATGTCTAGAAGACAATGATGTGTAGGACTTCAGTTGTCAGCATTTATTAAAAGATAGAAACAGAATATCCAAGAGGCAGTATAAAGTCTGAAAGAAATATGAAAATAATTCAGACTGTCACATCAGAAAACAGATCAGCTTGTGTGAATCTGGGTGAAAAGATCAATTTTCATAAAATTGTAAATAAATTATAATATAAAGTAGAAAAAGTTCCGAGAATAACTTGGAATATTATTAGCATCTTAATGCATTTTTGAATGAAGAGATGTTACTTGTTTTCTTTTCTCTTTGTGAAAATAATTGCAAAAGTGTGAGAAAAACCTTCAACGCGGCCACCGAGGGAGCTGACTTGCTCTAAGAAGAGGAAAGGAAATAAAAAGTACAACAAAGTTTATAAAAACATTACTTCGCATAGATTTTTGGAGCTACGTCCCAAAGAAGATTAAATATACAGGGACATCATTTTATTTTTACTAACATTTTTAATATTAACCTGGCTATACCTTTGGATTAAATGATACTCGGGAGGAAATTAAATACAGAATAAATATGGGAAATGCCTGTTATTGATCGGTTGAGAAACTTTTATCATCCTGTCTGCTGTCGAAAAATCTGAAAGTTAGAATTTATAAAATAGTTATATTACCGGTTGTTTTGTATGGTTGTGAAACATGGACTCTCACTTTGAGAGAGGAACAGAGATTAAGGGTGTTTGAGAATGAGGTTCTTAGGAAAATATTTGGGCTAAGAGGGATGAAGTTACAGGAGAATGGAGAAAGTTACACAACACAGAACTGCACGCATTGTATTCTTCACCTGACATAATTAGGAACATTAAATCCAGACGTTTGAGATGGGCAGGGCATGTAGCACGTATAGGCGAATCCAGAAATGCATACAGAGTGTTAGTTGGGAGGCCGGAGGGAAAAATACCTTTAGGGAGGCCGAGACGTAGATGGGAAGATAATATTAAAATGGATTTGAGGGAGGTGGGATATGATGGTAGAGAATGGATTAATTTTTCTGAGGATAGGGACCGATGGTGGGGTTATGTGAGGGCGGCAATGAACCTCCGGGTTCCTTAAATGCCAGTAAGTAAATAGTAATACCTTTGGATTAACGCTCGAGAACAGGAAACGCCGTTTGCTACCCCCTTCCACGACTGAAGTTCGATGATACTGACGTAAAATACATACAAATCACTTTACTAGGTATAGGAGAGATGAAAAGTAGTTCATCCATTTACGTAAACTAGGAAATATCGCAATTTTGAGTTTGATATTTGTCATTAGGTTTTCGTTTAATCAAAATACAGTACAGTATTAACAATAAGTGTTTTTGAATAATTTCAAGGAAAAATTGTTCCGGGGCCGGGTATCGATCCGGGCTTTACAGGGAGCTACTACCTGAAAGCCAGATTTGTATAATACATTCGTTACTGGAGGTACGTTAACAGAAAGCCACAATTTAAGTCACACAGTATTGTGTGCACTCATAGTTGAGTTCTGGCGTCTTGTCAGCTCATTTGAGTTGTGTGGATACAGGGAGCTTTACAGGGAGCTACTACCTGAAAGCCAGATTTGTACAATAAGTGTTTTTACTCACGAACTGTTATCCATGTGGACATATTCATTATGCAGTGTATATTATACTGTCTACAGCACATTAGCATACAATATAGAGAATGAAGTTAAATTGAAAAATAATCATAATATGGATATTTAAACACATTTTTGAAAATGGTGGCCGTTCATTTCGATACAGGCTTCAGTTCTTTTGTGCATATTATCGCACTATAGACTATTGTACCTAATTCCAATTACCAGTTTCGTCCTTCGTACTAGTAACTCATGTTGAAATAATTCTGTACCTACTCTATAAAACAGTACCTTACGTACTGTAAATTCAATCTTCACTTCTGCCCGATTCGAAAGATAAAATTACTCAGACATGCTATCTACTGTCCGTCCAAGTGGTTTTGTCACAGGATCGTAGAAAGGGGAGAAATCACGTGGCAGTTAATTACTTAACGAGGCCCTTTTATTTAAGTTATTTTAAACAGTTGTATAATATTACTTAGACGTCCAATTCCTAACAGAAATTAATGTTTTCAGAAAAGAGCTAAGACAACCGAGCCACTAGCCTTTATAGAGGGGCGGGCAGAAGCGGGTGATGGAAATCTGGATGCGACGTAGGCAAACAGACGACAGTACCTGTGCAAAAATACGATTCAATATTGAAAAGTCTTTCGTCACTGGAAAACGCGAACATATTTCTTGAATGTACTATACTCACTAACTCAGTACTGCTTACTATATGCGGCCTTGGTTCTGTGTGGGAGGACAGTTGTAACTTTATTAATAGAAGGGTTGGGAGTGAAGTACATTCAAAAACTCAGGTACAATAAAAATTGAAGTAAAAATAAAATGATGTCCCTGTATTGTATTACACTGTAGGTAGGAACAATTGTCTGTGCACCAAGACGCTGTTGCTGCTGATGTGTGCAACAGACATCACAGTACCAAAAGAAATTCTATTATAGGTATTTCGTTACTTGCGATTTATAAGTTGCAGATATCGGTGTTAATACAGTTTTATTTAAAATACATATTTTTCTAAAATATAGTTTTTTTTAAGTAAGAGATAATTTTTAAATGCTCAAATTTTCTATACAATCTTTAAAATCCTGGTACTGACTTATTATATAATAAATTAGACTTCTAATTATTGCTCTTGTGGTCATGTTATTACTAGGCACTTCCCTGTTAAGTGGCCTGCACGATCGCCAGATATTAACCCAGTAGATATTGTCTGTAAGGCTATCTGAAGGAAAGAGTGTTCTGAGAAAACCTACAACAATAATTGACTCCATCGCACACACTATGGCAGATATTTCAGAACACGAACTCAGAACTGTTGCATACATAATTCAAATAGCGTCTCACTTGTACAAGAACAAAATGGTGGACATGTTCATCTACGATGAAGTCATGGCAATGGGTGGTGATGTAAAAAAATCTAATTTCTTGTGTGTAATATACCAGTGCTATAATTTTAAAAATTGTGTTGAAAATGAAGATAATATGAGCAATTAAAATTATATCTTGCTAAAAACTTTATATTCTAATGACAGTTAAGGACAACAAAATAAGAAAGAAACAAGAAAAGATTAACATCGTGTGTAAATAAAATTATCTGTATACTATCACAGAAATAAACATTCTACAAAGACTCGTTAAAATATACTGTCTCATTATCTTCCTTTCTGATTCACCCGTCTAATTTCCTCGCTCGCTCTCTGACTCACTCTCCCGTTCTGTCCTTCAATGCCTCAGTCTCTTGCTCACTTTCTGTCTCACTCTCTTGCTTGCTCTCTGACTCACTCTCCCGTTCTGTCCCTCAATGCCTCATTCTCTTGCTCACTTTCTGTCTCACTCTCTTGCTTGCTCTTTGACTCACTCTCCCGTTCTGTCCCTCAATGCCTCATTCTCTTGCTCACTTTCTGTCTCAGTCTCTTGCTTGCTCTCTGACTCACTCTCTCGTTCTGTCCCTCAATGCCTCATTCTCTTGCTCACTTTCTGTCTCACTCTCTTGCTTGCTCTCTGACTCACTCTCCCGTTCTGTCCCTCAATGCCTCATTCTCTTGCTCACTTTCTGTCTCAGTCTCTTGCTTGCTCTCTGACTCACTCTCTCGTTCTGTCCCTCAATGCCTCATTCTCTTGTTCACTTTCTGTCTCACTCTCTTGCTTGCTCTCTGACTCACTCTCCCGTTCTGTCCCTCAATGCCTCATTCTCTTGCTCACTTTCTGTCTCAGTCTCTTGCTTGCTCTCTGACTCACTCTCCCGTTCTGTCCCTCAATGCCTCATTCTCTTCCTCACTTTCTGTCTCACTCTCTTGCTTGCTCTCTGACTCACTCTCCCGTTCTGTCCTTCAATGCCTCAGTCTCTTGCTCACTTTGTCTTATTCTCTCGCTCGCTCTCTGACTCACTCTTCCGTTCTGTCCCTCAATGCGTCATTCTCTTACTCTCTTTCTGTCTCATTCTCCTGCTCCCTTTTTGCATCATTCTCTTCCTCTCTTTCTGTCTCATTCTCTTGCTCGCTTTCTTTCTCACTCTCTTGCTTGTTCTCTGACTCACTCTCCCCTTGTCCTTCAATGCCTCAGTCCCTTGCTCATTTTCTGTCTCATTCTCTTGCTTGCTCTCTGACTCACTCTTCCGTTCTGTCTCTCAATGTCTCATTCTCTTGCTTGCTCTCTGATTCATTCTTCCGTTCTGTCCCTCAATGTCTCATTCTCTTCCTCGCTTTTTGTCTCATTCACTTGCTTGCTCTCTTACTGTCTCATTCTCTTGCTCGCTTGTCTTATTTTCTTGCTCACTTTGTCTCATTTTCTTGCTCGTTTTCTGTTTCATTCTCTTGCTCGCTTTCTGTCTCATTCTCTTGCTTGCTTTCTGACTCACTCTTCCGTTCTCACTCATTCACTCTCCGTTCGCTTGGTGCTTCACTCTCTGACTCAATCTCCCAGGCCTTCTCTCACTCATTCACTCACAGAAATATCCACCCACTCGCTGACTCATTAGTTCACTCGCCTATTGACACCGTGACTCACTAACTCAACTATTGTCTGAATCATGCTCTCATTCCATTTCAGTTTCCTTTATGTTTTACAAAAGTGTTGTAAATTCAGTATTATACCGGTATTCTGTATTTGTCAGTTACGGATACCGAAGTGCCACTATTAAGAAATGTGAGTGAAACAGTAAATGGGAAGCCTCTTGAGTGTGTAAGTAATACTCGGATGTTTGATTATGTAGTTCTCTGGACACGGCAAGGTGTTGGCAGAGCAATGAGGTTTATTGAATGTCTGAACGCTCCCGGAGCAGGAAATTACTACCTTGTGCGCCGTCGAGAGGAGAAAAATGACTGCCAGTTCTCCCATTCCCTCCTGATTCGCTTCCCGCACGTGGGAATCCACAGACAGTCAGTTCGATAACGTTATATATAGCAGGAGCACAACCTGATTGCGAGGCCATTACAGTCCCCGTGTACCATCATGCCATCTATTGCGCACTTCTTCCTATCAAAGCGTCCACTCTGTTCCTGTCATTGGTTAAAAGAATTAACTTCATGAATGTTTATCGAAAACATTTGCATTTTAATTATAGTAGAGTTACACATAGCGAGATCGGGTATTGTTTAGGAAACGTGATTGGTAAACAACAAAGAGGTATAGGGTCGTATTCATAGACAAGACTTTGGATCAAAGTTGACTTTAGAAAGTACAAAGTCACCATTTTCCTATTCACAGTCGACACTTTGACGAAAGTAAACTTCAATCACGACTTTACTTCGAAGTCGCCGAAAATCTAGACTTTGACTTTGACTTTCGTTCGTGGACATAAGGAAAATGGTTGATATTTAAAAAATTGTTGAATTTTCCGAGAATATTAAGGATATCTAAGGGATTATTAAAGCTGTTCATGTTTCTTGGCTTATTATTAGATATAGATAATAAATTCAAATCAAGGTACAGATTTGATATATATTATATATCCTCGTCATGTTTCAACATTCATTGATCAATAATAAAGAGGATTATCATTCTATTCCACCAATAATTGAATTTCTTACTTCATCGCGATGTTACACTACAGATTATTGATGGCTTAATATTGATTTCACTGTTTAATTCTATACAGAATATGTTATACAGTTGGATATGCAGTTAATTTTTAATCCTGCGGTCGTCATAATGTTTTCTGAATATTGATTTCAATTAATTTGTAAGTAGTCTGTATTAGTGGCATCTTCTTATCTTCCATATTTTCAAAATAAAATTATTTTATAACGAAATAATTCGAGGGTTTAATGTGAACCTAACGTAATTACAATCGATGTTTTATTCACAACAAAATTCTTAGAAAGCAATACTATTTCAGATGAACTACACCATCATGTTTTGTAATTACGAATTGTATTGCATTATATACGAGTGCAAGGCTGTTCGGAACTGAGTTACGATTTTTATGACCAAGTAGAAGAACGAATTATTATCTATTGGTGTAAAGATCTAAAAATGTCAAATTTTTTACTTACGTTAGTTTCACACTAAGCTCACGAATTATAATTTTATTATTCTTATGTAAAGCTGCAAGAACAGCTAACAATCGCTTCACATGTACCGATGTTCAATTGTTTCATTGATTTGTGTCTCAAAAGATGGCTCTGATTGTGGCAATGCCTACTCTATTTCAACTATCTATTAATTTAATTCGTTTAGAAGGCAGTGATTTTGATTGCCAACATTAGAACAAGATCGTCAAATCTCGACTTACCGAAGTCAAAGTCTCAGAAGTATTGTCTATGAGTAGAATTTTTAAACAAAGTTAAACTTTACTACGAAAGTCGACATTGGAAAGTCTTCATCCAAAGTCTCGTTTATGAGAGTCATTATAGTCATTAGTTCCTAAAATATCGTCATCACCTTCGTTATCGATCAGAAACTGTCGCTCTGTCGAGCGATACTTCATAACTTCCACTTCACCCCCATCTGCGAAGTGAAACAAACACATCAACATAAATTGGTCTTATTAACTGGCTTCATATGGGTGAATGATAAACAATCAAATAACCACGAATTGTAAAAAAAAAAAAAAAAAAAAACTTTATAGTACTTTCAGTGGTGTGATAGTATTAATACATGTTGAAATTGCTACTCGTTATCATTTTCACAAGAATGGAAAAATTATCCATTCTGAAGTGGTTTATGAGGTTTTATATAATTATTTCATGTCCATCTTGAATAGAATATTCGTGAAACTGTACAATGTTAAATTATTCCGGGAAAAAAAGTCGTATTAGTTCTAATGAACTATTATGAAACTGTAAGTCTTCAATTTCGCATACTATTTATTATTGCTTTCATTTTTTTTAAATTAGGTATTTGATTTCTAATTTTGAGCCATTTCTTGTAATACCTCCTTAATGCCAATTGTTGTTACTAAATAATGTATTTAATTCGTAAATTTTAAGTCATCTCTTAGTACAGCTATTTATTGCTTCTAAAATAATGTATTTAATAGCTATTTTATTTTTATTTATATATATTTCTTCCTATAACCATTACAGGTTGCCATTGACAAAGATACCATGATACAATAAATATAGAGAAATGCCTTGAGGCTTTATGAAACATATTTTTGTTGTTACAGTGAAAAATAACAAATTGAAATAGATTGAAACACAAAATAATATACGAAGTAACGTCAAGAAGATGTGAATTAAAGTCATGGTCCATGTATATAATGCCTGAAAGTAGCTATTGATCCTTTGCGTGTTTGTTTTTAAAATAATGTGTTTAATCTGTAATTACAGTCAGTGTATTGTTATTAGCAGGGAACGGATTTATATGGACTAAAAATATATGAAATATGTAAATATATATGTAGTTATTTTTACCAAAATATGGAATTAAATATGGATTTTTACCAAAATATGGAATTAAATATGGACTTAAAATTATAAAAAAATGACTATGTACGTTAAATATTGGTACATTTTAATCAAACTAAACAAAAAATATAATGGACGTACCTTATCTTCCAATGTAGTTTCAACAAAACACAATTTTTATTGTCTGTTACCATAACAATAGGTTACAAACATTTCTTTCAAGTGCTGAAAAGTGAATCTTCTTCTATTGTCTCTGAGGATAGATTTATACTGACTAAAAGAGCGTTCGACGTCACAAGAAGTAACTGGTACATAATTCAATTTCACAATGTCTGCTGGGGATAAGTCCAAGTTAATCTTCACTGTTGATTCACCACTCATCACAGCAACAAGCTTTTGTAGTTCTTCATATCCAGGGTTTTTTGAAAGTACAGTGTCCACCTTAGCTCTTACTGCATCTGCAACTTTACCTCTACCACGATTCAGTTGTTCCACAGTACTATTTATAATTTCAAAACTTTCAGATAGTGAAAGGTGCCTATTTTGGAGACTTTTGAGCGTTTTTATGATGCATGAAAATGTATGCTGAATGTGAGCTAAGTCATTCTTCACACTTATGTCACAGGTAACTGTTTTCGCAGTATCAATTGAGACTGCATCTTCAGAGTCCAATGCAAGGAGAACATTGTTAATAGAGTCTATATGTTCGGCATAATATTCAACTGCTTCTAGCCATGTACCCCATCTAGTTAAAATTGGCTTTGGTGGCAATGGAATTTCAGGGTACATTTCTTTCAACACGTTAACTCTACTGGGAGCTTTGAGAAATACTTTTTTCACTGATGAAATCAACAAATCTACTTTAGGGAAATTGTCTCTGACCACTTCTGCCACACGATGAAATGCATGCGCCACACAAGTAAAATGAGTCAATTTAGGATATTCAACAGATAATGCTTGTCCAGCTTTGACCATATAAGGGGCAGCATCGCTAATAAAGAATAACACATTATCGTACATAATACCCTTTGGCCACAGGATACCCATAGCTTCGTTGAACAGTTTAACTATAGTTTTGTTATTGCACTTTTCTAGAACATCACAATGTAAAAGAATTCGTTCAGAATATTGTTCACTTAACAAACCGATAACTACATTACCAACAAGTCTACCTTCTTTGTCGGGAGTCTCATCAATGGAAACCCAAATTGAACTGTCTTTAATTTCATCTCTTATCTTCTGTATTGTCTCATCGTAGATGGATGGAGCATACGTCTTCCTAAGTGTTGACTCATCCGGGATTGTATGTTGAGTATATTTTTCAAGGAATTCCCTGAAGACCTTATTCTTTAGTTTGTAGAGAGGAATATCAGCAGAGATGAGAGAACGGCACAGGTCGATGTTAAACTCAGATCTTACATTCGATGTTGTTGGTTGTGTTAAAAACAATTGTCTCTGCTTGGAATTTAGTTGTTTGTTGGCCTGATGTTTACTAGTTGTAATGTGTTGTTGCACCAGGAACTTTTGTGTAGATGATACTGCACACTGACACAAATTACAAAATAATATTTTATTGTCAGTTGATAAACCATCTTCTTTAAATTCTGAAATGTAACTTGTTAGTTTTGATTTTAAATTGACTGAATGACGTACTTTTGGCATATTTACCGTCTTTATAGTATGATTTACAAAACTGAACCTATGTGTACTCTGACTGGCATTTAACTGTTGAGCTGCACAACTGAAGTCTGTTAAAAATTTTAAATTAAATTAATACAGTTTTGTAACTTACTTTCCCATTGTTGATAGGACTGCTAATTTTCAAATAACTCTGATGTTAAAGGGATTACTGAACATGTGTTTAAATCTCTATTGTTGAAATGTATTTTTAAAAGTTAATGGAATTTTGTTTTGTTTTATTGTTAAACCTAATATAATATGGACTGTTTTATATGAAATATGGAAAATATATGGAAATTAACGAAAATATGTACTAAACTCTAAAATATGGAAAAATATGGAAAATAAAAGTAGGATTTTTCAACCCTACACATTGTGAAACATAAAGATAATGCAAAATATAAATTATATTAGCTTTATAAGCAAATATGTATTTACATATAAATCCTTTCCCTGGTTATTAGTATCTCTTTGTTGTTACCTATTGCTTTAAAAAGAATGTGTTTAATTTGTACAGTAATTTTAAGTCAATTTTTCTACTATTCCTTTACTGTTTATATTTGTTTTTAAATCTTTTGTATTGTCCCTACTATTATAATTATATTGCCCTTCAAGAACTTCGGTATTCGTTAGTTGTAAGTCATTACTTGTCTTATTATTTTAATTATTGTAATGTTCCTGAATCACGTATGTAACTTGTAACCGTAAACCATTGCTTGTAATGCAAATCAAGATTTCAGGTATAACTCCCTGTAAAGTTGATTTGAATAATTTCGAGGGAAAAATTATTCAAATCAACTTTACAGGGAGTTATACCTGAAATCTTGATTTGCATAATACACGTCACTGTTCGTTAACAGAAAACCACAATTTAAGTCACACGGAGTTAGTGTGCACTCGAAGTTGGTTGCTTGACGGTTGTCAGCCCACTTTGAGGTCTGTGGATATATAGGGAAAAATTGGATCGGTGTCGGTTAGAGTTCCCGAGTAGCTCAGTGGTAGAGCGTTGGTACGTTAAACCAAAGGTCCCGGGTTCGATACCCGGCTCCGGAACAATTTTTCCCTCGAAATTATTCATTGCTTGTAATATCCCTTTATTACTCTTACCTGTTCCATTGCTCATTAATTAAGTATTAATTTGAAAGTGAAAGTCAAACTTTGTTATATTAATGTACTATTGATTATCGTTTTAGGTCGTGTATTTACTCTGAAACGGTTAGACATTCTTGTATATCTTTTGCAATGATTATTCCTCAAACATCTCATTAATCTTTAACAGGATCCATTTTTCATTAAGGTGCATTCTTCTACATAATTCAAGTGAATTGTAACTGTGACCACTATTTTATATTGTAACTTTACTATTGTTTATTGGTTATACAATATGTATTTTGATGCCAACTATAAGCCTAATATACCTCAGGGTGAAATAGGGTTTATTAAATTTGATAATAACAAAAATGCCGTTGAAGTGCGTCAGTGGAGGTGGGAGTACGAAACAGAACCCCAAACCCGGCTAACAATTAAACGCATTATTGACAAGTTTGAGGCGCATGGAACGATTTGTGATATTCACAAAGGAAGATCGGGAAGACCGCGTACAGCTAAAAGTCCTGCTTCGTTGGCTCTCATGTTGGAAAGGTTTGTTACTTCTCCACAGAAGTCTGCTACGCAATGTGCACGTGAAGTGGGGATTAGCAGTACAAGTCTACGACGAATTCTGAAAGCTGCTGAGTGGAAGGTATACATCCCACGATTATTGCATGCGATTAATGATGACGATCCTGATCGTCGAATGCAATTTTGCGAATAGTAACTGAAGACGAACAATTTGTGACGAAGGTAGTGTGTCTGGTGAGGCCACGCACGCTGGAGGACCTTCGCCAGGAGATTACAGCGATCTCCAGTGAAACATTGATCGACGTAACTGCGGCGACCGCTCGTCATTGCGTTGTGTCTGGCTCCAACATTTTGAACATCTACAGTAACCATGTGCTTAACTGACGACAGTAGGGGAGTAGTGGGTACAGTGAGACACAAAATATTAGGACATATATTATGCAAGTGATAATTCAAATATTTTTAAAATCAAGTGCAATAGAAATACACATTAAAACATGGAATATAATAATACATGAACAAAAATGTTAATAGATAAAGGACATAATATACAATACGTGTTTGTCAAAGAAATGCAAATGTCTCGCTGTTCCCATTCGGGAGGGTACATTGAGACACCACAGTGTCTATTAACGGACATTGAAATGATTTATATTAATTTCAAAAGAAAACAAAACCTTGCTGTCTCTTTATCTTGACATGTTCTGTAGGCTTATTTAGAATCATTTTGATGTCTGACTTCGAAACCATTTAAACGTCTGGAACATTTGGAAAAGTGAATTTTCCATGACTATTCAAACTTTTTGCGAAAAAATGGAATGAATTTTTGGTGGCAATAAAGCTTATAATTATAAGAATTTAATGTAATTCTTTATTATTTTTTAATATTTCCTTAAAATTAGTGAATAATTTTTTATTTATGAAACCATTAAAATGTAATGTATCCATTATTTTAAGCTATAGTTCCTAAATTGGTTACTAGTATGTTCATTTTTAATGTTAGTTACTGGTAAATGTAATATAATTACAGTTTGTTTTTTCAAACCGTTGGTACATGGGGACAGTGAGACGTCTCAGTGTACCCTTCAATGGCATGTCTCACTATTCCCTTTAAGCATAGTTAATTTAAAAATGACGCCATCACTTCAAAATTAAAACAAGAAAGACGAAACTTTGCCAAACATAATCTAAAATACCATAGTATTAGGTAGCAAGAGATTCATATTTATATCTCATTTGTATATCCAATATAACCTTCATTAAACACAAGCCAAAATTTTACTTCTAGAGTGAAAAATTACGAATTATTTTTTCATCACTCACCTTTATAACTAGAATCAAATCGAGTATGAAAATACTGTTACTTTACTCATGCAACATACAACTCCACTGTTACCAACATATCAACATAAAAATTTATCATCTAATAAAAAATGTCTCACTGTTCTTCCTGTCTTACTGTACCCACTTCACCCTTACTGCATGTATGATCGGTATTTAAATGTAAAACAAACACGTAATACATAGTTTTCGTTCCTTAAAGAGTGTATATTATTTTGGCGGACTCTGTATATTACCTCAAAAATAAAATAGAAAACCAGAGACAGAATTGGAAACAGCGTGTCTACAGAATGAAGGACTCTACTACTTCCCAAAAAACTATGAACTACCTACCAACCTAAAGGACGAAAAAGTCAGGGAACTCAGACGGAAGCATGGAAAGACCTTTAAGGGGTTAAGTACAGCTTATAGCAGTAAAATTTTGGAAATATTCAACATTTTTTTCCTCCATTACTGTATCTTCCTACAATAATGAAACTTAGTATGTAAAGCACTGTCCTTCTATCCTTAAGTCACACAGAATTTATGTGCACTCAAAGTTGGGTTCTGGCGCCTTGTCAGCCCATTTGAGCTGTGTGAGTATAAAGGAAAAATTGTGACCGTGTCGTGTATAGTTCCTGGGGTAGCTCAGTCGGCAGAGCATTCATGCCCTAAGCGAAGGGTCCCGGGATCGATACTCGGCCCCGGAACAATTTTTCCTTGAAATTGTTTAAACCTGATTTACAGGGAGCTGCTACTTGAAAGCCAGATTTGCATAATTGTCCTTCTGCAATATGAAAAAAATATTTTACGACTAAAAAAAATTAATTACAATTTTTTTTCAACATTAAATTCACTGTGCAGTGACGGAGCGTTTCCCACATAACTCAAAAACTACACAACATTCTATGATGAAATTTGTTGTGTGTATTTTTGCATGTCATATCTACAATATGATGCAAGATCACTTCTCTACCTTTGATAGATTGTCTGATAAAAAATAGTCATTTTTTTTAATTGTTAAATATCAGTATTTTCTTCTAACACAAAATTTAAAAAATATATATTAAGGAATGCAGTTGAAAGAGCATGATACTGCCGGGTAATCTTTTGGCGAATCCTCGGACCTAACTTCATCTCACTACATCTCGCCAAAAATTATTGCAAAAAATTGCACAAAATTGTAAAAATTGTAGAAAATTACTAAATTGTAAAACTGTAAAAATTTGTAAAAATTGTAATTGTAATATTGTAAAATTTTTACTTGTTCCACATCTTAAAGCTTCATTGCTCATGTAAGATCTATGGAATACAATAAATGAATGAATGAATGAATCAGTAAACATGAGTTTCAGTAATAAAATAAAAGAGAGAGAACACGAAGAAATTAACAAGTTTTTTAGTTATGAGGGAAACGCTTCATCACTGCACATAAACTGCCACCATTTTAAATTTTGAAAAAATAATATATAAATAATTCTTTTAAATCGTAATTTTTTTTTCATATAGCAGACGGACAGTGTATTACACATTGATAATTTATAGCGTCAATGAATTGTGTTCTATAGTGTCAGTGAAATGCGTCATAGTGCCACTACAGTGAGCGAGATGAGAGTAAAGTGAAAGACTATTGAAACTTATGTAGGGCCTATACATATGTAGGTTGTATTGTAAAATTAGGTATTTTATGTTTTATTATTCATTGTAATTATTGTGTTAAATTGTATTGTGTATTCTTATTGTATTGTGTATATAATTGTACTGTGTATTGTATAATTGTACTGTGCATTGTATAATTGTACTGTGTATTGTATAATTTTACTGTGTATTCTATAATTGTACTGTGTATTGTATAATTGTACTGTGTATTGTATAATTGTATTGTGTATTGTATAATTGTACTGTGTATTGTATAATTGTACTGTGTATTGTATAATTGTATTGTGTATTGTATAATTTGTATTGTGTATTGCTTATCATTTTATTGTGTATTGTTTATATTGTGTATACCACTGTCACCGGGTGCTTGCCCACTTGCAGTGTAAATAAATACATACAAGAAAAATACCAATTTTCATTATTCCACAAGATACAGTAATGGGGGAAAAAAATGTTGAATATTTCCAAAAATTTAACTGCTGCAAACTGTACCTAACCTCTTAAAGCCGGAACAAGCCTATAACATGAAATAATGATGAGATGATCTAAGAATCCGCCCCTTATTAATAACGACAACACGTTTAACCTCGCTTCACGCAACCTACTCGACGCCTCATTTCTGTAACGTCAGACCATTTGTAGTTCAATTATTTGCACAAAGTCAAGTCTTCAAGAGACATCGTTGCTGTCACAACACTCACTGGAGGATGCAGCAATTGTTTATAGAAGTGACACACCCGCTACTTAAGTGATTGGCCTCATTAGCCCCAGTCTCAAAGGGCACGCCCTGTCGCTTGCTGTTTAACTGCACTCTCCCCTCAAATGACATGAAATTAACCCTTCATCCAACGATAAAAATAAGTCTCGAATGTGACGCACATTTCATGCATTTTGTAACAAGTCAGTTCCTTTACTATATTAAGAATACTTACACTAGTTGCTTGAATTATTTTATAGTACATTATGCAATGAGCCTATAATGAAGGTAATTAAGAAGCGAGTATGGATATTTATGAAACGAGCGCAAGCGAGTATGGATATTTATGAAAAGAGCGCAAGCGAGTTTCATAATTTTCATACGAGCTTCTTAATTACCATTATAGGCGAGTTTCATACGACTTTTTATGCTCGACCATATTTCTAACTTGATATTATTAATTTTATTTGTATCTGACCTTGACCAATGTCCGTATGTTGTGAGATGTGCGGAGACGCGAAAGTATTCATTTTTCCGAGGAACAGATGTTCACATTGACCTTGCTAGGCCATAAGAACCTACAGAGATAACATTGAAATTAAATTAGACATTGAAAAACGAGATGACAAATTGAATTTATTTGAATATTATTTACAATTAACGCTAATTATTATAGTAACAGAACATAACCTTCTGCGACAGTATTGGATTTCCAGCCTCCGTGACTTTTCGCTAATTGTCTTTCGATTGCATATCCGAGAATAATCGATACTTGCGGTTTTATAACGGTAGAAAGCTGACCTGTCATTGGCTGAACAGTTGTAACCTGAGTCGTCATTGGCTGAAAGATCTGACCTTTAATGAGTAGGTGTACTTTAATGACATGCATTAAAGGTCTGCTACCAGGTGTATAATTACTGTCATTTCGGCACGGTCGAGCATAAAAGAATTTATGTGTGCAATAAATTCATATGTGGAATAAATTCGTATGTGCCCCAATAAGATTTTTTGTTTTCTGAATTCCACATGAAAGTCATTTGTTGTAATTTCAAAACTAAAGGCTCAATGACAATGAAAATTAAACATAACGTAAGCGTTAACTTAAGAATGTAAACGTTACGGTAAAATCAAGAAGTCATACCATCATTCACGATGGGAACATGAACATAACAACAATAGTTTCGTGATATGTTACATTCTAGTTGCACGTTAGTTATAGTTATAATCAGATATCCTACTAATTGGAACACGTGTTCTGTAATAGTGAATTTCTTAGATAAATAAATTAAGCCTGTATATAATACTGTATATTGAATTTATTAACAGAATGTTATATTTACTCTGTAATTTGCCAATTATAGCTACATTTTACATTTTTGGCTATGATATCTGTACTTAACTCTTTTTAATTTATTTTTATTTGGTATTTTTCATTTATATTATCTGTGTCTTTTATTTACGTAGTATCTATTTGTTTTTTTTTTTTTTCATTTTTAATTTTTAATTTGTAATTACACTTGTATCTTGCATTTGTATCTGTTTTATCTCTTTTTTCATGTTATATGCAATTCGATGTTTTATTTTAAACAAATATCTTTACTGTCTATTGTAATTGGGGCTTTGCCCTGTTAAGTAAATAAATAAATACGTAAGTAAATAAATAAATGAATAAGTAAGTAAATAAATAAGTAAATAAATAAGTATGTAAATAAATAAATAAGTAAATAAATAAATAAATACGTACGTAAGTAAGTAAATAAATAAATTAATAAATGAATAAGTAAGTAAATAAATAAATAAGTAAATAAATAACTAAGTAAATAAATAAATATGTAAATAAATAAGTAAATAAATAAATACGTACGTAAGTAAATAAATAAATGAATAAGTAAGTAACTAAATAAATAAATAAGTAAATAAATAAATAAATACGTGCGTAAGTAAGTAAATAAATAAATGAATAAATGAATAAGTAAGTAAATAAATAAATAAATAAATAAATATGTAAATAAATAAATAAATGAATAAATAAATAAATAAATACGTACGTAAGTAAGTAAATAAATAAATGAATAAATTAATAAGTAAGTAAATAAATAAATAGATAAGTAAATAAATAAGTAAATAAATAAATGGATAAGTAAATAAATAAATAAGTAAATAAATAAATATGTAAATAAATAAATAAGTAAATAAATAAATAAATGTCACTTGAAAACTCGTTCAGTCCGTAGACAGGTGGATAAAAAAACTAGCCAAATCATTTCATAAAAAATGGACTAAACCGTTTTGGGATCACATTCTTCAATTAAGGAAAGAAAGAGAAAATAAAAAGGAGAGTAAAGGAGGGGAATATGGAGCAAAAGGAAGGGAATAACATATAATAGAAGGGAGGGGATAGACGAGGAGGAAGAAGAGTAGATTGAGGTGAAAGAACAAGGATAAGAGGAGAAAGAAAAGATTAAGGAACAAGAATTATAGAAGAAAGAGGAGTCTGAGTAAGTAGAAGTGTAAATAAGAAAAAGAAGTAGAATAATAGTCAATAAGAGGTGGAGAAAATGAAGAGATATAATTATTACTAGGAAGAGAATGAGATGACGAAGAAAATGGATAATTATTATCAAAGTCTCAACTGAGCAGAAAGCTGAAATTCCTTCTCGCTGTCGTACAAGACAATATGATCTTCGTGTACATGCATTATCGATCCCGCATTGTTACTGCTTGATATTGTAATGGTCTGAGCCAAGGACTCCCTCAACAGAGTCTTCCTGCCTCGACGGAAATATTAATGGCGTGTGGGAGACAGATACGAACGGAATGGGGGAACAGAAGACGTTTTCCGCGAACAAGGAACTGTTATTACACGAGTGACAAGCGGGGGAAAGGGAGACGCTCTTTCTAGTTAGGCTCAGACATCTGAATACCGTCGGTACGTGTGTTGTGCCTAATTAATTATTTCTGCGGCGGTATAACATTGTCCTCGGTGTAATGGATTAAGTATGCGCGTCACTCACCGGGCTGTTTTTATCCTTTAATGTCAAACTGGGGCTTATTACAAAACTACGTAAACATGAATTTTGTGCGATGACGTGGATGTAGCGAAACGGGAAAACAATTTATTGTGGAGATGGAATGGAGGCCGAGCAACAATTACAAGAATTAATCAAAGTTAACAAAAATAAGTAATATCGTCGTGATGCTGACACATTTTAAACATTTATTTTGTTTTGTTTTTGTCGTGTTTGCTATTCCATATGAACCTCTCAGGTTCAGAACGACTGAAAAAAGAGTAAAATTTCGATATTCTCTTTGTCAGAAATAACCTACCCTAGTTTACAATCTACAAATCTAATTTTAATATAACATCGACTTCGACAAGAGTACGGTGGGTATAGACCGAGTGCAGAACACGTATTGTATTGTATTGTATTGTATTGTATTGTATTGTATTGTATTGTATTGTATTGTATTGTATTGTATTGTATTGTATTGTATTGTATTGTATTGTATTTATTTATTTACATTCCATGGTATTCGTACATTGCTTCACAGCTAGAATACGGAACATGTCAAAAAAATGTAATAGTACTACAAAGTTTTAATTATAGTCACAGTCTAGTTGAAATATATACAGAAGAGTTTTACAATGCACTAGTACAACACAGTAAATACCGAAAAGACTCTCGTGACCAGAATATTATCTATATATATATAATTTGAACTGGTAATGAAAATTACGGGAAAATGGCTGAACGGATTTTAATAAATGACCCCTCATTTTGAAGCTTGGAACCCAAAGTTTTTCAGAAAAATAGTAGTTTTCAGTGAAATGTAAATTTTCCTATATCATTTTCCTATTTTCCAAAATCCATCTGTCGTCAGTTTTGAGAATAATGGCTTTTCAGAATAAAACAAACCACAAACACACTACAATAAGCAATATCACACGAAGGCTACAACCTGCAGGATTGCTGACATATTTAGAGTTCAGATGGCTCAGATTCTCTGACATCATAATGTCAGTATGTCGATCTTCATTTGTGTAATTTTTTCAGAAAGTTTCTGTAATATTGGTTATTAAAAACTTCAAGACTTACTAAAAAGAATTTACAGGTCAGATTCTCTGGTGTGTAATTTTCTGAGTACAGTGTCTGTGTATTGGATATTAAAAATTACAGAACTTAAGAATGTCTGATGACACTATTACCATTAAAAATGAAATATTATTATAGTGAATGCCATGATGTGACTATTTGCCACTAATTATACAGATTAATGCTTTATTGATGATATGAAAGTGAAACCTTTTGGGGTTGTATAAGTAGGCGTAGAGAATATATGAAGTTAGATCTTCATTTCTGTAATATTTACTGAGTGATGGCTATATAGTAATCTATACAAAACTTACGTAAGATAATTATTCTTATTAAAAATGAAATATTTTTATAGTTATGAATCAAGTGGCATAGGTCTTTTCTATTATATTTAATGGCGGTGTGATGTAGATATTTAAAGCTGAAAGTTAGAATTTATAAAACAGTTATGCTACGGTTATTTATGGTTGTGAAACTTGGACTCTCACTTTGAGAGTAACAGACATTAAGGGTGTATGAGAATAAGATGCTTAGGAAAATATTTGGGGCTAAGAGGGATGAAGCTACAGGAGAATGGAGAAAGTTACACAACGCAGAGCTGCACGCATTGTATTCTTCACCTGACATAATTAGGAACATTAAATCCAGACGTTTGAGATGGGCAAACTATGTAGCATGTATGGGCGAATCCAGAAATGTATTTAGAGTGTTAGTTGGGAGGCCGGAGGGAAAATGGCCTTTGATGAGGGCGAGACATAGATGGGAGGATAATATAAAATGGATTTGAGGGAGGTGCGATATGATGGTAGAGACTGGATTAATCTTGCTCAGGATAGGGACCAATGGCGGGCTTATGTGAGAGCGGCAATGAACCTCCGGGTTCCTTAAAAGTAGGTAAGTACTAGTACAACACAAAGGGTTAGTATCGATACTTAATACAAGACAGAAATTTTCATACAGTGTTGATGTATGTCATAAATTTAGGGGAGAGTCGGGTAGTATCGGACAGTGCGTTTCTTTCATCTACCACCATATGGTAGTACCTGAATGACATGGTTACGTTTCTCTATGCGACATCACAGAAACGTAACCATGTCAATCAGGTACTATCATCGTGCGGTAGATGAAAGAAACTCACTGTCCGATATTACTCGATGTCCGATACTACCCGACTCTCCCCTACCTACGGAATAAGTGACACTCGTAATGAATGCACCTCTGTACATAGTGTGTTGGACAATATGTCACTGCCACGTATTCTAACAGGGTGCATGAGGGTAGGCCACCAAAGGGGAACACAGGGGTAGAACTTAAACTGAGAAGGATTCAATCCGGCATCAGAACTAGAATCCGGTGTGGCTTAGTGGATAAAGCGTCAACAAGGAGAGCTGAAAACCCGGGTTCGAGTCCCGATGCCGAGGACAATTTTTCTCCGATCTACCCATTCTTCACTAAAAATAACAGTAAAAATGATATTAGAGATATAAAAATGTGAGGATAAATTCTGTAGCCGGGAGGAAAAAGGTTTTAAGTAAAAATTTTATACTTTTCAGGAGAGTAGTAGAAAGATTGAAATTGGTGTCAATTATAGAGTTTTTTTAATTAAGAGTTTTTCCCGGATATTATTTGTTTATATTACTTCTAAAATAGGTAATGTTGCTCATTTAACAATTTTCTTGATTATTTCCAAAAATAGCTGCACTTAAGCCCTTTTAAGACTAGAACCCAAAATGAGTAGAAGGGACTATTTAAACATAGCACCTTTTTCATGTCAAAATAAATGAGAAATGTAAATTATTAGGAATGCAAAATGGGTCTTAAACAATTATAGGACTGTTTACCCTGATGCATAAAGTTTTAAAAGGAAAGGGCATCAGCGTGTGATAAAATGGCTTTTTAATAGGGAAGCATGGGAAGTAAACATGTGATGGTTTGTAAGGAATAAAGTATTAAATATTCTTAAGACCTTCATTCTGTGTGTGCTCGATTCAAAAAGTACTTAGGACATTTGGTAACGCTCTATAAATCCAGTCATGAGTCTTATTTGATTTTAGCCGTTTTACCAGATTGTAGATAATTGTTTCCGCTTTCAATATATGTATATATATATATATATATATATATATAAATCTAATTTTCACAAAAAAATTGACTTAAGACCTTTTTCCTCCCAGCCACAGAATTATTTCCATCATTTATTAAACAAAATGCATAAGCAATTTTGTTTAAATTTATGGAAGAAAATTTCAAATTTGGCAAGGATTTTTCACTTCCGGATCACTATGCAATGTATGAATGTATGAAGTTTTTTTTATTGGGTTATTTGACGACGCTGTGTCAACATCTAGGTTAATGCATGAAGTAAACGTCCGGTATCGCCCTCGTGAATCATTTTCTAGTCTAATGTGAGAGAAAGTATTTAATAATAGTCTTACTAATAAACCGTGTATAGTTTTTATACTAGACTTATGCAGAGTTGAGACAGAAAACGTTACTAATAAACCATGCAGAAGCGATGGACGTACAAACAGCCTGTAACTATGCAATGGGAATTGCTTTGCAGTAGTTATATACACGAAACCCCTTGTTTAAGCGTTGTATATAGAGAAAAAATGGCCGCCCCTCTAGCAGCTGTTCGTATCGACTGTCATTTTATGATGATGGTTGCCTAGTAACCAAAGAAGAACAAACCAAAGAGCACAGAATAATTAGAATAATATTGCTGTAGCTTGTACTCTTTGACCAAAATATAGTATGGTAATCGATTAGAGCCAGTTCTACTATCGATACTTAACACGCCACACTAGAGCGCTCTACCGGATGCAATAGAGAACCTCAGATATTCTATCAGCGTATTCCGAATCTCACCGGTCCGGTGGCATCAATGACGTCACGTTGCAGCGAAATAAGGAACAAAACTGCTGGAAGGATCGATGCTGTCATGGCGACTGTACAAGTTGTTGCCTGTGCTACGCTAGCAAAATTTTGCGAAATTTTCGTACTCCCATCTCGTTCAAAGAAAAGATAGCATAAACAATTTATTTCTTGAACCAGTAGTAATAACTGGTCCGTTGACATGTTCGCTCATAAGCCATTAACATATTGTTTTTACGTTGTGCTCATTACAAACAATACAGCAGAACACACCGCCATGACACAAGAGTGCACGATGTTATTCGTCTGCTAATTCCCGCCCTATAAAAGAACCAATCAGATTCACTGATGGAGACTGCCACCACCTCTGCAAGTTGATGGCACCGGTGCGACATCGGTGGAGCATCAATGACGTCATCGGTGGAATTCGGAACACCGTGATGCCATCGGATTGCTCACCGGTGAGATTCGGAATACGTTCACATATTTTTCGTAACGAAGTAATGACGAAACTATGACGTAGCTGTGTAACAGTTATACTGTTATACACGACGTATGTCGTGATTATTAGTAAGGAATTTACACACGACTTATAAACGAGCTACTCATTGTATAAGTATAAGACAGTTAAACGTCTGTATATAGAGTTTTTATTAGTAAGACCATAATTGTATTGTCAATTTGACTAGTAGTAAAAGTTTGTAGTAAATTTTATCGTAATTTGTGATAATTTTGTGACCGCAATACCTATCATGGTTTGATATTCTCTGAAATAGCGTATTTTAAAACGATTCTTTTGCACACTACTCTTCAGCAAAATTCCGTAGAAAATTTCGTTGAACTTCCCTGATGTCCAAGCTTCAAGCATATAAGCATCCACAACAGTTAATAAGGTTAGGTTCATCACTTTCGCAGAAGAAAGAGGTTAAAAATTGCCTTGGGCTAACTAAAGAGAATAGTAATTAAGTTAGAACACACGCAACAAAAAGTAAATAAAAAATTAAAAGTAACTTATAGCATAGAAACTCACAAAGGCTATTAAAATAACGAGGTGCAAACAAACCCTTACAACTTTGGTCACAACACATGACAGTAGTTCAAACTTTGCAATCACGAGATATAAAAACCAGAGTTAATTCCTTCTATTGATTTTACAATAATTCACGATTGTGAAGTCTTACTTACTTACTTACTTACTTACTTACGGTTTTTAAGAAACCCGGAGATTCATTGCCGCCCTCACATAAGCCCGCCATCGGTCCCTATCCTGAGCAAGATTAATCCAGTCTCTACAATTATATCACACCTCCCTCAAATCCATTTTATATTATCCTCCCATCTACATCTTTATATGTGACTGGTTCTCAGTCAATAAATTAGTATTAAATTGTAACACAACTAACATAATTCAATTTAAATCCTGCTCAAATTCAACCTCGCAAATTTCTAGCGCAATAATTAACAACACATCCCTATTAGAAACAACAACAACCAAATTTCTTGGCTTAAAAATCGATAATGTGTTAAATTGGAAAAATCATAATAAAGAAATTACCCACAAACTAAATTCAGCATGTTTTGCTATTAGATCTAAGCAAATGATAGTAAATATCAATACCTTAAAAACAATATACTTTGCATACTTTCACTCGGTAATGAGTTTTGGAATAATATTCTGGGGAAATTCCACAGATAGTAATAGTATATTTCTATTACAAAAAAGAATAAATTAGAATAATAGTAGGTGCCAAATCTAGGGAATCTTGTAGGAGTATTTTCAAAAAACTACAAATAATGCCCATGGCTTGTCAGTATATCTTTTTATTAATAATCTTCCTCGTATGTAAGCGTAAAAACTTCGTAACTAATTCAACAGTTCATACCATAAATACACGTCAAAAAATTACTTTCATACTCCATCGGCAGGTCTATCATGCTATCAAAAAGGAGTGCGTTATATGGCAGTAAAAAATTTTAATAGCCTCCCTATCGATATAAAAAATGAAAATCAAAACATAAGATTATTTAGGGCCAAATTAAAGAAGTACCTAATTTCTCACGCCTTCTATTCTGTAGGTGAATTCATGACATTCAATAACGCTTCATGAAATTGATACTAAATCTTTGTGTTGTACTAGTAGATATAATGTAAATCTCTTCTGTATATATTTCATCTAGACTGTGACTATAAGTTAAGACTTTATAATAGTATTAAGTTTTTTGACATGTTCCATATTCTAGCTGTGAAGCAATGTATGAATACCATGTTAATAAATACAATACAATACAATCTCGGCCTCCCCAAAAGTCTTTTTCTCTCCGGCCTCCCAACTAACATTATATATGCATTTCTGGATTCGCTCATACGTGCTATATGCCTTGCCCATCTCAAACGTCTGGATTTAATGTTCCTAATGCGTGAAGTTCTGCGTTGTGTAACTTTCTCCATTCTTCTGTAACTTCATGCCTTTTAGCCCCAAATATTTTCCTAAGCACCTTATTCTCAAACACCTTTAACCTCTGTTCCTCTCGCAAAGTTAGAGTCCAAGTTTCACAACCATACAGAACATCTAGTAATATTACTTACTTACTTACTTACTTACTTACTTACTTACTTACTTACTTACTTGCTTGCTTGCTTGCTTGCTTGCTTGCTTGCTTGCTTGCTTTTAAGAAACCCGGAGGTTGATTTCCACCCTCACATAAGCCCGCCATTGGTCCCTATCCTGAAAAGATTCATCCAGTCTCTATCATCATATCCCACCTCCCTCAAATCAATTTTAATATTATCTTCCCATCTACGTCTCGGCCTCCCCAAAGGTCTTTTTCCCTCCGGCCTCTCAACTAACACTCTATATGCATTTCTGGATTCGCCCATACGTGCTACATGCCCTTCCCATCTCAAACGTCTGGATTTAATGTTCCTAATTATGTCAGGTGAAGAATACAATGCGTGCAGTTCTGTGTTGTGTAACTTTCTTCATTCTCCTGTAACTTCATCCCTCTTAGCCCCAAATATTTTCCTAAGAACCTTATTCTCAAACACCCTTAACCTATGTTCCTCTTTCAAAGTGAGAGTCCAAGTTTCACAACCATAAAGAACAACCGGTAATATGACTGTTTTATAAATTCTAACTTTCAGATTTTTTGACAGCAGACTAGATGACAAAGTTTCTCAACCGCTTATTCCTTTGCTGGGTCGTGCCAGAGAATCAGGCCCATTCCGAGGCTTATTTGAAGGTTTCGTAACAAGGTGTTTTTTACGGTGATGGGTTCTTAGCCCTTCGCCCAACCCCCAAGCTGGAGGACCACTCCTCATCGGTTGTCCGCGACTGCTTATTCAATATATTCACAGCTACCCTCCATATCTGGAGGCCGTCTCCTCGATCCGCAACCTGAGGACGCGCTATGCCGTGGCTAGAAATATTAACTGTTTTATAAATTCTAACTTTCAGCTTTTTTAGAATAGACTGTATGCTTCTTCACTTTCGTAATTTAACTATTTGTTCTTTTTTTCTTCCTTCATTCTATGTCAGACTACTAGCTGATGATATGCCAAGCATTAAATCACTTCCAACCAACTTTTGTATTCAACAATTCTAATAATCTCTACTCAAGAAAGACTTATAAGATCTTACTTAAATACGAGTATTATTCATTTCCACAAATTTAAACATACTTTAATGTGGAAATCAATTATTATATCACAAAGTTACTACTTCCTTGTGAATTTTAAAACCCATCAACAATTTATAATACTCGAAAATGTTTTCTCCATATTAATAAATCTTCTTACAATTTGTTTGAAATCCTTCTTACTTCTTTTCCCTTTTTAAGACTGTTTGTGCATTTTCCGATACTGTGGTTCTCGTGCCTATCCTCGTACTTAGTAACGGAGACAGAAAAACTCAATATAGCAGCTGGCGAAGATTCCAGAGTTTTTCTGCTCGAATGTGAAGAACCTTAGTGGAACACAGCTGGCTGGAAGTTCGTTTAGAACACTTGAAGAACACTGCAACTATTGATTAAGCTTTTCCTAAAATTACGTTATTTCTCACTGTGTCCTCCCGACAGCATGAAGCAGCAAACTTTATAACAGCTTGATTATCGCGGACTGTGATGGGAAAAATTTAACAGCTGAAACTTTCGCAGATTAAAACACAGTAGGAAGACTCGTACTACGTATCGAAGTACCAAGAACTTTTAAAGTGACTAATTAAAAATATTCAACATCCCACACTGCAAGATGTGAAAGAAGAATTCTTCATAAAACGATACATTTTTCTTATTAATTATTATTATTATTATTATTATTATTATTATTATTATTATTATTAGATTAGGGAAAACACGGGAATTTTCCTAGAAGCAAGTAAAGAGATAGGTTTGGAAGTAAATCCCAAAAACACAAAGTGTATGATTATGTCTCGTGACGAGAATATTGTACGAAATGGAAATATAAAAATTGGAAATTTATCTTTCGAAGAGGTGAAGTTCAAATACCTGGGAGCAACAGTAACAAATATAAATGATACTCGGGAGGAAATTAAACACAGAATAAATATGGGAAATGCCTGTTATTATTCGGTTGAGAAGCTTTTATCATCCAGTCTGCTGTCAAAAAATCTGAAAGTTAGAATTTATAAAACAGTTATATTACCGGTTGTTCTGTATGGCTGTCAAACTTGGACTCTCACTTTGAGAGAGGAACATAGGTTAAGGGTTGAATAATTTCAAGGGAAAAATTGTTCCGGGGCCGGGTATCGATCCCGGGACCTCTGGTTGAATGTACCAGCGCTCTGCCACTGAGCTACCCGGGAACTCCACCCTACACCGTCTCAACTTTTCCCTTTATATCCACACAACTCGCGTGGGCTGACGAAACGCCAGAGACCCACATCGAGCGCACACAATCAGTGGCAGAGCGCTGGTACGTTCAACCAGAGGTCCCGGGATCAATACCCGGCCCCGGAACAATTTTTCCCTTGAAATTATTCAAATCTGCTTTACAGGGAGCTTTATCTGAAAGACTAGATTTGCATAATATATACGTCACTGTGTACGTTAACAGAAAACCACAATTCCAAGTCACACAGAGATTGTGTGCACTCGTTGTGGGTCTCTGGCGTTTCGTCAGCCCACGCGAGTTGTGTGGATATAAAGGGAAAAGATGAGACGGTGTCGGGTGGAGTTCCCGGGTAGCTCAGTGGCAGAGCGCTGGTACGTTCAACCAGAGGTCCCGGGATCGATACCCGGCCCCGGAACAATTTTTCCCTTGAAATTATTCAAATATGCTTTACAGGGAGCTTCACCTGAAAGACTAGATTTGCATAGGTTAAGGGTGTTTGAGAATAAGGTTCTTAGGAAAATATTTGGGGCTAAGAGGCAGTGGCGTATACGGTTAAAGGGTTTGGGCTACCACT
Organism: Periplaneta americana; assembly: GCF_040183065.1. NCBI lineage: Eukaryota > Metazoa > Arthropoda > Insecta > Blattodea > Blattidae > Periplaneta > Periplaneta americana. The sequence goes on from NC_091127.1 coordinate 170,646,785, forward strand.
GACCCTATTATTACACAAAATATATCTAACAATTACTTTAATTTTAATTACTATGGTAAAACTAATAATACAAAATTATTACATTATGTTATATTATAAACTTTTTCTTTTGTAATTTCCTTGGGCTACCGCCGGTAGCCTGGGTAGTCCGCAAAATACGCCCCTGCTAAGAGGTATGAAGTTACAGGAGAATGGAGAAAGTTACACAACACAAAACTGCACGCATTGTATTCTTCACCTGACATAATTAGGAACATTAAATCCAGACGTTTGAGATGGGCTGGGCATGTAGCACGTATGGGCGAATCCAGAAATGCATATAGAGTGTTAGCTGGGAGGCCGGAGGGAAAAAGACCTTTGGGGAAGCCGAGACGTAGATGGGAAGATAATATTAAAATAGATTTGAGGGAGGTGGGATATGATGATAGAGACTGGATTAATCTTGCTCAAGGTAGGGACCAATGGCGGGCTTATGTGAGGGCGGCAATAAACCTTCGGGTTCCTTAAAAGCCAGTAAGTAAGTACGTAAAGTAAAAAATATTTATTTTTTATTACTTTTTAACCCGTATTTATCTGTTATATCATTTCTAGTAATTACCTTTCCTTTTAAAACAATACTGACTGATCATTTTATGTTGTCCTAAGTTAGTCGGTGTATCTATTCATCTATGTTAGATAATAATAATTTCCTTTTGTTATCTGTTCATACTTACAAAAAAGAGGTACATTTTTCCAATCCCAGTACAGGCCTAACAGTTTTGCACACGTAAAGAAGACTAGACAATAAAATTAAGTTATTTTTAGCCCTACAGCGATTCCTCGTAAAATTAATTTACACGTATACTGAAATCCTACTCAACAGCAGCAACGCAAATAGCTCGACCATCCCACATCTTCCTGTCTGCTCCAGTGTGTTTCACATCCAGGAAACATTAAGCTTATTGCTTCCACATAGCACGCACACACACACACACACACACACACACATCTTCAGTTTACTGCGTTGAAACAACATTACACCTGAATGCTTGTCTGTGGCAATAAATTAAATGGTTGAGACTATGACAATATTTGTATCAATGTGGTACAAATATTTTAATGATAAACAAGCTGAAACTCTATTGAATGATTACCTTCAATCATGTTTTCCTCCATTACGGTTAAATGCCTTCAAAACTTCATGTTTAACACATCCATCACGTTCGCCTGAGGTACAAAATTCATTTTACGGAGTATGAATATGTTATTGTAATGTTAAAAAAAACTCGACATATTGTTTCCATTAAATATGCACAGATACATCCACCAAACTAACTATCCAGTCTTCCATCCCAATATTAATTATCCAGCATTTTCCAAATATCCACGCATTCATCTCCCGCCTATGCAATCAACCAACCATCCAACCGTCAATCCATTCATCCATCTATTCACCCATTCCGACGTCTATAGCCTACATCATCTATCCATTCGTTCTTCTATAACCCATCAATTCATCCAAATGCTCAGTAACTATCGGTGTTGGACCCCGGACTCATTTCACCGCCATTATCACCTTCATCTCATTCAGACGCTAAATAACCTATGATGTTGATAAAGCGTCGTAAAATAACCTACTAAAAAATTAATCCATTCATCCATTCTTCGTTCACCACAGTAGAGTATCGGTTAGCATGACTGACCCGGGTTCAAATCCTAGTCGGAAAAAGTTATCTGATTGAGGTTTTATCCGAGGTTTTCCCTTAACCAAATGAATCAGAATTGCCAGGTAACTTTCGGCGTCGGACCTTGACCTCATTTTCCCATCATAATTACACTTCCCCTCTTTCATAATCATCTCCGTTACTTTCCATATTTCGGCGTCGGACCTTGACCTCATTTTCCCATCATAATTACACTTCCCCTCTCTCGTAATAATCTCCGTTACTTTTCATATTTCGGCGTCGGACCTTGACCTCATTTTCCCATCATAATTACACTTCCCCTCTTTCGTAATAATCTCCGTTCTTTCCATATTTCGGCGTCGGACCTTGACCTCATTTTCCCATCATAATTACACTTCCCCTCTTTCATAATCATCTCCGTTACTTACCATATTTCGGCGTCGGACCTTGACCTCATTTTTCCATCATAATTACACTTCCCCTCTTTCATAATCATCTCCGTTACTTTCCATATTTCGGCGTCGGACCTTGACCTCATTTTCCCATCATAATTACACTTTCCCTCTTTCATAATCATCTCCGTTACTTTCCATATTTCGGCGTCGGACCTTGACCTCATTTTCCCATCATAATTACACTTCCCCTCTTTCGTAATAATCTCCGTTACTTTCCATATTTCGGCGTCAGACCTTGACCTCATTTTCCCATCATAATTACACTTCCCCTCTTTCGTAATAATCTCCGTTACTTTCCATATTTCGGCGTCGGACCTTGACCTCATTTTCCCATCATAATTACACTTCCCCTCTTTCGTAATAATCTCCGTTACTTTCCATATTTCGGCGTCGGACCTTGACTTCATTTTCCCATTATAATTACACTTCCCCTCTTTCGTAATAATCTCCGTTACTTTCCATATTTCGGCGTCGGACCTTGACCTCATTTTCCCATCATAATTACACTTCCCCTCTTTCGTAATAATCTCCGTTACTTTCCATATTTCGGCGTCGGATCTTGACCTCATTTTCCCATCATAATTACACTTCACCTCTTTCATAATCATCTCCGTTACTTTCCATATTTCGGCGTCGGACCTTGACCTCATTTTCCCATCATAATTACACTTCCCCTCTTTCATAATCATCTCCGTTACTTTCCATATTTCGGCGTCGGACCTTGACCTCATTTTCCCATCATAATTACACTTCCCCTCTTTCATAATCATCTCCGTTACTTTCCATATTTCGGCTGCGGACCGCGTGGTATGTGGTCATTAGTTGCTGGTGGTAGTGCTATGTGGAATCTCTCCTGGGCTCATAGTAGCTCGCGAGACATGGGTTGAAGAACCGCGGTGATGCATACGTGGGAAGGTAAAGGTTCCGCGGGTTGCAGGATAGTTCAGTGAACTGCAGGGAAACTGTAGCAGGGAGAGCCTCAGAACATGTACATCATTCCATCTCGAGTAGTACAATGGGCCCATCCAAGCGACCTACGTGCGAGGACATTCTCAAGCCCGTGCCCTCCCCACAGATAGATATATCCATTCTTCTATTCATTTATGTTTCTACCCACCCATTCTCCCAACAATTGAGGTGGTAGCCGGAGAATGAGTCCATAGATCTATAGGCTCTTTTTCGGGAGAATGTTTAATTCGATTCCCGTTTTAAAATCTACTTGCTTACGTAATTTCGTTTCCATATATTAATGTAAACAGATGGCAGAGTAGCTAATTCAATGAACTCATGCACCCTTGCGTAGTTAGCAAACATCAGTGAAGATGATCGTCAAAGTGAGTGAGAGTCCATCCAGGATGTGCACTAAAGTGTAAACTGGACTCTGAAGATAAACTTTGAAGTGAGTATGAATCCATTCTAGATCAATATTAAATAACCTATAATCTGTATTCTGTACCCCACAGAGATTCTTCATTTTTATGTACCTATGCGATACAATTAAGACGTAACTATGAGATGTATGTAAGAAATATAATTGTACTAAAATGATTATGAACTTGTAAACCTCTGTAATGTTCGCTGTTCAATGCTGACGTTTAATTTCTGCTAAATAGAATCATATTGAAAGTATTTTGATAAAATAAACTTGTTCTCTGGAAAAAGGACCTATAAAATACTCCAATTATATTTATGACACTATTAAAGTCGGAATGCATTATTTAACAAAAATTTGTAGTCAAATATTGTTGTAACAGTATGCAAATTGTTATTTTGATAAAAGTGCGTTCAAATCGCTATTATATAGAAATAAATTTTCAATCATTGTTTTCTCGAAACATGACTTTTGCTTATGGGCCCTTTTTCAAGCTGTGCATCCAGAGTGCATTCAGGCAACCCAACATGCCCCCTACATCTTTAACTCATTCCAGCTGTCAAAAAAACTAATTGTTCCATTTTTAAATTCTGAATAATACTGAATATAAAAGTGTTAAATTTAACCCTAATTTATCGTCTCTCATTGTACGAACATTAAAAAATAGTATTACATTTGCAGCTTAAGATGGTTCGCTATGCTGTACAGAGTATAGATAATTATACAGTATGGACACTTCGCGTCGGTGCCTTTGATGTAGCAGGACTGATTTCAATGACCTTCAAACCAGTTTGAGCGCGAGATTCTGCTTTCTCCCAGGAGTTGGCGCTGACATCACACCAGCTAGCAGTCGACACAGCGGAAATATAATACACGAACTAATACATCTAGGTACATTATGTACTCAAATAAAATAAATTGGACCAATGAAACAATAAATCCGTCATTATCTGTAATGTCTAGACTCTAGAGTTCCTTTATAATGAGAGTTGAGACGTTGACCCCAACAACAATTAAAATATGTAATGATTTGATAGCGCTGAAAATGGAAAAACAAAACTATTACGAGAAGTAAAACCATATACCTATATTATATTATATTATATACAAATATTAAACGAATTTGATATATAATTTTATAATGTATTATATAATTGTATAATATAATTTATTATATTATTTCACAATATAATTTATTATATATAAAGTATAAAAAATTATTATTACAACTAGTTTCTCACTGAGAAATAACGAAAAGCTATTAACTTGAATTTATTTGAAGCAAAGCGTTACTGGATTATGCAATAAGGTAGGCGATGTTTGGGTCCTGTGTCCCAACTCTATTCTCAATTATTATCTTAGCTCGATTACACTAACCTCTAGCGCTTGAAAGTGGAACTAAACTCTGGCACACAGAGAAACAAAAGACAGGAAAATTCGTTCAGTGTCCATTCTTTATAATCCCTATTCGCTGTGTTGTTGGAAGAGGCTGCACACTGTTTTCTCTCAATCCCGAACAATTGAGAGAGACTAAAGATTAAATCGTTTATATATTTTCGTCATTTTCATCCCCTGAAATTCTTTGAGCCGTTCTTTCTAATGGGACCGTTATGAATTTCGTAAAACGCATAGTTACAAAATGATAGCTGTTTATAATCATGGAATGTTTCTGTGTAACACTGAATTCTGTAACGAAACAATTCATTTATACTGGAAAAAATAAGGAGAAATATAGGGATCAAATCATACCTAGTAGCAGATTGAGTATCGCGGTAATTTAGCAAAGTACGGTAAAACAGAAGCTCTATCATGGCTTGGATGCTTAGAGGTTCTTTACAGGGGGCTTGCTCACTAAAGAACGTGAAAGGTTAACTTTCAAGTAAGAAGTAAAAATAAAACCTCTACAAGGCAGCTTAATTGAAGCCATTAAACTTTACAGCACTAATCAAGACGGGAGTTGGGAGCTTAAGAACTCTACAGCAGGCAGTGAGTGGCCTTTCGTTACAGACCATTGTCTCAACCCTCTGCAGTCTCGTGAGATCTGTTTTATGCAGTTTCTTCCTGCCAGTCTCATTCTTCTATTGCTTCACTGCCACCATTATTTGATATCGCCGATTGAATATCCTACAGACCAGCCGTGGCGAAAATGTGACTCGCAACGATTGCTATGCATTTCTCTTGCTTCCTACCTCCCCCAACCCCCAGCCTCTCACTCACTGGAGTCAAACTCCGTTCCATTTGTATTTGTCTCTGAGCGGCGTATCGTCGCAATGTCTCTCTCAAAACCACGCACCTCTACAAAAACGAAAGTTTCAAGTAGGATGGGAGGACGCATTTTTTTTTTTTTTTTTTTTTTTTTTTTTTTGCTGCCAATATGATGAGAATATTAAATGTATGATTTGTTCACAAGTATTGCGAGGAAACGGTTGTATAACATCAAACGGCATTATACTACAGGTCACTCATGAAACATTAAAAGGTTAAGTGTTATTATTATTACTATTATTATTATTATTATTATTATTATCATCATCATCATCATCATCTCTGTACGTTGATCTTTTTCCGCAGACGTAGGAATAATGCGGTTAGCTCACAGATTTACAATGTACTGTAGGGGAGAGTCGGGTAGTATCGGACATCGGGTAATATCGAACAGTGAGTTTCTTTCATCTACCACACGATGATAGTACCTGATTGACATGGTTACGTTTCTGCGATGTCGCATAGAGAAACGTAACCATGTCATTCAGGTACTACCATATGGTGGTAGGTGAAAAAAACGCACTGTGCGATACTACCCGATGTCCGATACTACCCGACTCTCCCCTAATGTTAAATGAAAGCTAGATGTAAGGACTTGACAAATGTTGAACTTTTCAAATCCTTTCCAAAAAATAAATATCCGAACCTTCGTTCTTTCGCTTGCTCTGTTGAAGCCATGTTCGCTGTAACTTACGTTTGTGAAAAATTATTTTCAACAATGAAAATAGTAAAAACCAAATTTAGATCACGACTGACAGACAAATACCTTGTGATCAACTACGACTGGCAGTAAGTGACATAATTCCTGATTTTGAAACTCTGTCGCGGAGACATTCTGAAGACAGTTAATTGTAGGTTGTGATAATGTGTCCTATGTTTTCTTATACATTTTTTTCTTCGTTACACGTACTAAACATTAGTTAGTAACCTTATACTGTATAAAATTATATTTAAGTGCTTGACGTAAGGAAAATGAAAATCCGTTAATAAGTCAGACAGTTGCTTCACTTCCCGTTCGAGTGTCCGCCTCCCTCCATAGGTACTATGCACGTTGCAGGTTACACAGTGGCTCGGCGCAGGATCACATTTTCGCCACGACTGCTATAGACTATCCTCTGAAATTTCGTAAAATAACAGAGCAATGAACCTACGTTCTTTTCTAGAGCATAGTATTAAACTGCTAAGGTTTACCTGAATGTTTCCGGGAACTGACTGACGAATGCATTAAATTACCACATGTAAACATACGACTTGGACATCACAGTTTATCTTCGTTTACCGCACTCGTGTTAACAATATGCAAAATAGGATTTTCTTGAAGTATAGAGGATCCCACGTTAATAAATAGTAATATGCGTTACAAGAGCGGTATGTTGAAGTTTTCATGTTCCAGGAAAAGTTTGAAAAAGCGGAACGTAGTTGAGCTTTTTTAATTTCCGAGAATTGAAAGAAAACATACCGCTCGTGTGTCGTACATTATTTTGTGCAAAGATCGTTTATTACATACCTGAAAGAGGAATTTCTAATTAGTTGCAATGAAATCTCCATCTTGGTTTCTGTTCAATGACGGCAATTTTGGAAAACAAAAATATCTATCTTCAACATTGTTGCTTTAAAATGTTTTCTGTGTTTACTATACTCCAGCAGGCCGTGATATACGTCTGTCTTTTTTTTCCCCCCCAGTCTATAAATGCGAACTTAAAACAAACGGCTTCCTTAATGTTACATGCATCACGAAATGCAGTAACTTTAGTGGAGTTGTAGAGTTTACTTAATTTTTGCAAATATTTAAAAACAATAATTAACATTGCAATTTAGGTGAAATTGCAGTGGTAAGTTTCCAATTTATAATTATTACTATATTGAACGTCTCTAAAAATAATATGTTAAAAGCCTAAAGCAGTAAAATCAATATGTCACTTAAGTGGTAAGAAGAGGGAAATTGTTATGTGTGTTCCGTTGGGAATACTGAATGTGGAATTTTAGACTTACCGCGGGTTGGTTTTGTGCGGAAACCAAGCAAAAACGCACGATCTCGTACAAAAAGCATTGAACAAATGAGGCTATTCCATCAAATGTCCAGTTGCCATAGAAACGTCTATCTACCACATAGCTTCTACAATATACTAGGCAAGGCCCATAAAACCAATGCTTTTATCTTAACGTCGAATGCTCAAATGAAAAGAGATGTGAAGTCTTTATATTTGAAACTGTTTTGGAGATTGTGTTTCAAACAAAACTTCTGGGTTTTATACCATGTGTTTTAACATAACTTCAACATTAAATAAAAAATAAGTTGCAGACATCAAATTACTCTTCAAAAAACGACCACTCATATAAACTGAGGGAAAGAAGACAGAGGACGGACACTGGAAAGTTCTCTTTTCTCAATCGTACTATCAGGGACTGGAATGCTTTACCTGCAGACTTACTAAAGGCTTTACCAAAAACCAAAAATTTATTTAAAAACAGGAATAAGGACTTTACTAAAAGACGGTAGTTTACTATGCACACTATTTAAAGGGTGTAATTGATGTTTTGTTATTTGAAGTGTTGTATCAGTGAAGAAGTATGTCTGTTAGTGAAGTGTGTTGTGTCAGTGAAGTGTATTGTGTCATTGAAGTGTATTTCTGTCAGTGAAGTTTTATAGTTTACAGCGGTAGTGCAAAGTATTGAACATTGAAACGTTTTTGAAGTGTTAGTGAAATCTGGATAGTGTCAGTGAAATGTGTCGTAGTTCCAGTACAGTGAGTGAGTTGACAGCGAAATGAGTGTAGTGCTGAAAGGTACTTGTGCATGTATGAACATATCATACTCGTGGGTTTTAGTTCGAACGTAGGGTTAAGATATAAATTAGATTTACTTTAAATGTTGTTTTTAGTGATCGGACTTCATTTAATTTAGGATGCTCCTAGTTAATATTATTATACTATTGTTATTATTATTAAAAATGTATTATTAGGTAATTGTATTTATTATTAATTGGCATTATTGAGTGTAATTAGCAGGCTTCGAGACTTCGGACCCGATAGAGCAGTTCAGTGGGAAAATCGCATAACGGCGTACTGAGTATAGTGCTAAAGCGTACAGTGGGTGGGGGTACTGTAGAATGAATGCCAACAAATACGCAAAGGAAAACGCTCTGGATTTGAAGGTTCTGATGAATAATTTGGTTTTCATACAAACCTATTTCCAAACTGTGTCTGAAACTATTACACGGTTAGAAAAGTCAGAGCAAGAGATGCCGGAAGCCCTCAAATTAATTTAGAAAATGATGTAGAGAATTAATGAGACATCAAGTACACCGGTTACTGAACGTGTAAAACAGAAGTAGAAATCAATTTTATGTAAAAATAACGCATATGGAACATTGTGTAATATAAACAGCAAATTAGTGGACATAGAGTCACCCGAGAATAAAGGACTGTCTCTTAGAGACTGCAATGATGTTAGGTTTTTTCCTTTTGCTCATATCACGTCACGCGACGTAGAGCGCAGCTTTTCACAGTACAAACTGTGATTGGCAGATAACCGAAAAAGATTTACGTTTGAGACACTGCAAATGTATCTTGTAGTACATTGCAATTCGGTACTGTAACTGCACTTCCTAAAGACGACCAAAAGGATAAATGAAGGAATTAAAATTGCTACATGTTTATTTCCACCATTAACACTGTGTATAATTAAACACAAATGCTTATAAAAGTCAGGAGAATAAATGCTTTTCACATTGTTTTGACATTGTCATTGTGTAATGTATATTTACTTTCAGAATGTACATATGTGTGTTTCCCCATACTACCGTACTCTACTCTAAATAGCAACGTTGTTACCTCAACACATCTCTACCTTTCACTACCTACAGCGAGTCAACAACCTACAGTACATGCACAGTAAACTTATTGTATCGGGTCCCAAGTCTAGAAGCCTGGTAATTAGCTACCACTGCCACAGGGTATTTACCCATTTGCAGTGAGAATAAGTACATACATATACAATATACCAAAAATGCAAAATCGATTAAAATGCACATAGAAGGTATCGTCAAACCAAGACGATATCGATTATTTTGAAAATATAATTTTTCGAGTTCGTACAATTAATTACTCGAATGCCTGTTTTCCTCTAGGCAAATGTATCGAAAGCAGTACTTCCATAAACATTCATAAATATTCGGAAATTGTTTAAAAAGACATCATTAACGAAATGTTCCAAAATGCTTAACACCTCATTAATTCATCTTCATTCTGCTACATGATTAACTGTACAGTTTAAATGAAAAATAAATGAACATAAAACTCTTGATTATTCTTCAGTCCTTCATTTGTCCATTCAGCTATATGCACATTATTCCACACACATTTATTCAACTGTCTGTCTGTCTGTCTGTCTGTCTATCTATCTATCTATCTATCTATCTATCTATCTATCTATCTATCTATCTATCTATCTATCTATCTATCTATCTATCTATCTATCTATCTATCTATCTATCTATCTATCTATCTATCTATCTATCTATCTATCTATCTATCTATCTATCTATCTATCTATCTATCTATCTATCTATCTATCTATCTATCTATCTATCTATCTATCTATCTATCTATCTATCTATCTATCTATCCATCCATCCATCCATCCATCCATCCATCCATCCATCCATCCATCCATCCATCTACCTACCTATCTATATCTACCTACCTATCTATATATGTATATGTTATGTTTTATTTAACGACGCTCGCAACTGCAGAGGTTATATCAGCGTCGCCGGATGTGCCGGAATTTTGTCCCGCAGGAGTTCTTTTACATGCCAGTAAATCTACTGACATGAGCCTGTCGCATTTAAGCACACTTAAATGCCATCGACCTGGCCCGGGATCGAACCCGCAACCTTGGGCATAGAAGGCCAGCGCTATACCAACTCGCCAACCTGGTCGACTATATATATATATATAATATATATATATATATTTATTTATTTATTCATTTATTTATTTATTTATGCATCCATCTATCAATATCATCCAGCTGTCTTATCAAACCTTACGTATGTCTGCATTATACCCATGCAATTCACTACGCGAATTCATTTTAGTGGACAGGCTACATGAATTCCATGGAAACTGGTACTGAACTGACGCTAAACATCTTTCCAAAGCCCCCTACAATACATCTTCTCTCGGTCCATTAAACTTGACATGCAACTGAATTTATATGTCGCACCAACAAACGCGTAACCATGTAAATTTACTAAAATCGATATTTCATAACATTCCGCGTCATCTTGGTGCGCTGTTACGATCACCAGCACGGGAATGACAGTATCAGGTTCCAAATTTATCTAGGTTTACGGTTAAACTTTTGCTGTTCTCGCTACACATTTGAAAGGTAATAGGCGACAGAATAATATTACTACTAATATGATTTTAGCAGTTGCTTATTATTACTTAAATGCAACTTTGCCAGATTGTCCTTAACAACACAATTTATCATAATAACATAATAATTCCAGCTCTACCTAAATTATTCCAGCTCTACCTAAATTATTCCAGCTCTAGCAGAAAAGCATTTTCAAGCCCTCTTAAAACCGTGGAACGTCTCGGCCTCCCTAAAGGTCTTTTTCCTTCCAGCCTCCCAACTAACACTCTATATGCATTTCTGGATTCGCCCATACGTGCTACATGCCATGCCCATCTCAAACGTCTGGATTTAATGTTCCTAATTATGTCAGGTGAAGAATACAATGCGTATAGTTTTGTGTTGTGTAACTTTCTCCATTCTCCTGTAACTTCATCCCTCTTAGCCCCAAATATTTTCCGAAGCACTTTATTCTCAAACACCCTTAACCTATGTTCCTCTCTCAAAGTGAGAGTCTAAGTTTCACAACCATAAAGGACAACAGGTAATATAACTGTTTTATAAATTCTAACTTTCAGATTTTTTGACAGCAGACTGGATGATAAAATCTTCTCAACCGAATAATAACAGGCATTTCCCATATTTATTCTGTGTTTAATTTCCTCCCGAGTATCATTTATATTTGTTACTGTTACTCCAAGATATTTGAATTTTTCCACCTCTTCGAAGGATAAATCTCCAATTTTTATATTTCCATTTCGTACAATATTCTGGTCACGAGACATAATCATATACTTTGTCTTTCGGGATTTACTTCCAAATCTATCGCTTTACTTGTTTCCAGTAAAATTCCCGTATTTTCCCTAATTATTTGTGGATTTTCTCCTAACATATTCACGTCATCCGCATAGACAAGCAGCTGATGTAACCCGTTCAATTCCAAACCCTCTCTGTTATCCTGGACTTTCCTAATGGCATATTCTAGAGCAAAGTTAAAAAGTAAAGGTGATAGTGCATCTCCTTGCTTTAGCCCACAGTGAATTGGAAACGCATCTGACAGAAACTTACCTATACGAACTATCCTGTACGTTTCACTGAGACACATTTTAATTAATCGAACTAGTTTCTTGGGAATACCAAATTCAATAAGAATATCATAAAAACTCCTGACAATACTGATTACTTTTAAAGTTCAGAAGGAAAATCAAACGGGCATCAATTGTTCCGTATTTTAACAGTTTTCATAGAATATTTAAATATCAGAAGGAAAAGCAAACGGGCATCAATTGTTCCGTATTTCAACAGTTTTCATTGAACATTTAAATATCAGAAGGAAAATCAAACGGGCATCAATTGTTCCGTATTTCAACAGTTTTCATTGAACATTTAAATATCAGAAGGAAAATCAAACGGGCATCAATTGTTCCGTATTTTAACAGTTTTCATTGAACATTTAAATATCAGAAGGAAAATCAAACGGGCATCAATTGTTCCGTATTTTAACAGTTTTCATTGAACATTTAAATATCAGAAGGAAAATCAAACGGGCATCAATTGTTCCGTATTTTAACAGTTTTCATTGAACATTTAAATATCAGAAGGAAAATCAAACGGGCATCAATTGTTCCGTATTTTAACAGTTTTCATTGAACATTTAAATATCAGAAGGAAAATCAAACGGGCATCAATTGTTCCGTATTTTAACAGTTTTCATTGAACATTTAAATATCAGAAGGAAAATCAAACGGGCATCAATTGTTCCGTATTTTAACAGTTTTCATTGAACATTTAAATATCAGAAGGAAAATCAAACGGGCATCAATTGTTCCGTATTTTAACAGTTTTCATTGAACATTTAAATATCAGAAGGAAAATCAAACGGGCATCAATTGTTCCGTATTTTAACAGTTTTCATTGAACATTTAAATATCAGAAGGAAAATCAAACGGGCATCAATTGTTCCGTATTTTAACAGTTTTCATTGAACATTTAAATATCAGAAGGAAAATCAAACGGGCATCAATTGTTCCGTATTTTAACAGTTTTCATTGAACATTTAAATATCAGAAGGAAAATCAAACGGGCATCAATTGTTCCGTATTTTAACAGTTTTCATTGAACATTTAAATATCAGAAGGAAAATCAAACGGGCATCAATTGTTCCGTATTTTAACAGTTTTCATTGAACATTTAAATATCAGAAGGAAAATCAAACGGGCATCAATTGTTCCGTATTTTAACAGTTTTCATTGAACATTTAAATATCAGAAGGAAAATCAAACGGGCATCAATTGTTCCGTATTTTAACAGTTTTCATTGAACATTTAAATATCAGAAGGAAAATCAAACGGGCATCAATTGTTCCGTATTTTAACAGTTTTCATTGAACATTTAAATATCAGAAGGAAAATCAAACGGGCATCAATTGTTCCGTATTTTAACAGTTTTCATTGAACATTTAAATATCAGAAGGAAAATCAAACGGGCATCAATTGTTCCGTATTTTAACAGTTTTCATTGAACATTTAAATATCAGAAGGAAAATCAAACGGGCATCAATTGTTCCGTATTTTAACAGTTTTCATTGAACATTTAAATATCAAACTACAGCCCGTAACAATTCCTCCCTGTGAAACGTATTTTTAACTTAGTTGCGTGTTGCGGAATGAGTGACTGTTTCGAAGGACTAAATGTTTCCGAGTTGGAAATGTGCGGCCGAAACTGTGACGTTGGTTCAACCACAGAGATCAACATCAACTTGTTGACGCTTCGTTCAGGAAGCATAGCGAAGTTACTGCTGAAAATCACTTACAGTTCTAAATGTGACGCCCAGATTCTTCGATACGTGTTAAACACAGATATTTGGAAGTTAACACAATACATAATTTGCAGTCGTTCTCTTTCCTATCAGTAGGATTTATGATACCAATATTCCGGGAGTTCTGTCACTATTCCTGATACTCAAATAATTGACTATACAGAGTGAATACTAAATGCCGATGATTAGTTATGAAGATATTAAAGGCAATACCTAGACGTAAAATGGGGTAATAGTTACTTTTGATCCATAACTGTAGTTAAATGTCAAGAACACAACAACGATGTGACGTATGCGACATGTACCTGTCCCTGAAATGGTCGGATTTCTTGGCTTCAGCGCAAGAACTGCGAAGAAAATAACTGTAGCTGGTTCGTCTTCAAGTACTGTACTGTGAGTTCTCTGTGCAGTGTCAGAGTTCAAACTGATGTTACAATACGTGTCTGATTCGCATTAGGAAGTAGGTAAGCACGTGAAATTTACATTGCGTACGTCAAGTAGGCGTCTGTTTTCAAAGCGTGCTGCGCGACCCACCCGTTGTTCCATATCACCGCAAAATCGATTTGCGACTAACTGATAAAGAATTAATCTTAATATCCCTAACGAACAAATCACACTGAAATAATTTATTCGTTCATTGATTTACCCATTCCTTTATTTATTTTTTTTCTTCATTTATTTCTTCATTTATTTCTTCACTTATTCATTTATTTATTTATTTATTATATGCTTATTAAAATTGTGTTAACTCTCGCTAGTAGCTTTATATTTTATTTTATCCGTCTTAGTATTTACTTTATTATTGTAAATATTTTTGTTTTATCACTATTATTACTACTACTATTATTATTATTATTATTATTATTATTAATGAATTATTTTGTATTACAATCTTTGTATCATTTCTGTCACGATTATTCTATTATTATTATTATTGTTATTATTATTATTACTATTATTTTATATCATCAGCATTATTATTTGAACCCTGTAAAATTTATGTAGACTACTGGACTGTACCCGAGCACGAGCATATGCTCATTTCGGGTATCTATCCAAATGTAAATTCAAATGTAAATTGTAAATAAATTTGAATTTGAAATTTGAAATTTGAATTTATTTATTTATTTATTTGCTTGTTTGTTTGTTTGTTTGTTTGTTTGTTTGTTTGTTTGTTTGTTTTTCGGGAGGAAATTAAACACAGAATAAATATGGGAAATGCCTCTTATTCGGTTGAGAAGCTTTTATCATCCAGTCTGCTGTCAAAAAATCTGAAAGTTAGAATTTATAAAACAGTTATATTACCGGTTGTTTTTTATGGTTGTGAAACTTGGACTCTTACTTTGAGAGAGGAACATAGGTTAAGGGTGTTTGAATAAGGTGCTTAGGAAAATATTTGGGGCTAAGAGGGATGAATTTACAGGAGAATGGAGAAAGTTGCACAGCACAGAACTGCATGCATTGTATTCTTCACCTGACATAATTAGGAACATTAAATCCAGACGTTTGAGATGGGCAGGGCATGTAGCACGTATGGGCGAATCCAGAAATGCATATAGAGTGTTAGTTGGGAGGCCGGAGGGGAAAAGATCATAAGGGAGGCCGAGACGTAGATGGGAAGATAATATTAAAATGGATTTGAGGGAGATGTGATATGATGATAGAAACTGGATTAATCTTGCTCAGGATAGGGACCGATGGAGGGCTTATGTGAGGCCGGTAGTGAACCTCCGGGTTCCTTAAAAGCCAGTAAGTATTTATTTATTTATTTATTTATGTATTTATTTATTTATTTATTTATTTATTTATTTATTTATTTATTTATTTATTTATTTATCTGCTTGTCTGTCTGTCTGTCTATTACATTCATAGTGTTCTGCCCAAGGCAGGTCTTTCACTACAAATTCAGCAGTCTTCAGTCTTTCCTATTTTCTGCCTTCCTGTATGTATTATTTTCTTATATGTGAGGTAATTTATTACAGTTTTTTTATTCAGAGAGTTTAGTCGTACAAAAGACAAGCTCTTACTTTTTCTGACAAAATTTTCAAGTTCTGTTTGAGTTTCGTTTTATTAATTTACCATCACATGCTTCCAGGTGTTAGGCGAGATGGAATGTTATAGTTTCATGCCATTTCTTCTTAGGTCCCTTTTCCACTAGAGTCATAATTTATAATTTGTTTTGGGACTCTACTGTTTGTTTAATTAAGGATGAAATTGTGTAATTGTGAAGTGATATTTGCAAGGAGTTACGTTTCGTAAAACTCACTATTTTCTTAGAGCACGAAAAGAGTGGAAGATTCTTTTTTGAGATGAAATAGAAGGATGCTGCCCAGGCCGGGTGACTGGGGGAAACAGCCTAGGCGGCTGAGCGCCCCTAACAAGGCAGCTCATTATTTCAACAGAGCCACCCTCCCTCACGCTCCGCATCGCTGCACAGAGGTGTGCGTTGCTACAGCCGAAGCTTCGTTACACGGCGATTTCCGAAAGAAATACGAGTTTCGTACACAGCTCTTGTTGCGAGCATCCTTCTGTACGTTTTTATCGACTATCTAACATATAGTTATGATCGTGCTTTTTTCACTGATGTTTCAATGTACTACAACTACCACATTATTACTTACTTATTTACTTACTTACTTACTTATTTACTTACTTACTTACTTACTTTTAAGGAACCCGGAGGTTCATTGCCGCCCTCACATAAGCCCGCCATCGGTCCCTATCCTGAGCAAGATTAATCCAGTCCCTACCATCATATCCCACCTCCCTCAAATCCATTTTAATATCATCCTCCCATCTACGTCTCGGCCTCCCCAAAGGTCTTTTCCCCTCTGGCCTCCCAACTAACACTCTACATGCATTTCTGGATTCGCCCATACGTGCCACATGCCTTGCCCCTCTCAAACGACTGGATTTAATGTTCCTAATTATGTCAGGTGAAGGATAAAATGCGTGCAGCTCTGCGTTGTGTAACTTTCTCCATTCTCCTGTAACTTCATCCCTCTTAGCCCCAAATATTTTCCTAAGAACCTTATTCTCAAAAACCCTCAATCTCTGTTCCTCTCTCAAAGTGAGAGTCCAAGTTTCACAGCCATACAGAACAACCGGCAATATAACTGTTTTATAAATTCTAACTTTCAGATTTTTTGACAGCAGACTAGATGACAAAAGCTTCTCAACCGAATAATAACTGGCATTTCCCATATTTATTCTGCGTTTAATTTCCTCCCGAGTGTCATTTACATTTGTTACTGTTGCTCCAAGATATTTGAATTTTTCAACCTCTTCGAAGCATAAATCTCCAACTTTTACAGTTCCATTTCGTACAATATTCTGATCACGAGACATAATCATATACTTAGTCTTTTCGGGATTTACTTCCAACCCTATCTCTTTACTTGCTTCAAGTAGAATTTCCGCGTTTTCCCTAATCGTTTGTGGATTTTCTCCTAACATATTCACGTCATCCGCATAGACAAGAAGCTGATGTAACCCCTTCAATTCCAAACCCTCTCTGTTATCCTGAACTTTCCTAATGGCATATTCTAGAGCAAAGTTAAAAAGTAAAGGTGATAGTGCATCTCCCTGCTTTAGCCCGCAGTGAATTGGAAAAGCATCAGATAGAAACTGGCCTATACGGACTCTGCTGTAAGTTTCACTAAGACACATTTTAATTAATCGAACTAGTTTCTTGGGAATACCAAATTCAATAAGATATAGATAAGATAATTAAGTTCTGAATTATACTGTTATTTAAAATTATCAAACATCATAAATTCAATGCATTAATAAGAGTAATACGATAAATTGCATTTGAAACAAAACTAACACTAAATAAAATATTGTATGGAGAATTATCACAGTCTAGTACAGGCATGTCAATTGATGCCCACAGGAGCAAGAGCGCGCTTTAGAGCCCAGAAGAGCCTGAGCATTTTACAGCGAAAAGGAAAGAGACAGACGAAAGAGGTGGTATATGCCGCTTGGTCGAGCTATATTCAGGGATGGCCAGCACTGATTCAATAGATAAGGGGAAGAGAACTTATTAAAACTGTATCCATGGTAATTTTTAGATTTGTCTGAGAAGTATAAGTGCATTATAAGAATGTAAGTTTTAATTTTAATGCTAATTTTTCACAAGTTTGATTTTTTTTATTCCAAAGAAATATTTTCTCAACTTTTCGTATAGAAAAGTGAAATTTTCAGGTATAGCCTATTTATTTAGTAGCCTTACAGATTGTTTTCGTAAATCTAATATACCGTATATACGTATTACTGAAGATAGTGCATTGAAAATTTTGAAAATATTCGCATGGAAATTGTTTGTAAGGAAATGAATTAACAAAGCAACTACTGTTACATCATAAGCAAAAGATATGTGCCCATGTGTTGTAAAAATGTCAGCTCTATAGCTTCAGCAGATTTCGAGAAAATAATTTAATATTCTGATGATAGGAAGTTGCTCATAAATATCACCTTAAAAGCATAATGCGATAAGAGTTTTGCTATGTAATATTAGTTACACTTAAAACAGATACAGTACCTAGGTAACTTTGCTTTGTACTGTAATATTGTTTTGATTAGTTTATTGATTACTTTTGTAAGGCTAAAGATACCATCAATATAAATTCCAACTTATCATGTCATACTCAATCTCTTTCTTTGGGATATCACTTTCTTTATGAATGATGTGTTTCATCCACTTAATACAGTACCGTATAATATTATACTACTATGGAATTTAAGTGAATATTCCTTCTTAACTCTTTATTATGTTATTAAGATTTAAAACACAAGTGCAATATTAAGAAATCAGTGTTAGTACTTTTGTTTTACAGACAATATGAATAATATTAAACAGAAAGAAGCCATATAAAAATAAAAAATAACGACATAAAATTTCACGTTCCGTTTGAAGTTTGCGCACCACAGTTTTCTTAATCCAACAGGTTGGCTATTCATATACACAACCCTTCCTCTTTCCATACTTAGCGCTTGCTGCCCGCGCACGACGTCCAGGTCAGAAAAATGCGCTTGCTATGACATCATTGGTCTAGTATATAGTCACGAAGCTTGAGTTGTGAGCGTGCTAGGAACAATAGACTGTGCCGGTACTATTTCGCATTGTCTGTAATGAGGCGATATTAGTGATCCTAGTGGTTAGCGACTATCTATGGATGCATATTTACTACGCATTGAGCTTCGTGACTGTATATATTAGACTGTGTTATTATCGAATTTCTCTCTTTTAATGTGGCAGCGGAAACTGTACCGGCAGCTTGAGAGATAATCTATATCACGAATGGAATCTACAGGAACGAAATTCGAGAGGATTATAGCACTCTAATATTGGATACGTTATAAAATATTTAAAAAGGGTCAATGTAGAGTATCCACCGGCCACTAAACGAATATTTCACACTTTTATCACTGCCAATGTTGCGCTATAAACCAATTTTCAGCAATCTAATGTAAAAGACGGTCAATGTAGAGTATCCAACGCCCACTGAACGAATATTTCACACTTTTATCACTGCCAATGCGCTATAAACCAATTTTCGGCAATCTAATGTAAAAGACTGCCTACAGATTTTTGGAAAGTTTCAGAGAAAATTCACAAATTTAATCTTCTAACACGATATTTTTGTTTTTAAATATTTAAGTAGCTTGCTGGGAGACATCGTTAGATATAGACCACTCTTACACTAAACTGGAGTAATTTGAGCTTATTAATCAGATATGATTCTACTTACTGTTTTTATATGCTCACCTGTTATGTAATTTTTATTTTATACATATTTCATTGTTATTTCCCATCCAAAGATCATTAAGAACGATGAATATTACTTAATATCTCCTATCTTTCTTCAAATACTGTTTATATGCCATGTTAATTTTAATTTGTTTTCATAA
This sequence comes from Periplaneta americana, assembly GCF_040183065.1. Classification (NCBI taxonomy): domain Eukaryota; kingdom Metazoa; phylum Arthropoda; class Insecta; order Blattodea; family Blattidae; genus Periplaneta; species Periplaneta americana. The sequence continues at coordinate 170,666,636 of NC_091127.1, forward strand.
GTTAACAATGATGCACATGGGAGCAACTTATAAGAAATTATTTTCCTACACAATCCACGTTATATTCACGTTGTTTTGAAATGATTAATCGAAGATGGTTTGCTTATTGTTTATTACAAGCACATTTGTATGTAATTTCTATTTCATACGGTTTTTTCTCTATCCATACGTTTCATTACAAGCACATTTGTATGTAATTTCTATTCCATACGTTTTTTGTCTATGGTGAATATTATTCATGCTTGTTTCTTGTATTTTTTAAAATAATGTTATGTTTTTATTTGTCGTTATTTACGTAAAAATTATGCGCCAAAAAATAAATAATAATAATAATAATAATAATTTCGTATTCATTCCACATCCTATATATTCACATTTGTTTTTCAGTGATTTATTAAAGAATGTACCGGTATTTAAAAGACTAATAATTTAGAAACATGTTACATAAATCATTCTTGTGCCAAAAAAGAATGCTCCCTGGACCAAATTGTCGTATTTTGCAGTGGTCGTCAATACTCGCTGAAATGGGTAATAATATAATATAATTATGTTGTACGTAGCATTTACAAATATGTTACATAAATCATTCTTGTGCCAAAAAGAGAATGCTCCCTGGACCAAATTATCGTATTTTGCAGTGGTCGTTAGTACTCGCTGAAATGGGTAATAATATAATTAAGCCCCGATGATGATCCGACGTGTAGCAAATGATGTAAAAAGCGGGGTATCGGGGCAGCAAGCCCCGATGATGATCCGACGTGTAGCAAATGATGTAAAAAGTGGGGTATCGGGGCTGCAAGCCCCGATGGTGATCCAACGTGTAGCACATGAGGTAAAAAGCGGGGTATCGGGGCTGCAAGCCCCGATGATGATCCGACGTGTAGCAAATGATGTAAAAAGCGGGGTATCGGGGCTGCTATAATTATGTTATGTAGGTTAGGTTAGGTTAGGTTAGGTTAGGGTAGATTAGGTGTGTAGCATTATATGAAAAGTTAGGTTATGTTAGATTAGGTGTATAGTATTATATGAGGTTATGTTAGGTTAGGGTAGGTTAGGTTAGGTTAGGGTAGATTAGGTGTGTAGCATTATATGAAAGGTATTATATGAGGTTATGTTATGTATAGTATTATATGAGGTTATGTTTGGTTAGATTATGTATGTAGTATTCTCAAAGGTTAGGTTAGGTTAGGTTAGGTTAGGTTAGGTTAGGTTAGGTTAGGTTAGATTAGGTGTGTACTATTCCTTAGTATAATTCAAAGGCATTTTCAGTTATTTACTTTTATTCATGCAAATTTGCTGCAAGTGTAAAATCGCCAGTAATTTTATTTACCAGAGTTGGCAACCCTAAACATACATCGTTTTTTGCTTTGGAACCACAGATTTTTTTTATTTGCGAATTGTTTACTGAGTAGAATTGTGTAAATTTAACTTATTGAGCGTGATATATTTATTAATTTGTGCTTTGTGAAGTTATTCCATTTCTCTGTTTAATATGATGAGTTAAAAAAAGCTAAGAAAATCTGTTATTATAATATTATTATCTTGTACGTAGCAAGATCGATTATTCAATTGATAGGATATTTTATGAGGTTGTCATGACTGAGATATCTATTGTCAATTGCTTTTATTTCTCAGAAGGCCTTGACTGACGGGTATATAAGGACCGGCGCTGTTAGGGACGGAGGTCGGGGTTTGGGATGGCTCACAAGCAACAAGTTATACTAAATATGTTTAGTGTAAAACTGGCCTATGTCTCTATAGTGGGCGGGACATAAGTAACATTCACCTAAAAGACTGCCTACAAATATTTGGAAAGTTTCAGAGAAAATACACAAATTTAATCTTCTAACATGATTTTTTTGTTTTTATGAATTAAGTAATTTGCTGGGAGACATCGTTAGATACAGGCCACTCTTACACTAAACCTGGAGTAATTTAAGCTTATTAATCAGATATGATTCTACTTACTGTTTTTTATATGCTCACCTGTATGTAATTTCTATTTTATACATATTTCATTGTTATCTTCCATCCAAAGATCATTAAGAACGCTGAATATTACTTACTATCTCCTATCTTTCTTCAAATAGTGTTTATATGCCGTGTTAATTTTCATTTGTTTTCATAAGTTAAAAATGATGCACATTGGGAGCAACATATAAGAAATTATTTTCCTACACAATCCACGCTATATTCACCTTGTTTTGAAATGATTAATCGAAGATGGTTTGTTTATTGTTTATTACACGCACATTTGTATGTAATTTCTATTCCATACGTTTTTTTTTCTATCCCAAGATCATTAAGAATAGTGAATAATATTCATGCTTGTTTCCTGTATTTCTTCAAATAATGTTATGTGGCATGTTAGTTTTTATTCTTCGTTATTTACGCAAAAGTGATGTGCCAAAAAATAATGATCAACCAAACTTAAGTACATAAGTTATTTACAATTCCATTGTCTTATTAGTATAGGTATGTTATAGTTTAAAATTGTACATTACAATAATTGAAATTCGTGCCATGAGTTAGACATTTTATCGCTAATATTCGTATTTTAGAATATACTTAAAATAGTTCGTCTAATCCATTTCATAGCGTACACTGGACTGCAAAAGAAATTCCGATACGAAATTAGGCCTAGATCGTTTTCAGTGGACTTTAGCAAAATATGGCGAGATGGAAAGATATTTTCCTGAGATTAATTTTTCTACATGTAAATACGACTTTAATAACATGTTCATGTTATTATTTAATACGAATTGATTTTAAATTATTCATGTAGGCCTACTTATATTTCATGGCATTAATAAGAATGCTGCACGAAAATGGTGAAACTGCAGTTTGCTCTTGTGAATGAAAAGGCTGCTGAACTTAGCTGGACTGGTATAATGAACCGTGCAACATGACAAGAATTGAGTGAAACCCCTAGCACAGACTTACATATCCCATTTAGCTTCGTTAAGAAAGATGTCTTCGTAGTATGATGACAACAAGCCAGGAATCTTGTGTCATTGTCGCTAAGTCTGCAATTTAGCTTCGAGCCATCTGGCGAAATAGATGTTTGTCGCAAAGTTGGCCAGCATGTTGCCAAAACTGTTCGGCTCAACTATTAGCCTTGTGGACGTTCTGTACTTCATTAAGTCACTCCTGTCTTGAAGCTCATCAATTATGACAGGGAGTCACACTTCTCTCATGTCCATTAATCAACACAGGTGGATTCTGGCCTGCTATCACATCACAGTAGCCATTTCTCATTGCTCAATCTTCAATATCGATAAACATACTACGTCATTGTCAATGCATGCGGTTTTATGTCCGAAGAGTACAAAAAAAGTGTGTTTAAATATATTCGTGTCGTCCTCACTTAAAAACTCAGGTATGTTTCTTCTTGTAGCAAACGGCTATCTTGTTACATACTGTCGGTAAGATTATAATATTAGCCCTTTAATTTGTTTAATTTATTTATATAAAGAGGAACGGAGACGGAACAAGATAAAATCACAGTCTAGTATATACAGTCACGAAGCTCAATACGTAGTAAATATGCATCCATAGATAGTTTCTAACCACTAGGATCGCTACTATCGCCTCATTACAGACAATGCGAAATAGTACTGGCACAGTCTATTGTTCCTAGCACCCTCACAACTCAAGCTTCGAGCGTATTCCGAATCTTACCGGTGAGCAATCCGATGGCATCACGGTGTTCCGAATTCCACCGATGACGTCATTGATGCTCCACCGGTGTCGCACCGGTGCCATCAATTTACAGAGGTGGTGGAAGTCTCCATCAGCCGCCATCAGTGAATCTGATTAGTTCTTGTATATGGCGGGAATTAGCAGACGAATAACATCGTGCACTGTTGTGTCATGGCGGTGTGTTCTGCTGTATTGTTTGTAATGAGCACAACGTAAAAACAATATGTTAATGGCTTATGAGCGAACATGTCAACGGACCAGTTATTACTACCGGTTCAAGAAATAAATTGTTTATGCTATCTTTTCTTTGAACGAGATGGGAGTACGAAAATTTCGCAAAATTTTGCTAGTGTAGCATAGACAACAATTTGTACAGTCGCCATGACAGCCATCGATCCTTCCAGCAGTTTTGTTCCTTATTTCGCTGCAACGTGACGTCATTGATGCCACCGGACCGGTGAGATTCGGAATACGCTGTTCGTGACTGTTCAGTGGCTGCCAAACACCACGAAATTGTGACGTAATAGAAATGCAACCCGCACACCACTATCGCAGGGGGAGGGGTGGAGTGGGTATCTCCTTGGGTAATGCAGCGAATAACAGTGCAGAGACGGACTGTGACCAAAAAACAAAACCAATATAATATTCTTCTACTGATTAACTATACATACTTTTTCCCATGTTAATTTTTTATCCTCCTATTCCTTATTGTTGTATTATTAATGAAATAAAATAAATTTATTTTCTTATTTACCCTAGAAAGAACGTGTACTTTACATCAGCAGATATTTGAAATTAGAAAAACGTACCAGGCTGGTCACGAAGTTGTAAATTACACTACATACTTAAAAAAAAACGTCGAAGTATTTTACCCCGATTAAGACATAGGAACCGATACTTTTTATTGTTTATTTATGAATGAAATATTCAAGTTACAGTTAAGGGCGTGGTAGTCTTCACAACAAGAATAATAATGACATCGTACATTGTTCTTTTATACTTCATTTAAAATTTTACAACAAATTAAGATCTCATATTTTTTCCATCTGCACAAAATAAATACTTTTCCTCCCATGCTCCTTAAAATTAAGATTTTACTTATTTGTTTTGGAACAGACATCGAAACATATTATCCAACACACTTGTAACATTACATTGTACGTCCGCTGCTGATAAATGGCTTTATTTATATCGAAGTGAAGGCTGTAAACAGAGGGTGGGGGTATGATGTCATGGTTACGCTTGAGTGGAGACAGAGGCATGTGTTGCGACACAGCTTTTGGCGATTACTATACTACAGACGTGGACAAATTATTGACAAAATGGACAATTTTTATGATAATTCTGTTTACAAAATTTGACTTTTCAATTTAGACTACATTTGACAATTTTGGATATTTCCATCATTACAGTAGACAGAAATATGCAAAAATGTCAACTGTAGTTTAAATTGAAGAGTCAAGTTTTGTAAAAATATATAATAAAAGTCTTCAATTTTGCTAATAATTTGTAAATTAGCAAAATTGTCAACTGCATTGAAGAGTCAAATTTTGTAAAAATATAAAACAAAAATCTTCAGTTTTGCTAATAATTTCGGAATATCCAAAATGTCAACTGTAGTACAAATTGAAGAATCGAATTTTGTAAAAATATACAACAAAAACCTTCAGTTTTGCTAATAATTTGTAAATATGCAAAAATATCAACTGTAGTCCAAATTGAGGAGTTAAATTTTGAAAAATATACAATACAAATCTTCAATTTTGCTAATAATTTGGAAATACACAAAAATGTCAACTGTAGTCTAAATTGAAGAAACATATTTTGTAAAAATATATAATAAAAATCTTAAATTTTGCTAATAATTTGTCCACGTCTGTAGATCGTGGTAAAATTCTAAAATAATCTAAAAAGAAGAATAAGGTAATATAGATCAAATATAAGGTTAACCAAACTGTGTACTTGTACAAAAGTGTTCTCTTGTGTCATTTAAGTCATAGAATTTCTAAATTTAGTATAAGAGAATGAAACAAAATATTTTACAATTTCTGTTTCAAAAGAAAGGTCACGTTGGATTTGAGGAAATCTATATGATTGCGTGTAATGTCTATACCAGAGTTAGGGTATTAAAACAAGAATATAACCTTGATAAAAAATATATGTTCGTTCTAGAAAGCGGCGGAATCTATTACTTGGATATTGTACAAAAGAAATTCCGATAAGAAATTAAATCGTTTACCGAGGACTTCAGCAAACATGGCGAGGTGGAAAGCTATTTTCCTGAGATCAGTTTTTTAAAAACATGTAAGTACGACTTTTATAAATGCTCACATTATTATTTAATATGAATTGATTTTAAATTATTCATATATTTTTATTATTTTATAATATTAATAAGAATACTTCACGAAAATTCCACAGCCTTCCTTATTATCCATGGATGCTGTCATTGTTACAATCGATATACGTATACGGCCAGTTACGTTTCATATTGTATTGACAAAAACAGTACCAATTTTATTATAAACTAGCCGTACCCGTGCGCTCCGCTGCACCTGTTAGAAATAAATATAAAGTAATTACATAATTAAAATAGGACGTTTGATCCAGGGAACAACTTTTACAACAGCGCAAGATAATCTGCTTCGCTCATTACCCAATTTTTTTTAATTGCATTTATTGCATATATATTTTATGTATTTTAACACGATTCAATTGAGCATAGTTAAAATTTGAATTATAAAATAATGGATTGCTGAGCTAACGTACTATTACTGCATACTAAATCAATACACCCTCGTTGTTCGTTAATTCTCTGATATTAAAATGAGTGTACATAAATATTATTTTAAGAAATACACAAAACGAATGTACAAAATAGCCTATCAAATGTTCTGTGCATAAGAAGCTATTTTAATCTTACCTGTCCTCGATTTACTCAGACGTTACTCTAATAACATTATAGCATTATGTCCATCTAGAGAAACTGTACTTTCCAATGGTGAAATAATAATTAATTATACAAATCGGTTAATTTAGCTTCTGATATTACTTCATACAAACACAGAAACATTCTCTGTAGGCTATGTTTAATAGCTTTCTATTGTTAATGTCCAAGGCCCCTGTTTCGATTGTTGTTGTCCAAGGCCCCTTATATACGAAGTCATTTGTTCTTAATTCATTGCACCGTCTTAGATGGCGTTATTTTAATTTTAAAACTCATTTATCTCATGAAATATCAGTCCTATCAAAATTTTGTAAAGAATACAACTTATCGGAAATCATTTTTAAAGAAACTTTTTTATGTAACATTTTTCACAAAAATCAATAATAAGCGAGATATTTCGATTTATTTAATTCAGGCCCCCTTATAACCCCCCTTTTAAATAAAGTATTTTGAATGCCATATAGCCTAAAATCTAAGTTACAACGAACTTAATTTATATTCCAATTTTCATATAAATCGGTTCAGCCATTATCGCGTGAAAAGGTAACAAACATACAGACAGACATACAAACAAAAATTTCAAAAATACGATTTTCGGTTTCAGGGTGGTTAATTATATATGTTAGGACCAATTATTTTTGGAAAATCGAAAATTACCAGAAAAATTTCGGCTACAGATTTATTATTAGTATAGATGTAAATATAAAATTGTATTATTAATACAGATACAGAACTGAAAATTGAATTTAATCCAAACATTAACTACACATTTCTGCTTTGCACGGAATAAAAATTCTTTAGAAAATTCAGGCCAGTTCTGATGTGTTTGTATAATTCATGCATACAGCGAAGTCCTGTAGCATGATATATTTTAAATCTACAGCGACTTCGACGCGGCATTTCTTTTGTAGCCCAGTATGCATGTTAAACATAATTTAAAGTTATACTGCATCTACGAATTCATTATTTAACAAAATTATGTAGAAACTTGATCTTATGTAGCCTTAAAATAGATTTCATGCCATAAACTGTCACACACATTGCACCAGTACAAGAAAAACAAATTTATTGCGAATAATTGTGTGTCAAAAGAATGAAAATTCTTTATTGCAACATGCTTTGTTTCTTAGATATTATAGGATTTTCGTGCATTTCGTGCATTGTTCATAGGTTGAACCCTAGATTATAGATACCCAGATTGCTCGGCCTTATAGGCTTTGACGGTAACAACTTTTGTCAGGTTTACTACGCTGCCATCTAGTTGTTACATAAGGAGTCACGTCATAACTCCCATTTGAATTGCATTAGCGACTCTACTGCCACCTCGTGTTCGTTTACGGCGGACGGGTGGCGATCCTGGCGGTTGTTCTCTTCAAAGTGCAACCGATTTTAACATAGGGATGAGCAATCTGTTATACACTGACTGACAAAAAAAATCACGCACCAAGAAGGAGTTGTGGGAATTACATGAAACCTGATATGGATGATAGCAACATTGATGTATGTAAATGATTACAATGTTAGAGCAAAATAATAATTTTATTGCTGAAAATTTACCACTGAATTGAAGCTCTATTACCCTGTTTGTCCACCTCTAGTTTGGATACAAGCTGTACTACGGGCGGGCATGGAAGCATACAGATTTTGTATGGTATCCTGCGGCATATCTGTCTATATTTGCTGCAATTGATTCTCTATATCTTGTAAACTCCTAGGCCGCTGAAGTTGGCGTCCCAGGTGATCCCAGACATGTTCGATTGGTGACAGATCTGGCGATCGTGCAGGCCATGGAAGAATGACAACGTTGCGGAGGCATTCCTGTGAAACCTTTGCTATGTGCGGCCGAGCATTATCCTGCTGGAAAACACCTCTTGAAAACATTGCCATGAGAGGCAACACATGTGGCCGAAGGATGTCCTGCACATATCGCTGCGTTGTTATTGTCCCTCGTATCACTACTGGGGTTAACCGACTAGCATACGTGATGGCACCCCAGACCAGCACGCCACCAGTGAGTGCGGTGTGTGGTGCCACAGCAAATGTAGGATTGAGGCGCGCACCACGAGGTCTCCAGACGCGAACACGACCGTCGTCAGAGCTCATCACTAAAGACAACCCGGTTCCAGTCTCCAGCAGTCCAGTTTTCTCGCTCACGACACCACTCCAAACGGAGGCGATGGTGGGTGGGTGTCAATGGCAGGACACGTAATGGGTGCCGAGAAACCAAATTTCCTTCAGCCAAGCGCCTGGAAATGGTTCGGGCAGACCTGTAATGATGGTGCTACCTGTCTCAGGATTGCGGGAGATGAAACAGTTGGATTTGTTCGGGCTTGTCGGAGGATCCGACGATCTTCTCTCTTGGTGGTCAGTCGAGGGTGTCCTGAGCCCACTCGCCGTGTGTGCGTGCCTTCACGCATTCATTGTTCCCAACACGTCCTAACAGTGTGGTCAGAACGGCGTAGGTGGCTAACGATTCACCGATAAGACCATCCAGCTTCGCACATTCCAATAATGCGCCCCCTTTCAAACTCCGTTAACTAGGTAAAGTCTTTTCGATGGCGTCGTAGAGGCATGTTCAATGATTGACGACTTTGATGCAACCGGAAACAACAGTCAACTATACTACGTTCGAGTAGCATATGCAAGCCCTTTTATAGGCCATGGATAACAGCAGGTTCACGGCCTCTGGTGGCAAAACCATTCAACTAATTACATTGCTACGCTAATCATTTGACTATTTCCCTGAGATGTAACTGTTCTAATTCACGTTGCTAACACAGTTTTATTGTTCTTTATTGCTTTTAGGCACTGTAATCTTATGGAGGTCATTACAGGTGTAAGCAGTATGGGATGAAGATAAATGCAAACACGATCAAGACTATGGTTATCGGAAGAAAAATGAAGCAGGTAAACGTACGAATTCTAAATGAGGCAGTAGAACAGTGGCTGGCAGATGCTGCAGTTATGACGTAAGAGTCAGTCAGGCCTCAAGAGCTTGGAAGAGCGAGTAGTTGAGTCGTATTACTGTTAACACGCACCAGCGCAGTGGCGCCAGTGCAGCAATGATACGACAGTTCTTGGAGATAAATTGATGGAATCACATTCCTGTATTTTGCTAGGGAATAACTACTCTGCGGTCATGATGGCAACATTCTTGGCAAATTCCCCGTCATTAAAAGAACGCATGTTCTTTGCAATGGCTAGTGAAATCCTATATCTTAAGCCTTAAGCTTACCATTGATTCACTGACAGTGTGTTCCCTAGCTTCACTTAACAATTTATCTTTCAATTGCTGCACTAGTGCTTGTCGATGATCATTTGTGTGGCATAGAGAATAATGGCATTGTATATTGAATTTCTTTACATGCTGAAACAGCTGGCCACAAATCAAACACTTCGCCATTCCTCCATACTCCATAACACAGTTTGATCTCGACAAAGCATTTAACTTGGGCACGGTAGTAACACAAAGTGGTGGTGTGTTTCAAAACTTGAAATATACTTTGCATACTACTCAACAAGTTAGGGCCTATATAGTTCAATCTGTATATTGTGTAGGAAAATGTCCCTTAAAAACACTTGAACTGTTTTCAAGTTTCCGAGTAGACAAAGTGTTGTAGTACTGCTTAAATTATTTATTCCTATATTTGTATATTTATAGCAGTTTCGGAGCCTCATTTACATAATGCGAACGCTTCTGCAGCTCGCTGTATTATGAATTTCATATTATTATAAGTATATTAAATTTGATTACAAACCAAAATATTTTGTTACATTGATTTATCACGGATGTACAGTTTTGTTTTCGTACAAATGTATCGTAATTGTGCTGTTCCCATACTACCTCAGACGAATGGATCGCGCTCTGTCATTGCATAGGCGCCGTACCACCACTGTTCAGTTGAACCTTCTCTCCTCGCTGTGCTCAGTATGCAGAGATTGCCGAGCAAAGAGCGTGGAGACTCCGTGGTATGACGTCACAGAGCACGGAACATGCCGGTCACTGCAGTAGACCAAGTGGACAACTTCAGATACTTGGAGTGTACTATAAGCAGTAATATGAGTTGCTGCCAGGAAGTCAAAAGGAGGATAGCAATGGCCAGGAAACTTTTAATAGAAAAAGATTAATCTTTTACGGACCCCTGGAAAAGGAACTAAGGAAGAGACTAGTCCAGTGCTTTGTGTGAAGTGTGGCATTATATGGGGCAGAAACGATATTACGACGAAGTGAAGAGAAGCGAATAGAAGCATTTGAAATGTGGATACGGAGAAGAATGGAGCGTGTGAAATGGACAGACAGAATAAGAAATGAAGCTGTGTTGGAAAGAGTGGATGAAGAAAAAATTATGTTGAAAATGATCAGGAAAAGAAAAAGCAATTGGTTGGGTCACTGACTGAGAAGAAACTGCCTACTGAAGGATGCACGGGAAGGAATGGTGAACGGGAGAAGACTCCGGCAAGGGCATGAGTGGTCAAGCTATTGTAGCACAGAATAATACGACGTCGGACTTTCCCTTTTTTATTTCTATTTCAAATAAGAACGAGTTTATACGTGTTACACTTCGACCATCCCTGAAAGACGCGATAGTGTACGTCGGGTGTTTCTGGGTGCTGTAGAATGCTGTCATTTGTGAAGAGAGAGTGTGTTACAATCGATTTTGTGCCCGAGGATTTGATACGTTCCTTCTCACAACGCAAATATGCAACCCCTTTCCAGAATCCACCCTTTGGCTATACCAGCAAATATAATTCTAAGAGACTTGTGTGTAACAAAATAAAAATATATATCGTCTCCACTGTGGGTCCCTTCAGGCTGTGTATCTTCATGTTTGTAATATCACAGTCTACTATATACAGTCGCGAAGCTCAATACGTAGTAAATATGCAACCATTAGGTAGCTGCTCACCACTAGGATCGCTAATATCGCCTCATTACAGGCAATGCAAAATAGTACCGTCACAGTCTATTGTTTCTAGCACCCTCAAAACTCATGCTTCGTGACTGTTATAGTAGACTGTGGCAATATCTTCAAATGCTCCTTGATTCTTAGTACGGCACTGCAAACTTAGAGGTACAACGTTGAAAACAGTGGTTATTATTGCTATGCTTTAATTCAGTTTCTTCGTCATTTTTGACGAACTTCGTAGAACAATGAATGATAAAGTATAACAAAACGAAACCAGAAAAGAAATTCAAAGAAAAATGACATTTTTAATAACTCATTAAAATCAGGAGTAAAATTACAATTGAACTGTGAAATGAGAAGCTCATCTGTAATGCGAGTCATTTTTGACTTTACAATGTTCATTTTGTAAAAAGATTCTTCACATAATATAATGTAGAGCCATACATGGCTGTGATTTTGGCTGTATAAGACCTCAGGTTAGGAGATGCACTATCACCTTTACTTTTTAACTTTGCTCTAGAGTATGCCATTAGGAAAGTCCAGGATAACAGAGAGGGTTTGGAATTGAACGGGTTACATCAGCTGCTTGTCTATGCGGATGACGTGAATATATTAGGAGAAAATCCACAAACGATTAGGGAAAACACGGAAATTTTACTGTAAGCAAGTAAAGAGATAGGTTTGGAAGTAAACCCCGAAAAGACAAAGTATATGATTATGTCTCGTGACCAGAATATTGTGCGAAATGGAAATATAAAAATTGGAAATTTATCTTTTGAAGAGGTGGAGAAGTTCAAATATCTTGGAGCAACAGTAACAAATATAGATGATACTCGGGAGGAAATTAAACACAGAATAAATATGGGAAATGCCTGTTATTATTCGGTTGAGAAACTTTTATCATCCAGTCTGCTGTAGAAAAATCTGAAAGTTAGAATTTATAAAACAGTTATATTACCGGTTGTTCTGTATCGTTGTAAAACTTGGACTCTCACTTTAAGAGAGGAACAGAGATTAAGAGTGTTTGAGAATAAGATGGTTAGGAAAATATTTGGGGCTAAGCGGGATGAAGTTACAGGAGAATGGAGAAAGTTACACAACACAGAACTGCACGCATTGTATTCTTCACCTGACATAATTAGGAACATTAAATCCAGACGTTTGAGATGGGCAGGGCATGTAGCACGTATGGGCGAATCCAGAAATGCATATAGAGTGTTAGTTGGGAGGCCGGAGGGAAAAATACCTTTACGGAGGCCGAGACGTAGATGGGGAGATAATATTAAAATGGATTTGAGGGAGGTGGGATAATATGATGATAGAGAATGGATTAATCTTGCTCAGGATGGGGACCAATGGCGGGCTTATGTGAGGGCGGCAATGAACCTCCGGGTTCCTTAAAAGCCAGTAAGTAAGTAAGACCTCAGGTTAGCGTATTTTAATTTGTTTAGCAATTTGAAAATATTAACATTTTCCAGATCTTTATATTAGGTTTCCGAAAACATGTCGTTTAAGAAATGTACAATTTCCTCTTGTAATTCTGGTCTCAGTTTCATTATTTCTAAGCCAAAAGGATTTCCGCGTAATTGAAAATCAGTTTCAATTATATTAAATTCAAGAAGTCTTTTGTTATGAAAATATATTTGTAGTTCATCAAGAGGCCAATGTGATACAGGCCTTGTTGTTAAATGAGTGTAAGCAAGTAACATTATAACGTCTATACGTCTATCTACGAGGGTACCTACAATGAAAATTTTCGCAACAAAAAGCACAAACTTTATTTCAAAGGTTAATTGCGCTTTTTTCAATTTGAAATAAATTTAAAATTTTCTGTTAACACACTTTCACACGTAAAACACTCCTGACCTACTGGAGATAGAAGATGCTACGTATAAAACACGTAGGAAATTACGAACTTCCAGAATCTACAATGAAATTCAACGTAACTCAAATAGTTTCAGAGTATGGAACAGGCTTCGGCACGAATCAGAGTCACGTGGTTATCACGGTCCAGTAATGGCCTTCTTGACAATCGCCTAATATAAATATGTGTTCAAAGTCCTTAAAAAAAAAAAAAAAAAAAGGAATTGCTGTATTAAACTCGTGTTAAACATGCATATAAACTTGTTCAATGTTGGTTATGTTATGTACGTCATGTTTGCGTCATATTTAAACACATCCGGTAAGACGAACCAAATACCTTACTATACTAAAAGCCAGGTTATGAACCGACGAAACAGGAAGTAGTTGGATGGGCGAGGGGAAAGTGCGGGTTAGAGGGGTAGCATGTGCAGTGATGACACGTTGAGTGTGGGGATGGAGGTGAGAACGAGAACGGAGCTTTTCATTGGACCTCGCGTGAAAATGTCGTCTGCTAACGAAAATCTGGCAACGGAATCACGGAGACAGTGTAGCCAGTTCATTTGCAGTACCACGTGCATTACGAGTCGCATTTCGTACCAGCGTCATTAGCTCGTGCTTTCTTAAAACAGTAATTTTAATTACTAATATTGTAGATAGTGTTATCGAGAACTATAGACAGTAGTTATTTTAAACATATCGGTGACAAACGCTGAACACGCTTTGAATCTCGCCCCACTATGTGGCAACAGAGCTCAGAAAGAGACCAACAGAAAGTTGCTTCCGGTTTAGTCGGTTCATAACCTGGCTTTTAGTATATAATAATACCGGAAAGCTAGCAGTTTTACGTGCGAACGACGATGGTGCTGCTACCTACTTGCCGGGATGGAGATACTCGCGAAACAAGCTGTAATCAACTGCAATGTATATTGTTGCTGGACTAGTTAATTTGTTAATAGTTTTATGAATTAGTGCTAGTGTTAAAATGTCAGGGTGGATATGTGCTGTTTATAATTGCAGCATTACAAATTTCTCCAAATCGTACTTTCGATTTCCGACAGTTCATAAAACGTAAGTCAACAACATTCTTTAGTAGGCCCAATTCCTTCGTCTTTGTGTTGATAGAAAAATACAAATTAGTTTTTTTATTTAGACCTAATAAATAAATACAAGTTAAAATGTATTGGATTTTAAGGTTTTATCAAATTAAGTTTTATTGTTGTCCTCATGCCTTTACTAATTATTACAAGCATCAGATTACTATCAATTTTATCTTTGCAGTTGTCAGCAATGCATATATAAAACATTACTGTAAATTCATTCCTAATATCAGATTGATTTTGTCTCGGTAAACCAAAGAAAAAATATGTAACAATTAATTACGGAAAGTAATATGAAATATGCAATATTTCTCATAATATGCAGCTTTGATATAAGATAATAATTTTACATTAAATATTATTCAACATTTTCTTAAGTGTTTCATATATAATTCCACATTAGTAACTCACGTTTTAAACAATAGTCCGAATCTCGCTATGTTAATATTTGTATATGTGGACGTAATTCCATCCGTCTGCGCTAGATGTCAGGTCCGCGATTTTTTGCACTCACGCCAATGCTGCTATACTTGTTTTTTTGAAAGATGGGACATGACAGTTAAGCGGCCGAGCTTCGAACTACAGTGCTATGTTGCCAATATGGACTATCATCCTGCCAGCTGATGGAAGGTAGCAATTGACGTTCAGATAGCTGATGTTAAAACATTCATTGACAATTGACGCAAATGTAAGAAAACAATACATAAATCGACAGAGAATCAAACATGAAACGTACCAATGCTAACATTGTGTGCACAATAAATATCGCCAAGAGAGCTATTAAGCCACGTGGGAACTCAATTCAATTCAACCGTAAGTTTGGCAACTCAACCGTTGTTACCATAGCAACAGGCCTACCACGCTATGCGACAGTCAGTTGTTTTTTCCGATCGCAACGCTCCTGTCATGTCCCATCTTTCAAAAAAACAAGTATAGTATACAGCTGTCCGGTATTATTATAGTAAGGCATTTGGACGAACATCTGACTTGGCCTTGTAGGTCTCGGCGCTGCAGTCGACCAAGTGATTGTTATGTTACGACATGATTACGTCACAGCGTGTTGTTCCACATATTTTTCCCGTCGAAAGTTCGCTTTGTCGGGTAGTACTACATTCATCCACGAACATATTTGTAAATACAGAAAGCGGGTAAAAAAATATAGCCTACATAACATACACATGTACGGAAAATGTAGAGAGTAGCTATCGAACTGGAAAAGACCATACGCCGAACGTAGGCCTACCGTTATAGGTTCTAAATTGACCAAATGCAATAGACTTACGACATAAATTTCATTTCAATAGAAACATTATATTTCCTTTCAAATTAACGACGTTATTCAAGTAATATCTTTTGGAACTGCAGTTTACCTGCAAATATTTTAAGCATATTACTTTTAGCTATTAGTCTCAACTACTTTTATAATATTTCATATCGGTACTCGACTTTTTCGCCTTTTATCTTAATTAATAAATGAAAAAATTCTCGGCTAACTAGCGCTGAGGTAGTTCCCTTCCTACTTCGCTCATAGAACTTGCATAATATACGAATCTGTGACAGGTTAGGTTTGGTTAGTTAAGGCTTTTGTTATTCCTTGCATATAGACTACGATCAACTGCATCGCCAGAAAAATCACTTATAAATTCAACGATTTCACTTCCAAAACCACCGAAACTATCCCAGCGCTAGTTTCACCCAGTATTTAGGTCCAACTTTCAATTTTATGCTTAATCCATGGGCACAATGAAAACATTTTCCTCGTTTCCTTATGTGACTAACACTCACCTCTCAAACATACAGATGATAAATTTGATGATTTAGATCCTTCGAGGAAAGAGATGGATTCTGAGTTGTTCTGCGTTTCTATTCCTTTAACGGAAGCCTGCTCATGACCAAAGCTCGGAACTTGGGGACTGGTGTCCTGTGCATGAGTAAGGTTACAGGTACAACGTACACAAAGGTCACGCTGCAAGTGCTCAGGGACAGTCGTGTGTACTAAGAAAGTGGTCAAAACTAATGACAGGAAGACGGACGAGGAAACTGTGTCGTGTCGAAGCCAATGACATTCAGAGAATTAATTAGAGGGAAACGGTCTGTTTGAAAATAAGAAAATACGTATTATTCGAATGGGTATTGTATACGTTTGAAAATATATTTCTTAAAATTTAGGTACAGAATTTCGTGGAGGAATTCTGAGGCGATACATTATTTTCTTCGAATGGAGAGTTTATATTTTGTAACTTGTGTCAAACACAAACTAGAGATTGGAAACGGGCATTCATTGAAATACATTGCAGTCCCTTAAATCGGTGGAAAATTTGTCCATAGCCATGGATCAAGTCGTAGTGGAACCGTCCCTAGTAGTGACATAGAAATTGAAAACTATTTTCGAGACAAATTTAGGATACTTATCTTTCTCAGATACGAGATCAGCTAGCAACTACTGAAAATCGAACAGGAAACAGTGACAGTGAAAACATTCAATACTTTATTTCGGCCTAAGACTTTATAATACAATTACAAACCATTTTCCAAATTTGAAATTTTTTAAAATTGAAGCTTTTAAAAAATAAATTTGTAAAATTATCCACGATATAATATAATATTAACAAATGTATTTTTTATCTTTTATTTCTGTCTACTATATTCTTGTTTTTATTGAATATCACTGGCTTCTGTCGAATTGTCAATTTATATTAAATGTGTATTTTTCTCTCTTTTTCTCTTTCTTCTTTATTCTTGCTCTTGTGTTGTATTTATTGGTTTGAATTAAGTTATTTACTGTATTTAGTAAACTGTCCTTGTAAATTTTGTTATATCATTGACTAAGACCACACCGTACACGAGCCTGACTCTTACGGTAGTGGCTAGAAACATTTCTGTTTTATAAATGTAATTTGTATTCAGTAGGTAGCTAGTTAAAATAAATAAAATAAAAAAATTAATTTTGCTCCCGTCACTTCATGTGACGTGGAAATAAGTTTCTTTCGTTTCAAATCATGTTTAACTAACAGACGAAAAAGGTATGGGTTCGAAAAATCTTCGAATGTATGTAGTCATACACTGTAATGAAATGTACAGAGCAGAACTGTAAATTTGATGTATTTTGCATTTTTATTTATATATATATGCTATAAAATTACGTGTTTCAACCTACCATAATATTATCATTATGTTGTTCCAGCCAGGAACCACTTTTATAGCAGACCTTACAGTACCTCTGTGCTGGAAGCGGGAGTTTGTTGACATTGAAGTCCGGTCGCTTAGCCACGTTCAAAGACACAAGTCCCCAAGTTCCGAGCTTTGCTCATGACCTTCCTTTATGTACGAATATAATTAACACAATATTATTATTGCCTTGTGTCTATTCCGACCGAAAAATTAGCAATGAATTTACACTGAAGATTGACTCCACTAAACAAAGTTCTCGATCACGGACCACAGCACTTCACACACAAATACAACAGCTAAGAACTCGCACTTAAACATAATTTAAACAAGTTTCACAGCACTAAGATAATACAACTAATTCACATACGAATCATCCTCCGTTCCTGTGTTCATTTCTAACCTGTAACGAGCTTATTTGACTGCAGCTCTCGCCTGAACAGCGCGACTCAAGCACGGCCAACGCATGCAGGATAGCTTGGACCTTTCACTCCGTAAGAAAGCTACACAGATACCAACATTCAATGCTAAAAATGGATTTCTCCGATATAATTTTTCAGCTTTAATTGCATAAGTTCAAATTTCAATTAGAAGCATTTTTACTGATGTGTGTTTTGGATGAAGTGATACCACAGTCTAGTTTATACAGTCACGAAGCTCAATACGTAGCAAATATAAATCCAAGATAGTTACTAACCACTAGGATCGCTACTATCGCCTCATTACAGGCAATGCGAAATAGTACCTGCACAGTCTATTGTTCCTAGTACCCTCATAAACTCAAGCTTCGTGACTGTATATACTAGACCAGTGATATCAAAGCAAGCGCATTTTTCTGACCTTGACGTCGTGCACGGGCAGCAAGCGCTAAGTATGGAAAGAGGAAGGGTTGTGTTTATGAATAAGCAGCCTGTTGGATTAAGAAAACAGTGGTGCACAAACTTCAAACGGAACGTGAAATTTTATGTCGTTATTTTTATATGGCTTCTTTCTGTTTGATATTAT
This sequence comes from Periplaneta americana, assembly GCF_040183065.1. Lineage (NCBI taxonomy): Eukaryota > Metazoa > Arthropoda > Insecta > Blattodea > Blattidae > Periplaneta > Periplaneta americana. The sequence continues at coordinate 170,685,325 of NC_091127.1, forward strand.
CTATATTGTCTGTAAAACAAAAGTACTAATACCAGTTTATTAATATTGCACTTGTGTTTTAAATGTTAATAACATAATAAAGAGTTAAGAAGAATATTCACATAAATTCCATAGTAGTACAACTATACTGTACTAAATGGATGAAATACATCATTCATAAAGAAAGTGATATCTCAAAAAAAAAAAAGGGGGGGAGCGATTGAGTATGACATGATATTGACGGTACCTTCAGCCCTATGAAAGTAATCAATAAACTAATCAAAACAATATTACAGTACAAAGCGAAGTTACCTAGGTACTGTATCTGTTTTAAGTGTAACTAATATTCCATAACAAAACTCTTATCGCATTATGCTTTTAAGGTGATATTTGTGAGCAACTTCCTATCATCAGAATATTAAATTATTTTCTCGAAATATACTGAAGCTATAGAGCTGACATTTTTACAACACATAGGCACGTATCTTTTGCTTATGATGTAACAGTAGTTGCTTTGTTAATTCATTTCGTTACAAACAATTGCCATGCGAATATTTTCAAAATTGTTAATACACTATCTTCAATAGGCCTAATACGTATTTACGGTATATCAGATTTACGAAAACATTCTGTAAGGCTACTAAATAAATAGGCCTATATCTGAAAATTTCACTTTTCTATAAAAAAAAAAAGTTGAGAAAATATTTCTTTTGAACAAAAAAAAAATCAAACTTGTGAAAAATGAACATTAAAATTAAAACTTACATTCTTATAATAATAATAGAGACAATATACCTCAAGGCACATGCCTATTATATGGAAGGAGAGAAGATGACATTCACATTGTTCTTGAGTGTCGAAATACTGAAGATATACGTAAGAAATTTATAAAAGAAAAATTTCTACAAATAAATAAAGAAATAGCTATAAAAAAAACTGATGAATATTAATAGCATAAAATTGCAAAAGCAATTAGGTTTATATCTTTTTTGGTTAAAAAAATTAGAATGGATAGAATAAATGAAATAGAAGTGAACGAAAGAAATAAATAAATAAATATATTAATAAATAGTAAAATAATTGTAGTGTATATTGTTTTTTTTCCTTGTGTTATAAGGTAAACAAATACTGATTGTATCTACATTCTAGAATGAGTTGAGTCTTGCACAAAACTAAAAGCTAGTGCAAGATAAAACAAAATATGTAAATATGTTAAATGTAGAAATTGTATTTAAATAATACTATATCTTTTTGTAAAATTGTTGTAAAGTGTGTAATGTAAGGGTTAAATTGATTTACTTGTATGTACTTTGTCTGTGATCTATTATATAATAAATATCACATTCTTATAATGCACTCTGCACTCATATTTCTCAGGCAAATCTAAAAATTACCATGGATACAGTTTTAATAAGTTCTCTTCCCTTTATCTATTGAATCAGTGCTGTCCATCCCTGAATATAGCTCGACCAAGCGGCTTATACCACCTCTTTCGTCTGTCTCTTTCCTTTACGCTGTAAAGCGCTCAGGCTCTCCTGAGCTCTAAAGCGCGCGCTTGCTCCTGTGGGCATCAATTGACATGACTGGCCTATTGGATAACACTTCCAATGAGTTAGAGTTAAATCTCCCAATCAGATGCTTCCTCTTTACTACTTAAAAATCCTTCGCCCTTAGAAGATTGAGAAGTTACCAAGAACTGTGCTGAGTAGCGAGGATGTCCGAAGACGCTGGCTTATCGGAAATCTTAAGTCTGGCTGATTCAGCTGAAAACTGACTATACTGTTCCTTACTTTCGCTTCCCTGTTGACCTACTTTTGCTTCCAATTTTGTTAAGGGCTATTTACAATTATCTAAAATTTCGACAATTTTGATTTTTAAGGCCGGCACTCTAATTCTTCAGAGCGTTCTTATCTTTTTTTCTTCTTATCAAAAGTCTCTGCTCCGCTTGTGTCAAGGGTGCTGTCCCCTTGAATAAGGTTAGATTCCCTTAATTGGAGCCAGTTCGCCTAAATGTGAAGTTTCCACCCTCCATAGGGGTAGAGGTCGTATTTGCATTCCCCATGTTGATGGTATCTAAAGCCACAAGGACCCACACATTTTAAAAATGTCTGCTGGCCAAAGAAAGCAGCAATACAGGCAGGGTGAAATATCCTCGTTTGACGGCATGAAGCATACATCAGCGAACTTCGCAATACACAGACCTGTACCTGTGTAGTTTTTTTTTTATTTTAGTAGGTTATCTTACGACGCTTTATCAAAGCTTAGGTTATTCAGCGTCTGAATGAGATGAAGGTGATAATGCCGGTGATATGAGTCCGGAGTCCAGCACCGAAAGTTACCCAGCATTTGCTCATATTGGGTTGAGGGAAAACCCCGGAAAAAAACCTCAACCAGGTAACTTGTCCCGACCGGGCATCGAACCCGGGACACCTGGTTTCGCGGCCAGACGCGCTAACCGTTACTCCACAGGTGTGAACCTTATGTAGTAGCCGAATAATAATAATAATAATAATAATAATAATAATAATAATAATAATAATAATAATGTGTCTCAGTGAAAAGTACAGCAGAATTCGTATAGGTCAGTTTCTGTCAGATGCGTTTCCAATTCACTGTGGTCTAAAGCAAGGAGATGCACTATCACCTTTACTTTTTAACTTTGCTCTAGAGTATGCCATTAGGAAAGTCCAGGATAACAGAGAGGGTTTGGAATTGAACGGGTTACATCAGCTGCTTGCCTATGCGGATGACGTGAATATGTTAGGAGAAAATCCATAAACGATTAGGGAAAACACGGGAATTTTACTGGAAGCAAGTAAAGAGATAGGTTTGCAAGTAAATCCCGAAAAGACAAAGTATATGATTGTGTCTCGTCACGAGAATATTGTACGAAATGGAAATATAAAAACTGGAAATTTATCTTTTGAAGAGGTGGAGAAGTTCAAATATCTTGGAGCAACAGTAACAAATATAAATGACACTCGGGAGGAAATTAAACACAGAATAAATATGGAAAGTGCCTATTATTATTCGGTTGAGAAACTTTTATCATCCAGTCTGCTGTCAAAAAATGTGAAAGTTAGAATTTATAAAACAGTTATATTACCGGTTGTTCTTTATGGTTGTGAAACTTGGACTCTCACTTTGAGAGAGGAACATAGGTTAAGGGTGTTTGAGAATAAAGTGCTTAAGAAAATATTTGGGCTAAGAGGGATGAAGTTACAGGAGAATGGAGAAAGTTACACAACACAGAACTGCACGCATTGCATTCTTCACCTGACATAATTAGGAACATTAAATCCAGACGTTTGAGATGGGCAGGGCATGTAGCACGCATGGGCGAATCCAGAAATGCATATAGAGTGTTAGTTGGGAGGCCGGAGGGAAAAAGACCTTTAGGGAGGCCGAGACGTAGATGGGAAGATAATATTAAAATTGATTTGAGGGAGGTGGGATATGATGATAGAGACTGGATTAATCTTGCTCAGGATAGGGAACAATGGCGGGCTTATGTGAGGGCGGCAATGAACCTCCGGGTTCCTTGAAAACCAGTAACTAAGTAAGTAATAATAATAATAATAATAATAATAATAATAATAAAATACCTCCAAGAATTAAATGTCCAATACCTGATCCTTTTTTACTTTCACTTTTGGCTTTCTCAACACAGTACAGATCATCCCTACTAATTAAAAGAATCTCTATTTAATCGATTTCAATCTAGCTGTTTTCTTCTTGATGTTTATCGACGATATATCAGCTAAGAGGTTATTTAGCGTCGATAGAATTGGTGATAGCGAGATAAGGCCGAGGATTCGCCATAGATTACCTGACATTCGCTTTATGATTGGGGAAAACCTCGAAAAAAATTAACCAGGTAATCAGTCCAAGCGGGGATCGAACCCGCGTCCGAGTGCAACTCCGGATCGAGATCAGCCTTTGAATGTGCTTTTCTCAATATAATAGTGTTGTTGTTTGTTGTTATTGCTGTCATCGTTGTTGTTGTTTAGTCAACTGTACGAAGACAGGCTGGAACCTTATAAGTGACACCAATAAAGCTTCACTCATGAGGCAATAAGTCAGGAGATAATTGGATAGGTTGGCAGTCTCTTCCTCCCTGCATTGATATCGCTGGCATATTTCACTAGTCAGATTTAAGATAATTAATTTAGTGTGAAGAACTGTATTTTATCTGAAAGCACATAATGTCATATTATTATTATTATTATTATTATTATTATTATTATTATTATTATTATTATTAGTACTATTACATTATTATTATTATTATTATTATTATTATTATTATTATTATTATTATTATTATTACTTACTCACTTACTTACTGGCTTTTAAGGAACCCGGAGGTTCATTGCCGCCCTCACATAAGCCCGCCATTGGTCCCTATCCTGAGCAAGATTAATCCATTCTCTATCATCATATCCCACCTCCCTCAAATCCATTTTCATATTATCTTCCCATCTACGTCTCGGCCTCCATAAAGGTCTTTTTCCCTCCGGCCTCCCAACTAACACTCTATATGCATTTCTGGATTCGCCCATACGTGCTACATGCCCTGCCCATCTCAAACGTCTGGATTTAATGTTCCTAATTATGTCAGGTGAAGAATACAATGCGTGCAGTTCTGTGTTGTGTAACTTTCTCCATTCTCCTGTAACTTCATCCCTCTTAGCCCCAAATATTTTCCTAAGCACCTTATTCTCAAACACCCTTAACCTATGTTCCTCTCTCAAAGTGAGAGTCCAAGTTTCACAACCATACAGAACAACCGGTAATATAACTGTTTTATAAATTCTAACTTTCACATTTTTTGACAGCAGACTGGATGATAAAAGCTTCTCAAACGAATAATAACAGGCATTTCCCATATTATTATTATTATTATTATTATTATTATTATTATTATTATTATTATTATTATTATTATTATTATCACAACAATTTTCTTTTATAACTAGTTTGAATCCTTTCTTTGAACAAAAGCTTTCTAGCTTTGTGTAAAGGATTGGATTCTATCTGAAGATGGATTTATAAGAAGTTTGTAAGCCTAATACTACTAATGCCACTACTGCTCTCAGTCTGTATACAAAATCCCACTGTACAGTAGGTCTACCGATTTTTAATCTCAGCGTAATTCTTAATGTAAGCGACTTATGAAATAGCAATAAAATAACATTGTGTGAAGAATTCCTATTAAATTCAGATATGATACAAATGAAATCTTCTCGCAAATATACAAATGATTTTGAGGCATGTTGCTTTAAACTATGATTCTGTGCTCTCTGCAGCTCCTAAAGAACACCCCCTTCAACGTGCTTACTTGAGATGTTCGACGTCCTCACGACGCATTCATTTAAGGTCTGGATGGATGGAGTGGACCGTATGTATTGGAACAACTTCGCATCTCTCATCGTCGTATACCGTCGCCATGACAACCAAATGACGTCATTAATCCTTCCTCGACTATTATGGCTCCCTATCGAATCGCCCCACGAGCGTGGACGCTCAAGATGTTAAAAGAGTTAAAATTTTCCTCTTTTCTAACTTCTGTGTAAAAATATAATAATATAAGCATAGGCCTACTTAAAGATAAAGATGCCTTACCAAATGCAACTTATTCGTTTAAGAAATAAGATTGTTTCCGGATTTCCCAGAATATATAGGAAGTATATGAACATTATGGTTTATTTAACGACGCTCGCAACTGCCGAGGTTATATCAGCGTCGCTAAATTTTGGAATGATAGTTTGTGCGAGATCGTGCGTATTTGCTTGGTTTCCGCACAAAACCAATCCGCGGTAAGTCTAAAATTCCACATTCAGTATTCCCAACTAACACACATAACAATTTCCCTCTTCTTACCGCTTAAGTGACATATTGATTTTACTGCTTTAGGCTTTTAACATAATATTATTTTTAGAGACGTTCAATATAGTAATAATTATAAATTGGAAACTTACCACTGCAATTTCACCTAAATTGCACTGTTAATTATTGTTTTTAAATATTTGCAAAAATTAAGTAAATTCTACAACTCCACTAAAGTTACTGCATTCGTGATGCAAGTAACATTAAGTAAGTCGTGAAAAAATCAACAAGATCCCAGATGCCGAAGTTATTACTGCAATATGTTATATAATTAATATTGTTAAAATATTAAAATGAAAAATAAATCATTACATAACCTTACCGTTTGTTCTAAGTTCGCATTTATAGACTGGGGGGGGGGGGGAGACAGACGTATATCACGGCCTGCTGGAGTATAGTAAACACAGAAAACATTTTAAAGCAACAATGTTGAAGATAGATATTTTTGTTTTACAAATTTGTCGTCATTGAACAGAAACCAAGATGGAGATTTCATTGCAACTAATTAGAAATTCCTCTTTCAGGTATGTAATAAACGATCTTCGCACAAAATAATGTACGATACACGAGCGGTATGTTTTCTTTCAATTCTCGGAAATTAAAAAAGTTCAACTACGTTTCGCTTTTTCAATCTTTTCCTCGAACATGAAAACTTCAACATACCGCTCTTGTAACGCATATTACTATTACAGTTAGCCTACATTTGCTTCAATATCATTTCTGTTTATTATGACAGGAAACATTTCTCGTCCACCACTGTGGAGTTAAGTTTAGCGTGTCTGGCTGGTGACAGGAGAGGGTCCGGCTTCAAATCCTGGTTGGGACAAGTTACCTGGACCATGTTTTTTTCGGAGTTTTCCCTAAATTAAGAGCAAATGCTGGGTAACATTCGGCGCTGGATCCTGAATAATTTCGCTGGCATTATCACCTTCATTTCACCCGGACACTAGTTAATCATCTCAGTTGATAAAGTGTCGTAAAATAAACCATTAAAAAGTCAATATTTCTATATTATGTCAATATGCATTTTTAGGCTTTCACGGTGAATGTGATCAGAAATATATTGTATATTTTTAAATGGTTATTTAACGACGCTTTATCAACTATTAAGTTATTTAGCGTCGATGGGATTGGTGATAGCGAGATGAGGCCGAGGATTCGCCTTAGATTACCTAACATGCGTCTTACGGTTGGGAAAGACCTCGGAAAAAAACTCAACCAGGTAATCAGCCCAAGTGGGAATCGAACCAGCGCTAGAGCGCAATTCCGGATCGGCAGACAAGCGCCTTAGTCGACTGAGCTACGCCAGTGGCTAATTTGAATATTCCATAGTGTGCTGAAACTTAATATAATCAACGTTTCAAAACTACATACAGGTTTCGTCATCAGGGCAGATAGGTATGAATCAGTTGCCTAGAGTAGCCAACAGAGTAGGCTCTGGTTTATCCTGATGATGGAACAGTATGTAGTTCCGGAACATTGGAAATGTCAAGTTTCAGGACTCAGTGGATTACCCAAAAGTCTGTTTCTGAATAGTGCTATACACCATGCTTCATTTAGAGGAATCGACAAATAAATGCTCACCACTTAAAATCAGATAAAGATATCGTTTTGATTTACATCTGATAAGATACAGAAACTGTCCAAGTTCATGCAACAAAGTTTGAAAAGAGTTGCATGTATAACTTTCGTTTGTTTGTTGCTATGGCACTAAAACAAGCCTAGCGCCATTTTGTAGGAAAACACGCTATGGTAAACACCATGTGGACACCACAACAGAAAGTTCAGTGCGTGCTATGACTTGCTGAAGAAAAATCTGTTACGCGAATCATTGAATCATTCTTCTTCGTAGAGGCTACAGTCACAGGAAATGTGTATTTGGACATGTTGCGGAACTTTGTTTTTGACCATTTTCCCCCAGTATCGGTTTTTCAGCAGAATGGGGCCCCAACCAATTATCATCAACGGGTGCGTGAGTTCTTGGATGAAAAATTCCTCAAATGGATGGATCAGAAGACGAGAACCCCTTGCCCGACCATTCAGGTCACTCGATCTGACCCCTTGGACTATTTTTCTAGGGCTTTGTTAAGGATGCTGTGTACTAAAGAGGCAGGAAATGAGACAACACATCACAAATCAGCTGCGCTAGTGACTCAACAAATGCTACAGAACAATTGGCGGGAGATTGAATACCATTTAGATGTCTGCAGAGTAACTCAAGGTTCACACATCGAGTTGAATTGAGCACTCTCCGAAACTCGGAGAGTTTTTACATCAAGTTATGTAGAAAGGTATGTTAATAAGCCATTATTTACACGTCTTGAAATTATCACTTATTTCTCGATCCCTCTAAGCAGGATACGGTGTATTGTTTCATATCCAACATAGGGGAGAGTCGGGTAGTATCGGACATCGGGTAATAACGGACAGTGAGTTTCTTTCATCTACCACACGATGATAGTACCTGATTGACATGGTTACGTTTCTGTGATGTCGCATAGAGAAATTTAGCCATGTCATTCAGGTACTACCATATGGTGGTAGATGAAAGAAACGCACTGTCCGATATTACCCGATGTCCGATACTAACCGACTCTCCCCTATATTTTAAGTTCATTCATTATAAGCGTAAAAATCAATGATGAAATTTAAACTTATAAGAAGTAAAATTTATTTTTAAAAAGTAAGCTGGATTTGAGTTCAAGATATATTTCTTAAAGATCAATATATGCAGTTATATTTTATTCCAAGCACTCAAAAATTACAGGAAACAATATGGGTGCTTAAAAACATAAATTCAACATGTGGCGAATTAACTTAACAATGCTTGTATTATGGAAAATCTACCATCACAAGTTTTTTCTAACATAGATACATTTTAAACAAACAAATTAATTTCATCCAACTTATTTTAATGCAAATTATAAAACAATACACTGAAGGTAGCACATTAGAACCCATTCGTCAGTGCAGGTAACTTACAAAATATGCACACTGAAATACACGTAAAATCATATGATCAAAAAAACCCGGAGATAATGTATTAATAATATGTAATAGCATTAGACACTGAACCTGCATTTCATTAACAAATTCAGTGTTCACTCCGTTTTATTTAATTATCCAATCGCTGTAAATCAGTACAAATTTTCATTAAAATATAGTGCCATATCCTATTTTGTATGAATTTATGTCCATCTGTAAGGTCACTTGCTAACATAAAAGGACTTGATTTTATTACGTATGTGTGTTGTAATTAGTCATAAAGAATTACAAAAAAAAATTACCCACTGAATGTACATAATGTATTTTTAAAATGGATTTCAATATAATAACTATCATAGTTCTGAAAAAAATTAAAAGGACGTATTTCCAGAAAGAGGGCTTTTATTTGCACTTTCATTGTTGACGCAACCCATTTAACTTGTTTTTTAAACAGCACATGTTTATTAAAATTGTATCGTATCTACCTATTCTATAAGAACAGCTATACTATTCATTGCCACTAGCAAAACATTGAAAATTAATTGATTCTATCTTTACCAAATACCTTACTATAATAATACCGGACAGCTGTATACTAGCAGCACTGATGTGAGTGCGAAATATCGCGGACTTGACATCTAGCGGAGCGGCGTGGAATTACGTCCACAAATACAAATATTAACATAGCGGAAATCGGACTATTGTTTAAAACGCGAGGTACTAATGTGGAATAATATACGAGACACTTAAGAAATGTTGAATAGTACCGTATTTAATGTAACATTATTTTATATCAAAGCTGCATATTATAAGAAATATTGCATGCTTCATATTATTTTCCGTAATTAATTGTTGTGTATGTTTTCTTTGCTTTAGTGGGACAAAATTAATTCTGACATTAAGAATGAATTTACAATAACGCTTTATATACCCATTGCTGACAACTGCAAAGATAAAAATGGTAGTAATCTGATGCTTGTAATAATTAGTAAAGGCATGTGGACAACAATAAAACTTAATTTGTTAAACCTTAAAAGTTCCAATATATTTTAACTTCTATTCATTTATTAGGCCTAAATAAAAAACGATGAAAGAGTAATGGAAAAAAATATATATACTAAATAAAAAAATTAATTTTTATTGTTCTATCAACAGAGAGGCAAAGACATTAGGACTAATAAAGAATTTTGACGACTCACGTTTTATGAACTCTTGAAAATCGAAAGTACGATTTGTAGCAATTTGTAATGCTTTATTGTAGCAATTATAAACAGCACATATACACCCTGATATTTTAACACAGCACTAATTAATAAAACTATTAACTAGCCCAGCAACAATATACATTGCAGTTGATTACAGCTTGTTTCGCGAGTATCTCCACAGCGGCCGCCTAGGTAGCAGCACCAGCGTCGTTCACGCGAAAAACTGCTAGTTGTCCTATTATTATAGTAAGGTATTTCTCTTTACTATAACATAATTGAATGCTGTTTAATTGTAAAATGGTATTGCTAAACGAACGAGCATTGGACATCATCCTCATCCAACAAATTGTGCACCTGTACTTCACGAATATTGAAACAAATAATGTTTTAGTTATGTTGACAAAAAGTGCACAAAACTGCAATGTTCAACACAAATTGAAATAACAGCTTAATCACTTCTAAAATAGGTTATTATGTGAAAGAATTAAGTTTACTATAAGAAAGGGTTTAATAGTTATTTATTGAGACAAGTTCGTAAAGGTTCGATGTGAAGCTGAGTTTCACAAACACACGAGGGTCAAAAAGATGACTGTACGATTGTGTGTCATACAATGTTTTTTTTTTTTCTACGATAGAACAAATTTACATTAAATAAATATATCAAGTTGGGGAGGTTATAAGATCACAATGTCATGACCGTCTAAACTCAGAACCACTAAGAAGTAAGTATCCATGGAATGACAGCCTGGTTTATTCATGTTCACGATTTCATGGCCGTCTAAACTCAATTCATTAAAACATACACAGTGATCAAAAAGTCTTCTCAGTGTTTTCTGGAAAACTACCTTATTTAAATATCTCGAGGTAAATAAAATATGAATAGTGAAAACTACTTACTGCATCAGATAAATACCTGCGAAGTGATTAGCTGCACAAAAATTTCCAGAACACAGCAATTTCATTATGATACATGTATTAAAGAAAGAAATATTATGTTCCTAATTTAGTGATTTGAATATGTATGAGGTTTCAACATGATGGAACACCCAGGTGATGAATTCAAGAGCTCTTCTGGGGAAGAATAATTCCCTTCCGTCATGCAAAGCTAATCCCCTCCCCAAGAGAAAATGTTTATAAACTACGGAAAATAAATATTAATTTCTCCAGTACCTAGACAATATACAGTGTAAACCAGTGGCCGGCAGAAGCTGCAGTTATGACGTAAGAGCCAGTCAGGCCTCAAGAGCTTGGAAGAGCGAGCAGTTGAGTCGTATTACTGTTAACACGCACCAGCGCAGTGCAGCAATGATACGACAGTTCTTGGAGATAAATTGATGGAATCACATTCCTGTATTTTGCTAGGGAATGACTACTCTGCGGTCATGATGGCAACATTCTTGGCAAATTCCCCGTCATTAAAAGAACGCATGTTCTTTGCAATGGCTAGTGAAATCCTATATCTTAAGCCTTAAGCTTACCATTGATTCACTGACAGTGTGTTCCCTAGCTTCACTTAACAATTTATCTTTCAATTGCTGCACTAGTACTTGTCGATATTCTCCCCTATATTTGTCATAATCATTTGTGTGGCATACAGAATAATGGCATTGTATATTGAATTTCTTTACATGCTGTAACAGCTTGCCACAAATCAAACACTTCGCCATTCCTCCATACTCCATAACACAGTTTGATCGCGACACAGCATTTAACTTGGGCACGGTAGTAACACAAAGTGATGGTGTGTTTCAAAAGTTGAAATATACTTTGCATATTACTCACCAAGTTAGGGCCTATATAGTTCAATCTGTATATTGTGTAGGAAAATGTCTGTTAAAAACACTTGAACTGTTTTCAAGTTTCCGAGTAGACAAAGTGTTGTAGTACTGCTTAAATTATTTATTTCTATATTTGTATATTTATAGCAGTTTCGGAGCCTCATTTACATAATGCGAACGCTTCTGCAGCTGGCTGTATTATGAATTTCATATTATTATAAGTATATTAAATTTGATTACAAACCAAAATATTTTGTTACATTGATTTATCACGGATGTACAGTTTTGTTTTCGTACAAATGTATTGTAATTGTGCTGTTCCCATACTACCTCAGACGAATGGATCGCGCTCTGTCATTGCATAGGCGCCGTACCACCACTGTTCAGTTGAACCTTCTCTCCTCGCTGTGCTCAGTATGCCGAGATTGCCGAGCAAAGAGCGTGGCGGCTCCGTGGTATGACGTCACAGACCACGGAACATGCCGGTCACTGGTGTAAACGATGTAAACTGCTGAAAAATATTGGTGGTAGAGCACAAATAACTGAAAAAAAAAAAGTTAATAGTATTTTTTCGTAATTGTCAAGGTTCTCCCAGAAAAAAAAATTGTTTTGTGAGTCTGTTTCTCAAAATAAGAATAGACAGTCGTAAAATAAGAATAGACAGTCGTCATTTACTTTACCCGATATGTACGCTGAAGCAGTCGTTTGTTGCTCTGTTGTGTACTGGTATGTGTGGGCACAAGGTCAATGGCAATGTCATTCACGTCCACTTTTTGTTAAACAAACTGAAACATCGGTCCCAAGACTGTAAAACCCCATTTTAAAGCTATTCAGGAAACTAGAAAAAAACCTCACTAGGATAGCGCTCGAAATCGCTCCCTTCCGTATGAGACGAGACGGAAGGCCATGCTTCTGAGCGACGTGTCAATCTCCGTAAATCGCGCTATGAAACGACCTCAAAGAGTTGACCCATTACTTTTTCCTGATACTGTACACCAGACATGTCAATTGATGCCCACAGGAGCAAGCGCGCGCTTTAGAGCTCAGGAGAGCCTGAGCGCTTTACAGCGAAAAGGAAAGAGACAGACGAAAGAGGTAGTATATGCCGCTTGGTCGAGCTATATACAGGGATGGCCAGCACTGATTCAATTGATAAAGGGAAGAGAACTTATTAAAACTGTACCCATGTTAATTTTTAGATTTGCCTGAGAAGTATAATTACATTATAAGAATGTAAGTTTTAATTTTAATGCTCATTTTTCACAAGTTTGATTTTTTTATTCAAAAGAAATATTTTCTCAACTTTCCGTATAGAAAAGTGAAATTTTCAGGTATAGGCCTATTTATTTAGTAGCCTTACAGAATGTTTTCGTAAATCTAATATACCGTATATACGTATTACTGAAGATAGTGTATTGAAAATTTTGAAAATATTCGCATGGAAATTGTTTGTAAGGAAATGAATTAACAAAGCAACTACTGTTACATCATAAGCAAAAGATACGTGCCCATGTTTTGTAAAAATGTCAGCTCTATAGCTTCAGCACATTTCGAGAAAATAATTTAATATTCTGATGATAGGAAGTTGCTCACAAATATCACCTTAAAAGCATAATGCGATAAGAGTTTTGTTATGTAATATTAGTTACACTTAAAACAGATACAGTACCTAGGTAACTTTGCTTTGTACTGTAATATTGTTTTGATTAGTTTATTGATTACTTTTGTTAGGCTAAAGATACCATCAATATAAATTCCAACTTATCACGCCATACTCAATCTCTTTCTTTGGAATATCACTTTCTTTATGAATGATGTGTTTCATCCACTTAATACAGTATAATATTACACTACTATGGAATTTAAGTGAATATTCCTTCTTAACTCTCTATTATGTTATTAAGATTTAAAACACAAGTGCAATATTGAGAAATCAGTGTTAGTACTTTTGTTTTACAGACAATATAGATGATATTAAACAGAAAGCCATATAAAAATAACGATATAAAATTTAACGTTCCGTTCGAAGTTTGTGCACCCATGTTTTCTTAATCCAACAGGCTGCTTATTCATATACACAACCCTTCCTCTTTCCATACTTAGCGCTTGCTGCCCGCGCACGACGTCAAGGTCAGAAAAATGCGCTTGCTTTGACAACACTGCTGTACACTATGCAGAAACAGAAAGAACTTATTTTGGAAAATGTGTTATATACAATTCTTAATTCTTTGAAATATTCATATCAATGCATTCTATTTAGTTGCATAAAGAATACGAGACAGTTTACACCAATTTTTTATCTAATACGATGTACAATTCTTGTATTTCTTTATTAATTTATTACAATTTTATGTCCTTTATACTTCTGAAGAAAGTGTTCTTAAAAACCATACAACAAGACTTTGGATCTGAAAAAAATTATATGAATTATTAGTTTTCTCTAACATGTGCAAAGATAACCTAAGTCTTGTAAGTCGCTCATTCAGATACTTAAGATACCAGTATTTGGTTCAGTACTATAATTTATAGTCCTGATAACGTATTTCACGAAAAATTTCACATCAACATTCTGTTTCAATGCAGTCTGAATTTATAATGTTACTAAGTTCTACAACAGGCATTAAGAAAATGTTTGTTCGATGAATTATTCACATTCACTATCTATCTTTCAGATTCCTTTCTTTTGCGAAGTCACAGCATTCTCGCTATCAGAGTTTTCCACCTGCTCTAATCCATACCTCAGATCTATAACACACAATAACAACAAAGGAAACACCCTCAACAGCTGGCACACTTCAAATCCACGTTGAAATCTTGAAGCTTACTGACGCTGCAATGCAGACACTACAAAGTCATTAGCTATCGACTGCCATTATCTATCATGATTAATAATTTCGCGTCTCATTCACAATAAAAATTAAGCATAACGTAAGCGTTAACTTAAGAATATAAACGTCACGGTAAAATCAAGAAGTCATACCATCATCCACGATGGAAACATAAACATAACAGCAAACATACTTGGTAACCATGGAAACATAACGACGCCATTTCCTCATATTCTGTCGTATACTTCAGCGCTTCACGATTGTGTTCTGTTTGCAAATCACGTAAGCATAAGCATGAAAGTTTGGAGTTTGCAAACTTTCATGTTAACGTCTTACGGTAATGTTTATGTCAATGCTTACGTGAATCATTGTGAATGATCCCATTTGGTAGCCTGGGAGCAAACTTCTGTATTTATGTTACGGTGATGTTTAATTTTCATTGTGAATGGGCCTTTACTCTGAACCAAACATTTCTAACAACATTATGTTTCATTTGGCACTATTTTTTTTTTGTGAGTGTGCGTGCGTGTGTGTGTGTGTGTGTATGTGTGTAATAAACAAAATTAAAAAAAAATGTTACAGGAATCTGTGGAATAATCACCGTTTTATGCAATTTTGGCATCAAAGTTTTAAATATGTTATTTAAAAAAAAACGTATTTCATCTGCATACTTTCCGCACATATTGAACAAAATCTTTCCAATGTTTAGAAAAAAAGACTACAAATAGACGCAAATGGAAACAAATAGACAGGCAAAAATCACCCTTTCACTATTAGAAAAGCTGGAAATGTTGAATTTCATATAACAGTCGAAATCAATACTTTGGATATCACAATACGTCGCATGTTGAGGAAATAATAGTAGTAGTCATTCAAATTATAGGAATTTATATTTGGACTCCACAGTAAAATTAAAGAATAGAGCCAACACGTGTAAAAAAAAAATCACCTAATATTAAGATCACATTGTGGATTATTTATTGAGAATGGTAAGGTTTGATACCAAGGTCCATCTACTCCAGCTGCAGACACAGCATGCACCCTAAAATAGACTACACAGGCATGCCTCCATTTCCTCTTCAGTGGCATTTTACAATTAAAATTCCACTAACAAGCAATAACAGGGACAACTGATACACAATTTTGAAACAACGTAAGAAACCATTTTAAAAACAAAGTTCTATTAAGACATGCTAGACTCTACTCCTTCTAAGTAACAAATAAGTACATCAAACTTAAAACACTGGACTAATTACCAAAGATTAATTTTGCTCTGGATAACTATTCAATCTTAGATGTTAGGACATATATATATATATATATATATATATATATATATATATATATATATATATATATATATAATTTGAACTGGTAATGGAAATTACGGGAAAACGGCTGAACGGATTTTAATAAATGACCCCTCATTTTGAAGCTTGGAACCCAAATTTTTTCAGAAAAATACTAGTTTTCGGTGAAATATCAATTTTCTTACATCATTTTCCTATTTTACAAACTCCATCTGTCGTCAGTTTTGAGAAATATGGCTAAAATAAATAAACAAAACACAAACACATAACAATAAACAATAGGATATTACACAAAGGCCATGACCTGCAGGATTGCTGACACATTTAGAGCTCAAATTCAATTAGTTATTAAAAAATTCTAAACTTACTAAAAATAATTCACAGGTCTGATTCTGCAGTGTATAATTTTCTGAGTACAGCTGTGTATTGGATATTAAATTCTATAAAATTTGAGGTCGTTTGATGACATTATTCCCATTAGAAATGAAATATTATTATAGTTAATATCATGATGTGACTATTTTTCATTAATTATTCACATTAATGCTATATTGATGATATGAAAGTGAAACGTTTTGGGGTTATGTAAGTAGATGTAGAGAATTCTTAAATTAGATCTTCATTTCTATAATTTACTGAGTGGCGGCTGTATAGTATATAATAGATTTAGATTTTAGATTTATTTAATAATAACATACACATAAAAACGTTACATTAAAATAACTACAAAACTTACGTAAGATAATAATATTATTAAAAATCAAATATTTTTATAGTTATTAATCAAGTGAGGTTGGGTCTTTTTCATATACTTAATGGCGGCGGTGCGGTGTAGATATTTATATGCGTCATTATCTTCAGTATTGGCTCGAGAGAGCGCAAAAATTACGGTTCCTAAGGAAAAACCAAACGGTATTACTTACTGATAAAATAAGAAGCCTATAAAATTATGTAGTTTCCTGATCATTTCAGCAAGATCTCTTAGCAGGATAAAATGATTTTACCCTCTACATTTCAAGCTCTACATGCAGTAGCTATACCAAGATGCTATGTCTATTGTTCGAAAGCATAGCAAACCTGACATTTTTTTAACTTTCACCGACAATCCACAATGACCTGAGATAGCTACTGCTTTACTCCCATATGAAAAACCCACTGATCGTCCTGACAATGTTACTTGCGTTTTCGCGCTGAATCTCAAAAACTGAAGGTGGATAGGTTCAATAAAAAGTATTTGGCAAAAAAAAACATTCAGAGGGAGTATGTTTTATTATTACAGAAGCAAATAACTTTCAAAATGTCTGGTATTCTTCATTCAAAATACTGTAAGTCTGAAAAATTGTTATTTGAACGTCTAATGAACTTAGTTTGCAGCATTTGCTGCACAAGCCACTAGTAATGCTATATAACAAACCAGAGAAGAGAAAGTTAGGTTATTCTGCATCGCTCAACTAGAAAGTTTCTGTATACAAGTTAATGTTCTACTGTTTCCATTATAAGCCAAGGAATATTATACTATAATGTACTATTTAATTAAAAATACAAACACTGTTAATAGGTAAAATACAAGTGCTCATTCATTAAGACTTTTGTATTTCAAAATGTTCCTTACATAATACAAAAACTTTTCTGCTAATGCTACCTGCAGCCTTGTTGTCAAGTTTTGGACACAGCCATTCCAGAGGAATGAGAGTGTAGGATGAGCTATACAAATACACATATCTTTCATTTACACACATCTTCAGGTAAAAAATGGAATTGGTGAGCTTGAGATGTATCACTTTATTTTATTACTTCTGAATGACAAAAGAAAAGATGACTAGCATATAAACACTGTCATATCTTACTGAGCAAATTAAGTACTACAAAGGTATTAAAAAAAACATGACATAAGATGTAAGAAAAAGCCTGCATCATAATTTCGATCACAATAAAACATTTCATAGGAGAAACATAATTATAATGATTCTACTAATACAATCAAATAAACAGAACAAAACTCCGAAAGCTTTATATGTGATATACATAAAATATAATTACTCCAACTCTTGCAGTTCAAGAAAACGTTTTTTTTTTTTTAATCTAGCACGAATGGGCAAAGAAATACATATTTTGTCCCCTTACCAGGACTTTATCGACTATCTATACATAATATAATTGGGTACATAAATTATATTTTAGAAATGGTCTATGATATAAGAAAAATGTGATTTTGAGGTACTGTATACAAGTATTAAATTAACAATTCATTAAATGGCGATCTTACTCGTGTTAATTGTGTAAGCATGTGCGGCTTACAGCTGTTTCGGTGTTTCTTCACACCATCCTCAGGGCCTACTAGATCGTGGCGTCATCGCTGCCTGTTGTGTGGGTGTGTTCGATTGTTGAAAAGTGTTGAAATGTGGTGTCAAATAGTGTATGTGTTCTGAAATTGATCTGTGTGTTGAGAATTTGATCAGGGTGTGTTTTAGTGTGTTCTAGTGTGTTTAGTTTTTGGTTTTTGGGTTGTATGTGTAGGATTTCCATGTCTGTATTTATGTTATTGTATGTGTGGTTAGCATTAGTTATGTGTTCGGCATATGTAGATGTATTGTGTCCTCTGGTTATTGCTTTAATGTGTTCTTTGTATCGAGTTTGGAATGATCTGCCTGTCTGTCCAATGTACATATGCCGAACACATAACTAATGGGTAATTCCATAATTATGTCAACCAAATTGCCATTTTCTCAAAGTGGTTCTAGACAATTCTTGAATGCTATACCAGAGACTTTAATGTCTATATTTTATGAAATCAAAGATAATTGGCCGTATTTTTGCATAAATCATATGCTGGCAGCACTGTGAACTGAAGATGTTTGGAAGTGAAGACATATGACAAGGATGATACACTTCATGTAAAATTCCTTCGGCATGAGAGGAAGTCCAAGAAATTCTTTTCGCCTGCTATTGGTGATGAGGCTGATATTGACAAAGACCAGGTTATAAAAATTCTACCAGAGCCACAATTTGATAATAGGCTTAAACTAAATTTTCAACATATCTAGTTTGATAATGATGTTCTTTAATTTGCAAATGCATGTAATTTTGTAAATCATATTTGGAATATGTAGTGTCTGTCACAGTTTGTATGTCGTGTCTGTCACGAGAACAGGGCTTAATATATACTTCATAAATGTTTCAAATGAAAAACTATCTGTAGCATATTAAGGAAGGATATTCTACCTTTCTATGATTATAGTACTAACAAAAGAAGTTGCTAATATTGGAAGATATAGTACATTGTTGGACTTCCCTTTAATTTGTGTTCCTTTTTCTGTTTTGTCTGTCACAACATTACTTGTACTTAGATATCTGTAATAAATAGAGATTGATACTTGCTCCTTACATGAAAGTGTAGCTGTGTACATGCACTTTGTATCTGATATAGTTTAAAAGTCTGCTAATGTTATGTTGAAGTAGAAATAAATCTTTATATTTTTGTAGAGAGGCATTTGTCGTGTCTGTCACAAATGGAATTACCCTAATACTAACCACACATACAATAACATAAATACAGACATGGAAATCCTACACATAAAAACCAAAAACTAAACACACTAGAACAATATGAAATATACAGACACACTAAAACACACCCTGATCAAATTCTCAACACATAGATCAATTTCAGAACACACACTATATGACACCACATTTCAATGCTTTTCAACAATCGAACGCACCCACACAACAGGCAGCAAAGTTCGAGATGACATCGCGATCTAGTAGGCTCTGAGAATGGTGTGAAGAAGCACCGAAACAGCTGTAAGCTGCACATGCTTACACAATTAACGCATGATCGCCATTTAATCAATTATTTATATTCAAGTGTTAAAGTAGCGTACGAAAGATTCAACATGGATTAAATTAACAGTTTAGATCCTTACTTTTCAATATTCTGATCTGCCTTTAAGCTTAGTGGAGTCACTCAATTGCTACCATAAGCAAGAACAGAGATTATAATACAGAGAGTCTTAGTGAACGTTGATGTAATGTTCACCCCTCGACCAGCAGTAAAAATCCCCCACACTACTGTGGCTGTTTGTACCTGCAAATGCTCGGCATAATTCTATCATGGATATGTTAGCAGTATGCACTGTGGCATTATCCTGCTGAAAATGCGCCATGAAATGTTCGGCACATGTTAACACATCACACAACATTAGATTTCACTTTTGTAATGAATGGCAGAAAACGTTAATAATGGGAAAATTGACTCTAAATCTATTTTTTTTTATGAAGCTTAATTTCATCTGCAATGGGTTTCCAATGTAAAGGCCCACTCACAATGAAAATTAAACATAACGTAAGCGTTAACATAAGAATGTAAAAGTTACTGTAAAATCACATCATTCATGATGGGGACATAAACATAACCGCAAAGATACTTGGTAACCATGGAAACATAACAACGACGCCATTTCCTCATATTCTGTCGTATATTTCAGCGCTCTACGATTGTGTTCTGTTTGCAAGTCACGTAAGCATAAGCATGAAAGTTTGGAGTTCGCAAACTTTCATGTTAACGTCTAACAGCAATGTTAATGTCAGTGTTTATATGAATCATTGTGAATGATCCCATTTGGTAACCTGACCGCAAACTTCTGTGTTTATGTTACGGTTATGTTTAATTTTCATTGTGAATGGGCCTTAAGACAAAAAAAAAAGGGTTTTGTGTGCTGTCAGTGTTCACATAATTATTAGATTTCTTTTTACAAATAATCACTAATTGTCCAATTAATAAACATATGCGGAACTTTTCACGACATATTTTTAGCAGGATACTGCCGCAGTTCATACTGCTAATGTATCCATGATGAAATACACCAATGTTAAATATTTAAATGTTATGTTTTATTTAACGACGCTCGCAACTGTAGAGGTTATATCAGCGTCGCCGGATGTGCCGGAATTTTGTTCTGCAGGAGTTCTTTTACATGCCAGTAAATCTACTGACATGAGCCTGTCGCATTTAAGCACACTTAAATGCCATCGACCTGGCCCGGGATAGAACCCGCAACCTTGGGCATAGAAGGCCAGCGCTATACCAACTTGCCAACCAGGTCGACTACACCAATGTTCATTGAGACAATCTGTAATAATATCTGGACACATTCTAATCCACTCGTTACTCTTCACAATATTTGGAACAATCAATTGCACGATAGAGTCCAAATCTTAAGTAAACATATCAGTGTCATACTTTACTCTGGTTACTTTATCAGTATATAATATTACCTCTAAGAAGTCAGTCTATTTCCAGTGTTCTTCACTGAGTTATATGGACAGCAACAAATCAAACTCTGATGGACAACTGAGATACACTTGAAGTCAGATTATACACTGTCCGAGATTAGGCTTACTGAAGAAACCAATTCAACTATATACGAAAGCTTTACACCTCAGTGAAATTATTATTGATCATGTTTCCAAAACTAAAACAATAAATACTCATGTCCACCACTCGTATCCCTTGCATTGCACTTCTAAAAAACCTATTCTACTTTAAGTATGTATTTTGACCTAACTTTGGCACACTTGGGCGAATTAATAGAGAAAATTCGTCTGCGTCCATCAATCTTTGTAAAAAAAATACTAGGCATACAAAAAAAATTCATTAACACGAGAATAATATCAATTATAATAATAAATGTGATGTTTTAATATACACTTAATAAACAGGATAATAAATGTTACTACAGAATGATGTGCAACATAGTTGTCAATTACACACTACAATATGAATACTGAAATTAAAAGATGCAGATTAGAGGCAGACAAATAAGATTTCTAAAACTTACTGAGTCATAATTTCCGATAGAATAAGAAACATTATGCGTGCACAGTTAAAAGCAAGTAACAGAATGAAGAAAATTCAACAATGTTACAAAAAAAGAAAGATAGTGTGCTAAGGATGCTATCAAGTTATCCATGGCAAACCCTCACACATTAAGAAAAGGGAGAAAAATGTGATTGGAACAACCACAGAGAAGATGGATTGATTATTCAATTCACAGCCTCAGAACAGATCTACGGTTCCTGCATCTTGGTCAGAAAATTAATATTATAATCAAAACTTCAAACAAATAGCAACTTGTTAATTCCCACACTTCTTTTTTTTAAATCTTTTAAAAACTCTTCTTCAGCTAATTATCAATTTCTGTATCATACTTCTTTAAAAGGCAGTTCTCTGCAAGTCTCTTTGAAATATTTCAGTCAGTGTGGGGGGGGGGGACTTCAATACAGTCCTGATGCAAACCTTAAACATGATATAAAACTAAACTAAAATAAATATTACATTTTAATTAATTCCAATTAAACTTATAACAATCTCTAAAACAAAGCCTGCATCACAGACTAAGAAATAATGCTGTGAATGCCTTTGATCTCTAATCATAAACTTCAAATTGTTCTTATTTAAAGAAATAAATGGAGTTAATTTCAGGTAGCTCAAGCTTCCAAAAGCATTATACTGCAATTAGGACGAAATGTTTCCTATAATATCATCTAATTCGAAATATCAAATCTTTTCAATTGAAATCACTTATCCACACCCATTTGTTATGTTTAATATATTATTATTTTTGAAGGACTTGAAAATAGTTGACAAAGACCCAAAACCGGAAACTGAACTACATTCCAGAAGACACTACACACCAATGTCGTGGAGAATAGGCCTTTGTTTTATAAATCTAATGATAGAAGCCCAGAAATGACATCAATGAAAGATTCGTACCCAATTGAGAACAATGTAGTTTTAAGAGCATTAGTTTTTTTTTTTTCAAAAAGCAATAAACCCAGATATTTCATACATGCAAAGCACATAAAAAAGCCTAAATGAGGCAAAATTATCAGTTAATTGTCCCTTGACCACGAAGTTTTCTGATTTACAGAAATATTTCTGCGTGTCAATGTCTAGGTGAGACTAAACACTCTTCTGAGACAACAGGCCTTTGACGGACAAAGCAGGAAACGAAGAAGAAAAACTGGATGCTATAGACCTTTAAAAGAGCAGCATTTCAAGTGCATAAAAGGAGACTGTCGCTTGCAGTTACCGGTACTTATATTTTACCCATGTGGGCTATTCCATCTCAAATCGACCGAAATATAGAGAAAATTGACATAGCAATTTTTAAATACAATGAAACTTTTTCTGTCCATTGACAACTGTGATACAATCTTTGTGCAAAGTTTGAGGCATCAGAACTTCATAGTGTTTAAATTAAAAATATTTAAATTTATCGTATTTTCATAAAATTAGCAACTTTAAACTGTTGTGGCTCCGAAACCCTTTCACCCAATGATCAAACTCATGGTTTGTTTTGAAACTCAGAAATTAAAGTTTATATTGACATGTGAACAGTTTTTCTTAATTTTTATGGAAATGGAGAAATTTAGATTTTTCTTCATTAAGACGCCTTTGGCCACGAAAAAATATTTTTAAAATATATGGTTAGATTCCGCATTGAAAGTACAAATAAACACATATTTTTTACTGGTGCACCGTTGATAAGAAAGTATTGAAAATATCAAATAAAGAAAATAAATAGTACGCGCATGAACTAACCAGCTGACTGTGAGGCGGGAGCTAGCTGAGACAAGCAAAGCCAGGAGACATAAACACGTGATGTTTCGTCTAGTAGCGCATAGCTGGGCTAGCTTTATCACAAGTTTTCATAAACACAGGAGTAAAATGACGCCCAACGCTCACTTATCTTCAGCTCTCGGCCAGTGCGTGCGGTACTGCGCCGTTCAAGTCCAGGCGTGTGAAAATAATTTATTTAATACCCTCGAAACTTATTGCCGAGCCACTAAGCAAACAATGCCGAATCCCTCTTAATAATGCAAGGTTTTTTCTCAATATTTTTTACATTTTTACAAATGGGCAAAAAGCCTAAAAGTAAGTAAAATCAGATTATCTGTCTCTCTGTATACAATAAAAATAAATATTACTTCTTATCATAACCTACGAAATGTCAGCTTCAAAATGATCTCTCGTTCAATGTTCTGCAGTAAATGGTTCCAGAGTTCTGAGCGCTGAAAGAGGCTTGTTTTTATAAAATACGCTAAATTTGTCGCTCAACAGTACGAAAACCGTTTGACTTTCGATAGTATATTTTTGCAAATGCACTCTCTCCTCAGCACCTTGTATAAATAGGGAAAAAATTAGAATATTAAAAAATGCGAGGTTTTTTACTGATCGGTTTCATATGGAATAGCCCATGTGACAACACTGATAATTCCATTTACAGTTTTTATATTTATAAATTTCCTTTCTTTTACTATTTACTGTATCACTAGCATCTTTTACTGCATTTTAATATCACTCTTTAGCCCATAATATAATCTCGCTTTCATTATTTCATCAGTATAATAAATTATATTGTCCAGTTCATTTCGAACAATTTATAAATCTTCTTCAGCATCCCTAATGATACTTAGGGAATTCTGATCATGTTACTGTTCGACCGATATAACCTAAAATAAAGCTGAACTACAGTAACAAGCAGTTTTATCAATCTACTCAGTCCTTTTGGGAACATTTTGTACATTCCAATTATGTTTCTTACCAGTACCAATAAAATAATTCACACATAATTAATACTGTTCTTTCAATTTTGTTAATTTGTTTCTATTCGTATAAAAATACTGAAATTTTCAATATTATAATAGTTGTCACTATTCAAATGTTATGTCATGCAGGCTAAATCTTATCAACCAGCAAAATAGTAAATTACAGCGTTTTATGCCCTGTGATATAACTATAATTTACAAATTAAGACCAGATTACACATAAAAATTAAACTTTAAACAGATCTATAAAAAAATTATTCCTTACACAATATCTGACACCACAATACAAGTAATTAAAATTCATCATTAAGGAGCGGATTCCTATGTAATTAAATATTATTTTTGCGTGTGATAAAACACAATTAACAAAGTTAAAAATTCCGAACATGAAGTTTCATGTTTAAAACCCGAATTTTATTTCACATAAAAACACATATTTTCACAAAAAAATATATAAACACATATTTTCAGGAATTCTACTACAAACACATAAATCTTGGAGTTTTTTTTACTTAAATAATTTTTACAAGAACTTTCAAATATTTTAAACTAAATCAATTATATCACTCAGAAGTACGTTATCTTTTTTTAAGAATTCTTGGTTGCTTCGTGTTTCTAAGCGCTGTGTGGTGTACCCATGATCCATTTTCGTAATAGTATCGCCTCAAGTTCTGAGAACTGCTAGGCAGCATATCAGTGTTATTATTATGGAATAAATTAACATGGACAAGGAGGAGAGATCTTGCAACACACAATTAGGAATGTTTATTGTTGCTGAAAATGATTTCATTCCACGCTTTGTTTGTGAAACACAACAGATAAGAGCTCGGGTATGAACATTATTTAATTTAAACAAATCTCTCGCCTCTCGCTCATGTCTATCAAGTAAGGCAATATATCTTATTGTGATTCCCTGTTATCGGGCTTCGTCAATCGATATTCTTCAAGATATACTGAAAGAAGGTTGTTTAAAAAACGATTTGGCTTTCCTATTAACAAATCTAAGCTTTTTGTGTAACTCCATAAAAAAAAAACTCGAAACATCCAAAAACCTGTTGTCTGAAACAGGGAGGTGCGTGCCGTGGAAATTAAACTAGACTCGCTACCAGATTCAGAAGCACAATTACTAAGGGAAAAATTCCAGAATGTGTTTGGGAAGAACAGTGGATATAAAAAATGTGTAATGTTGCTCAAGTATTGGAGGGTGTGCCTGTAGGTGAATTGACTGTGTTTGTGTTTGTCACATTCCTCTCTTTAAATATGCACGTCTGACGTCCTGTGATGTGGAAAGATCGTTTTCACAATATAAGTCGTTGTTCAGAGATAATCGGCATGCATTTGTGATGGAGAATTTGGAGATGACCTTTGTTGTTCACTGCAATTCTCGGACAACTACTAGCACTCAAGTGTGGTTGGTGAGTACCTAGTAACATTGTTTTTTCAAGCTAAGTAAGGTATTTTTGTCATATTTTAAAAAAATATATTTTTTTTTATTTTTAGCAAATATTTTCGTACTTTTTAGCACATAAAAAATAAATATGTTTAAATATTTTAGCACATAAAAATCCGCTCTCCATTCATTATAAAGTATACTAAAATCATCATATTACAAGAAGCAATCTGATTTTATATGGCATACAAAATTGTGTTAAATTAACAGTCTTTAAGCGTCAATAGGACCAAAATGGTCACAATAAGCCAGTTTGGTATAAATTGCTTTAAAAGTACAAGCACAATGATAATAAAAATAAAATATTACATAAAAACACTAAACTTTTTAACATAACACACAAATATGTGGTTTAATTGCAAATTAAGGTTAGAAATCTCATCTATGAAAAACTGAACAATTACCTACATGCAAATTAATCAAATATTCAAAAGCATTCTAGCATTTCTCTTCCTGGTTCAGGACAATATTAGTACCCAAAATGAGGTAGATTTAATATTCTACGTATTAATTAATGGTTAATTAAAGATATAAATTAAAATTACTGGATACTTCAGTTTACTAAAATGATTAGATAATTATGTATTTTCATAAAGTCAAATAATTTTATATATCTGAATGCAAGTTTGCGCATTTTCAAGAATATTTTTGTCACTTAATTATCTATTAAAGCAATGTCTGTTTAGTGAAAGAAGAAGTAAAATAATTTAGATTATCAATATATTCTTCCATTGTGATAAAATTATTTCAAAGATTTTAATTTCAAAAATATGCTCTCAGAGATGGGAGATTTTCTACAGTAAGTACAGATTATGCAGCATCTATCAATTAACCTTTATTTTATTTTACATGCAGCTAGTTTCTAGTAATTCGAGGTAACTCTACTTGCCGAAACATGAATCATCAAACAACGTAAAGTCTGTACTGACACTTCACAAAGAAAAAGGCCATTTTTATCCATAGTTAACAGAAGACTTAAAATAGTGCTTCTTAATGTTTAACTTCCATCTGAAATGTTCATCTTTATTCTAACATAAATAATTCTACATAAATCAGTTCACTGCAAGTACTCTGGCAAATAATAATAATAATAATAATAATAATAATAATAATAATAATAATAATAATAATAATAATAATAAAGAAATATAAAAATAAGTTTCGACATTCATTCGAAGTACTAAGTTCTTTCTAACATGATCTGAATCTAGATTCATTTTAAGCTACTTCTTAAATTTCGCACACAAACACAAGGAAATTGTGATGCATTTCGTAAAATAAATGTTACAGATTTGAACTAATTAAACAAGTACTTACGAAACGTAAATTATGAGAATTACATTTTAATAAAAATTATTATTACTTGCAACAAAACACATATAAAAATAGTAATGTACTCCAAAAAGACAAGCATACAAGGTAAAGTGAAAGGCTACCTTAAAAGAAATGCAATGCACTTTCTTCTTCTGCGAGAGAAATTTGCAATCTATGTTATATAAATACAATCAACATTTATTATGCTTAATATATCAAACTTCGAATCAATGCAACTCAGCTTTCATTTTCGAATTAAAATGGAGAGAGACTATGACACAAAATGTAATTTTATCAAGATATTAAAATAGTGAAGTAAGAAAGGTTAAATCGATGTTTTTTGTTCTCAAAATTCCGAAAGAATTATGAATATACAAGTACATTAATGCCACAGTCTACTATATACGGTCACGAAGCTTGGGATGATTTTTTGCAAATCTCGCAATAGTTGCTAGCCGCTTGGAGCGCTGTGAGCACTAGGAACAATAGACTGTGCCACAGCATCGTGATCTAATACAGGCCGTAAGGCAGACCATGTAACTCGCTTAACCCGATCACGAAGGGCGGCGTTTCAACCATATAAATTAGTTGGAATGCATAAACAGTAACATATGTTTCTCTAAAATGTAGTGTAATTGCATTAATAAAATTTAAAATAATGATTATGCGACACTTCAAACATAATTCACTTGCGAGTTAAGATTTAATATTATTTATGGTGTGAAAATTATGTTGTTAGTATGTGTAATACCTGCCTTTATTACGATTAAATATTGCGAAATTCTTGTACATTCATTTATGCACGATTCAATAATTTTCAATTGCACCACACGGATATTTAGATATGTTGAAATTATAGGTTATGTTTACTGTATCAGTTGCCCCTTTCTGTCTAAATTTAGTGATCTCCAATGCCTTGCCATTCATATGAAAATTATAAGTTATGTTTACTATATTTAACTTATATTCCTAAATTCGCAATCATACATTATAATTAAGCATAATGTCATGTATGATATCCCGGACATTCAATGTCTGTATTTTAATACTACAATTCAGTACTGAATTATTGTATTTAACTACTAAAGAGACGAAGTAACACAATTGTACGTACACTAATTTCATAGGAGTGATATGGTAAATGTTTTGTCTAAAATTAAGGAAGGTAGATGTGCTAAATTGAAATCACAATATAAATTCTTTTTTATTAAACCTCAAAACAGCTTCCATTCTAAACTTGAAATGTTGACGCGAACAGATTATGTTAACATGTAAAATTCTCTTCACATTAAAATAACACAGTTTTGTAATTATTTTTGCAACATATTATGCAACAAGAAGTAAAGGGAACTTATGGACACATTACACTAAATAAAGCTTATCAATGATACGCAATAAAGTTATAATATAATATTTCACTGAGCTCCATACACTGAAATAGAAAAACCGAACATACATTACGGCCTGGTCTAGATCGAAAAAGCATTGACTGTGCTGTATTTCGCATTTTTGTGAAAAGCTATGTAAACTGTGAAATGTTTGTTATAGGTTGTAATAAATGTAAATGGCTAAAGTACAATAATTTGAATAATAATATGGGACAAGGAGACGATTGTAGTACTATAAATTGTAAGAAAAATAGGTTAAAGTTATCCTTCTTCCGAAAGATCCAGGAAGGTGAGTTTATAGAATATAATATATATTTTATGAAAATAATATATAAACCTTATGTATTTCATATTTCAATAGTGGAAGGAAGGTGTTAATTTTTTCAAAAGAACACGATATCGAAAGTACAATACATTTTATAGTCTGCTAGGGAAAGAGTCTGTGATGAGGCGATAGTAGCGATCCTGGTGGTGAGCAACTATCTATGGATGCATATTTCAACTGTCTATGTTTGCATATTTAGTAAGTATTAAGCTTCGTGACTGTATATACTAGACTGTGTTAATACTAATGAAAATTTCTCTCTGCACGCAAATTTTACGCCTTGTTAGAAAACAAACTATTATGCAAGAATTAATATATGCAGCACTAAGCATAGCAATCTGCTGAATAAGCACAACAATATTAAAGTTCATAGACTTAAATATCTTCAGGATTAAACATAGTGATTATCATAAATTGGAGGCAATTTGAATATACAGTATGTATGCAGGCAAAATGTTACACTGTGTGTTTCTTTTTTAAGGATATATTCTGAAAACTTAAACATATGAACAGAATTTGATTATAACTACTAGTGTAGGGCTAATAAAGGTTCACTTCCTGCTTTGTCCAAACATTCTTGCTTCCCCTTCTAAATTTTCTTTTCTCCCCTCCCCCTCATGAATTTCACATTTGATGCTAGTGGCAGCTTCTTCCCTCATGAAATTAAATACTTAAAAAACATGTGAACCACTATTCCATTGACAGTGTAATTACTTTCTTTAAATGTGTTAATTTAGACAAAAAATTAATGATGAAGACATGAGTGTCACCAAAAGCTAATATTATTTTCATTGAGTAGCAAAATAAAAGGTTTTTCAAAAGTAAGAGGTAACTTTAAATATTCATATTTCCTTAATTCTCTACACAATCTTAAAAATTCTGGCTTTGGTTTATTACACAAGAAATAGTTCAATGCTGCGAAGTAACAGTTATCCTGCCCGACAGTGAAACGAGAATGCCCGGGTTCAAATCCTGGTTGGGACAAGTTAACAAGTTGAGGTTTTTTCCGGGGTTTTCCCTCAACCCTTAAGAGCAAATGCTGGGTAAATTTCAGCGCTGGACCCTGGACTCATTTCGCTGACATTATGACCTATCTTCACTTCCAAATTTCATTGCTACGAAATTACAAACACTGCAGAATTATTGAAATGGTGACAAAAGAGATGAAATTGTTTCTTTTGAAGGAAATAGAAGCAAGAAAAGATATCAAATAAATATATTTAAATCGCATTAGTAAATGTATTAGTCTCCTTTCATTGGTAGAGAATACTTGACAATTCACTAGTAAGTTACAAATATTAGTACTTTTGTGGAACACAATCATGGAACTTCATTGGTAATTTGTAAGTATGGAGTGGTTAAGTACTACTGCAGAAAAGTCTTTTGTGGAACAGAAACTCTAGCATTTTTACTATTTACTAGGGAATTTACTTGTAATGTACAACACCATACCTTTGTGGAATGGCCTCATGCGGTACAGCCTTCCAGCACTAGAAGAAGAGATCAATAATAGCCTTTGGGAATGAATGTAGCAACGATGGAGAAATCGTAATTTCGGATTGCCTGCATTTTTGTAATGTAGGGCAGTGTTTTAGTGATTCAGCGACATTCTTTTCCAAATGAAATTTCAGATTTTTAAGAAGAAAAGAATCTTCACCTAATGTTGCTTCAAAGTCAAAGAAAAAATGTATGCTTGAGTTAGCATTTGGTGATATGAGCCAAAGCAAAATCTTTCTATGATACAAATGTTTCAAGGATGGAAGAATGTCCATTGACGACAAACAATCATGACAACACAGCAAATGTTCACGAGATTATCTTGTAGATCACAGGCGAACTATTCATAATATCGCGAGATTATCTTGTAGATCACAGGCGAACTATTCATAATATCGCGAGATTATCTTGTAGATAACAGGCGGACTATTCATAATATCGCGAGATTATCTTGTAGATCACAGGCGGACTATTCATAATATCGCGAGATTATCTTGTAGATCACAGGCGAACTATTCATAATATCGCGAGATTATCTTGTAGATAACAGGCGGACTATTCATAATATCGCGAGATTATCTTGTAGATCACAGGCAGACTATTCATAATATCGCGAGATTATCTTGTAGATCACAGGCGAACTATTCATAATATCGCGAGATTATCTTGTAGATCACAGGCGGACTATTCATAATATCGCGAGATTATCTTGTAGATCACAGGCGAACTATTCATAATATCGCGAGATTATCTCGTAGCTCACAGGCGGACTATTCATAATATCGCGAGATTATCTTGTAGATCACAGACGAACTATCCATAATATCGCGAGATTATCTTGTAGATCACAGGCGGACTATTCATAATATCGCGAGATTATCTTGTAGATCACAGGCGGACTATTCATAATATCGCGAGATTATCTTGTAGATCACAGGCGGACTATTCATAATATCGCGAGATTATCTTGTAGATCACAGGCGGACTATTCATAATATCGCGAGATTATCTTGTAGATCACAGGCGAACTATTCATAATATCGCGAGATTATCTTGTAGATCACAGGCGAACTATTCATAATATCGCGAGATTATCTTGTAGATCACAGGCGGACTATTCATAATATCGCGAGATTATCTTGTAGATCACAGGTGAACTATTCATAATATCGCGAGATTATCTTGTAGATCACAGGCGAACTATTCATAATATCGCGAGATTATCTTGTAGATCACAGTCGGACTATTCATAATATCGCGAGATTATCTTGTAGATCACAGGCGAACTATTCATAATATCGCGAGATTATCTTGTAGATCACAGGTGAACTATTCATAATATCGCGAGGTTATCTTGTAGATCACAGGCGGACTATTCATAATATCGCGAGATTATCTTGTAGATCACAGGCGAACTATTCATAATATCGCGAGATTATCTTGTAGATCACAGGCGGACTATTCATAATATCGCGAGATTATCTTGTAGATCACAAGCGAACTATTCATAATACATAAGGCTTTGCAGGACTATCATAAATAGAACCATTCAACACATTCTGTCCAACAATTTCAACGTTAGAAGCACTGAAGAAAAATTGTGCCAATACTGTTCAGTAACAACTGGAAAGAACTTCATGTTGTCTGCAAGGTGCTCAAAAATCAAAAGAAATAGGGCACCAATCTTCATTTTAAAGATCGTAACTTCATGAAACCTGGATTTATGATTGTAAACTCTATGAAAAAGCATAAGTCATCACGGCAGAAGCTGTCACAGCCAAATTGCAGCAATGTCAAGTCAAAGTTGATTGTCTTTTTGACATTCAAGGCATTCTTCTCTCCTGGTTAAACTAGCAATGGCATTTGACGCAATGTCTAGAAAAGTGGAAGAACAAGAACTGGATTCTCCACCATGACACAGCACCTGGTCACACATCACCAGTTATGTGATAGATTCTACCTTTCAAAAACACAACAGTCAATTTCCATCCTCCCTATTTGCCTAACCTTACCCCTACAAAATTTTCTTATTCCACCAAGATAAAATCCAACTGAAAGTGCGTTTTGATATGAATAAGGAGATCCAGACAGAATCGCAGGAGATGCTTATCACAATCACATCGCAAGATGTCCACAGATTCATGAACTTGTAAAAAAATACCCTAGGGTCACTATATAGAAGCCCAATGGGACTGCTTCAAAAGAGTTAGTGGAGACAGGAATTAAGGGGGTCGCAAGCAAATGGGTATAACTGCACTTTAATTATTTTTGAGAAAATATGATAGAAAATGTTTAAGTTTCCATAAATTCCGTGAAGTTTTAATTTTAAATTTTAATATGAGGGGCTTAGAACAAAAAGCAGGTAAGTGACATTATTAAAAAAAATGAGGTAAGTGCGTGTTGTGTTAGCCCAAAAGGATGATTCTTTGGGATAAAATCAGGTAAGTGATCACACTGTGCAGTGCTGCTATATGGGCATCATTTCACCAAACTAGTGTATGATATTCCATTGCATGTAGAACTTTAACTGTAATTTCCTCAAAACTAGGTTTCCGTCACTTACCTGCTTTTTGTTCTAAGCCCCTCATATGTGATGTGATTAAAATATATATCCCTTCGCCACTAATAGTATATTATACAACGAGCCTATAATGAGTGTAAGAGAAGGCCGTATGGCCTTAACTCTGCCAGGTTAAATAAATCATTATTATTATTATTATTATTATTATAATGGTAGTAATTAAGACGCGAGTATGTTTATGAAATTCGCTTGAGCTCGTTTCATAATTTTCATACGAGCGTCTTAATTACCATTATAGGCAAGTTTCATACGACTTTTTATGCTCGACCATATTTCTAACTTCAAATTATTCATAAGTATTCATGTTATTCTTATCTGACTGGGGAGCGGAACTGATCTTGTGCAATATCTCGTAAATTGTGAGATGTGCGCAGACGCGAAAGTATTGATTTTTTCCAAGGAACAAATGTCATTGACCTTGATATAATCTAGAGAGTAAAATAAACATTAATCTTGATATAACCTTGAAATTGATTTAGACATTGAAAAAGGAGATGACAAATTGAATTTATTTGAATATTATTTACAATTAACGCTAATTATTATAGTATCAGAACATAACCTTCTGCAACAGTATTGGATTTCCAGCCTCCGTGACGTTTCGCTAGTTGTCTTTCGATTGCATATCCGAGAATAATCGATACTTGCGCTTTCATATTGCTACAATGGTGTTTTCTGATAGGTGGAACTCCTGAACTTTAATGAATAGGTGTACTTTAATGAGGTCCATTAAAGGGCTGCTACCAGGTTTATAATTACTACTTTTCGACATGGTCGAGCATAAAATCCTTTTTGTTATAGCTTGCTCTGGATACACTTAACTCATGTTTTTAGAAATGTCACCTGTACCCCTTTGCTTCTGACCCCCTCAATTAAGGATACTATATTTTTATGATTAAATCCCCTGAACTTTTGGACAAGATCTTGTATAGTAGCTTGATTTAGTAATGACAATTAACATTCTTTTAGGCAACCTTTCAATTTCTGTAAAAAGAAAACAACATTCTAAAAATACTGATATCAATTACATGTTGTCAACTGTATGTTAAATGTACATATCATCACAGGTTTTGAAAATTCATTTCTAACGCAGAGCAAAATGTTGACATTCATCGATACTTCTCAAGTTCCGAAATATAATCTAATTTCGAAAGCCCAAAAATGTTTGTTCATAGAAAATTGACTTCATGGAATTACATTATATAAAGCACAATCCTGTTCACTCCATATCCAATTCACAATGGAGGGTCCTGAATGTGTCTTCGATAAATTCTGTGAGGCATCGAATGGCTTGGAAGAAAGCTGCAACCAGCAGCGACAACGAAAGTGACAGAAGTTTACTAGGAACGAGTTCATTGCTCTGCTGGGAAGCTGGAGATGACGCAGTGTGCAAGTCACTTCGAACGGTGCTCGGCGACGTAGAAGTCGAAGCAATTATCACAACTGAGTGGGATAACTGCTCAGTGCTTCTATTCACGTCATCACGACGGTTAACACCACTCTGAGATTCACATTCAGAGCCCAGTAAGATGTCTTCTTCGTTTACAGATATTTCAGGAAGAGACCCACGACCACAACTCTGTCTTGAAGCAATGATAACAACGGAATGCTGGTTTGTTGTGTCCTCACTCCAGTGATTGCTGCTATGTGAATTAACTGCACTGTGATTGGCTCTTATTTTCAATCAAGTAATTATACTGCTGCCTTCTTGTCGAACAATAACATTGACCTCGTCTGCAGCTGAAGAACGGGCTATGATGGGAGAAGTTTCACTGTTGACGTTGGGTATTCCTGTTCTTTCAACAGTTAAATATATCTGAAAAATACACACATAATGATTATATTATTCTACAGTACTCTACTTTAGGAGTGCAAAATTATATGCCCACTTACCTTGTAACAAGCAAAAGTGCATGCCTGATCAAAACTAAAAATTATATTATGTTGTAATTCTTAACGGTGGAAAATGGACATGATTACGAGGCCTGTCTAAAATGTATCCAACCTTAAATTTTCCCTCGCAAAGTAGTGATTCTAAGGCGGCGCCACTGTGCACGGTGGAAGGAGGAACCGTAATGCGCATGCTTGAATTTTTTCACCGCATTCGCTTGTGCCAGTCACTGGCTGGTGGTCGCCAAGTAAGGTGCTGTTCTAAGTGTTTGTCGGATTTAGTTTTCTCGCATGATGACTGAACGAAGTGAGCAAAGATACTGCATCAAATTTTGTCAAAAGCTTGGTGATTCTCAAAGTCAAACAATTCGTAAGATTCAGCAGGTGTTTGGGGGAAGATGCGATGGGTGTAACACAAATTAAGGAGTGGTTCAACCGATTCAAAGATGGCCGCACATCAGCGGAGAGTGAGCAGCGTTGTGGCAGGCCCCAAACTGCTCGGAGTGCAGCTGTTGTTGAGAGGGTGCGAAATTTGATGATGGCAGATCGTCGTTTGACCATGCGGGAGATTGCCAAAGAGGTTGGAGTGAGTAAAGATTCTGCACATGCAATTTTGCGTGATGATTTGAACATGAACCGAGTGGCTGCGAAATTCGTGCCCAAGTTGTTGTCCCCGGAACAAAAAGACCTCCGTCGTGACATTGCACAGGACCTTCTGGACACCGCCAACACTGATCCTGGGTTTCTGAACACCGTGATAACTGGAGATGAGTCATGGGTGTAAGGGTACGACCCAGAAACAAAAAGACAGTCGTCGCAATGGAAGCATCCCAAGTCTCCAAGGCCGAAGAAAGTGCGGCAGGTGCGAAGCAAAATCAAGGTGATGCTGACTGTTTTCTTTGCTGTCCGTGGAATTGTGCATCATGAATACGCACCGGAAGGACAAACGGTGACAAAGGAGTACTATCACGATGTTCTCCGGCGACTCCGTGATGCAGTTCGGCGCAAAAGACCAGACATGTGGACGGCGAACAACTGGCACTTGCATCACGACAACGCTCCCGCACATTCATCCCAATTGATCCACACTTTCTTGGCCAAACATGGAATTACAACCGTTCGCCAACCTCCCTACTCTCCAGACCTGGCTCCTTGCGACTTCTGGTTGTTTCCAAAATTGAAGACACCACTGAAAGGATCCCGTTTTGAGAGTAGAGAAGAGATAATGCGGAACGCGATGACGGAGCTGAACACCATTCCAAAAGAAGACTTCCAGAGGTGTTTCCGGCAGTGGAAGGATCGGTGGGCTAAGTGTGTGCAAGCACAAGGGGCCTACTTTGAAGGGGATTAGGGTCCCAACCCCGTCAGGTATTTGAAATATTTTTTCTGGCTAAAGGTCGGATACTTTTTAGACAGGCCTCGTACATCGTTTCTTCTATTATACCACAAAAAAAGTAATAAATTACTATTGTATTTCAGAAGAAATTTAACATCTTATTCGCTTATAATATCGAGAAAATCATACCCTCGTTCAAAGTTTAAAATAAACTAGAATATCAAAATGTAAGCAGTTTCCAAATAATTAATACAAAATGGCAGAAAAACATCTGAAAATAAACACTGAAAGTGTCTATTTTGATGACGAAGATTAACAAGAACATAAAGAAGGTAGTGATGGGAGAAGTAAAGATGTTCACAAACATTGCAGCAGTACGATCGGTGTCAGATCGTTCCTTTCAAGATCAAAACTGTCGTCATCCAGGATGCAGCGAAGAAGAAACTCTTGGGCATGTTTTGGGTTATTGCCCTAAAGGAGAACTACTGAGGAACAATCGCCACCATAAAGTGAGAAGCTCCATCGCAACCACTCTTCGGAAGGCAAAGTGGGAGGTTTACGAAGAAGTGCACTGCTTGGCTGAGAATGGGTCAACGAGAAGAGCAGACATTATAGCCATTGATCGCCGGAATCAAAGAAGCCTCATTCTTGACCCCACTGTCCGTTTTGAGAAGGATGATCAACAAGCCAATAACGTTAACGATGAAAAGAAGTCTATTTACAACCCATGTATTCCTCACTTCAGTGAGAGATACAAAATGAATATCAATACATGGGAAGTGAAAGGACTTCTTTTTGGTGCTAGGGGAACTTCATTTAAGTTAACCAAAACCATTCTCCTTTCTCTTAAATTTTCTAATGAGGACATTAATAAAATCTGTCTAATGGTATTGAGAGATTTATTATCCATTTTACACAATCACTTGTATAATACTATGTATTTTTTTTTTTACTTCATTTCATTACTCTTCAATGTATTTTCATCTCATGTTTCTCCGAAATCAAATTGTACTTTATTTTTAAATTTATCATTGTTCTGTGTTCTCTCCACAATCATATTGTATTTTTAATTTAACCTCTGCTTTGTATTCTGGATCCTAGTGGTCAGCCGTAGATGTCGGCCAGATGTCCCAAAGTGTGGAATTTGTTGTTATGGTTGTGGTGATGGCAGCGTTAGTTATGGTTCTCAGGGTTGCCAGGTTGTACGTTTTTCCTGTTTTCTTGCATTTTCTGGATGCTAATGCGGCCTTGCATTTTTCATTCCCACATACAACACTTTCTTCTGTTATTTCAAATTTGGCGCTGGATAATAGTAAAATACTGTGTAACAGTTTAGATTATTTTTGTTTTGTTGTTTATAGCTGGGATATAGATTTTGAAAATATTTTCACGTTGGTACTATTGCACAGATCACTCCATTGCTTACAATCGATAGTCGCAGAGAACACTACTGCTATTGATGGATGTAGCACCAGTAGTTGATTACTGACTATATTGCTAAAGATGGTGATGTTGTGTCTAAGTGGGTCAAAATTTTCACATTGGTGCTTCAGCAGAAAGCACCAAATATTTCCCAACTCATATATTTCACACTGAGTATACCTGGATCGAATGCATTTGTGAAACAACTGTTTTCAATGATGAAGAACAAATGCACTGATGTGAGGAACAGATGATCACCAGAACTGATAAATTCAGAGCTTCAAGTTGTTATAAATTTTGACATGCCCTGCAAAGAGTTTTTTAATGTATTAAAAATGCCATTAAATTGCTAAATGAATCTAAATCAGTTTAAAAATATGAAAGTGTCGTTAAAAATTAGATACCAAGACCAAAAATGTGTGTGTACAACAGGGGCGAATGCTAGTCACGAAAGTTAGGCTTGCTCTTTCATTCATAGGGGAAGATGGGATGATATAATAATTCATAATTAATAAAAGTAATCAGACCCACATAGCTCAAATAATTTATTTTATAATTATGAAATTATTATGAGTCATGGATCATATTCGCTTATCAGATGTAGAAGTTCGATATAATATAACAAACATAACCAACAAAACAGTTTATTTAGTTTTTTTTCGACCCTGCCAACCAATGCATATTGTTGTATCGAGCTGCACTGAACAGCGCACATATTCTCTATAATGTCTGTCTTCTCTTGAATAGTTCTTCGGGAAAATGGATTTAATAATAAGGTTTCAATAACACACGATTCCGAACTCATTGCAATACTTCAAATTAATGTTTAAGAATTAATAATACATGCAGCAGCTAACATATGCATTCCGCTCATACAACTACATTGCACATTCCTGCTGTCAATACTGGTCTGTGTAACTTTAAATAGTCGTTGGTGTAGCTCTCGGACCAGAGCTTCAAACACACATAACAGAAGTATGTGCGCCTAGGACGGATTAAGGAGGAAGGCACTTGCGCGCACATCATATTCTCGCTATTTCTACGTCTTTCCTGTAGCTCCGAGAAACGAGCAAGCGTTGCGATACTTGCGGTGTGCAACCTGCGGATGGTATTACGCCTATACAATGTTCCAAAAATCAAAATAAATCTTAATGTACGTAATCTCATATTGAGAAATACACATTCTACGAAAATATTGGGCTTCCGCAGCAAGCATAGCATGTCCTGAGAAATCGCCCCTGGTGTACAATGGTTGTATGTGTAATCTTTTAATATGTAAATTTTTGTATACAAATTAAGAAAGCATGAGTCACTAAAAAAAGTCGATAAAATCCTTTTTTTTTTATTTTGAAAAGTTGGCAACCCTAATGGTTCTGGTGATGGCAACAGCAATAGTAGAGGTAGCAATGATGAAATTTAATTTGCATATTTCTCAGATGAGTTAATCCTACATAAGGGGTAAACACAATCGAATCAATAACTCAAAGGAAAAAACTGAACACTTGCAGAAAAAGAAAAGAAAACATCGATCCTGATGGGTAAATGTCTGGACACAAGTATAGTTGGTACCTGAAAATGATCTTTTTCCTTACACTGCCTTGTTATTCCTTCCAATGTCATTGCACATTAGAAACTAATCGGATACAATTGTGCCATTATCTAATTCCTTCATATGAGTCATTTTACGTGGTCTAACGGTTATTGTAATAGTCTTTGGATCCCAAGTTTGTGGATTCAAGCCCAGCAGAGTGTGATACATTTTTTTGGATGAGAAAATCTAGAGTACAACTTCCTCCAGGGATCCCATATTACTTAATCTGCAACACTTTACTTCTATGAAGGACAAGCAACAGAAATCGGTCTTACTGTACGCTGCATGCTCTGATCTACAAGAAGCTGCCAATATACTAGTATTGACATCTGTTTCAACTGTTGATCAAAATGCTAAAAAGAATTTTTTTTTACTACAAAAAAATACATATTTCGCTAAAATCTTGAAATCAATTCTGCAGCATTAATATACTTCTGTCTTTTTGAACAGACAGAATAAGAAATGAAGCTCTGCTAGAAAGTGTGGGTGAAGAAATAATAATGCTGAAACTTATCACAAAGAGAAAAAGAAAATGGCTGAGAAGAAACTTCCTACTGA
The DNA here is from genome assembly GCF_040183065.1 of Periplaneta americana. Taxonomy (NCBI): domain Eukaryota; kingdom Metazoa; phylum Arthropoda; class Insecta; order Blattodea; family Blattidae; genus Periplaneta; species Periplaneta americana. The sequence continues at coordinate 170,725,264 of NC_091127.1, forward strand.
AGGATGCAATGAAAAGAATAGTGTATGGGAGAAAAGTTTGGGACAGAAGTAGAAATCAGATAATAGACAACATTAAGACATATACGGATTGTATGTGGAGACCAAGAAAATAGGAAAGGTTGGAGAATGCTGGGTTTGCAGTGAAAGTAGAAAACTATGAATGAGTAACAAATCGACTTTTCAGTAAAAGTAACATACTAAGCAATCACTGTTATTTTAAATACTAAAACAAGCAATTTCTTAGTCATAAAGAGAATATGGTACAACAACATCCACAATTTTATAAATAACTATGACGTAATTATATCTACTATTACGGAATGTATTTGTCAATTTATGTTTTATTTCTTGAGAAACAATTCCACGGCCGTTGAGAACCAATAACATTATTTTCTTATTACTATGAGTCCTCCCTCATTCATGCTATTACCTTCCCCCAAGCTTAATTCAATGATATAACATACACATTAACTGCATTTTAATACTGACTTTCTTCTATTGCTATGCAATACAATTATGTAAAAAATACATCAATATAAATCATCATGTAATATGATAACAGTGAACATTCAACATCCCACTACTAACACTATTATTTTCTCTTTCTGACTTTACGGTCCTTGAAGGACCAGAGTCTGCCAAACAACTGAAGCCCATTCTTTTCTGTCCACTAACACTATTATTACCAGCCACCAAAATTAATATGCATTGTTCCTTACCTGAGGTTCTTCCATACTAAGCGTACGGAATTCACGAACAAAAGATAAAATATACACACAGAATGAAGTTGCAACAATCCATTCTGAAACAGTACTGACTACATGCATCTCCCATCCGCCATCTTCTGGATACCACTTCCGAGGATCTTTCCCTGTTAAAAAAAAATTGTTTTTATTTCAGACATGGTGGATATATATATATATATATATACACACACACACACACTCTCTCTCTCTCCCCCTCCCTCCCTCTCCCCTCCCCCCTCTCCCCTCCCCCTCTCTCTCCCCCTCTCTCGCCCCTCTCCCCTCCCCCTCCGCCCCCCCTCTCTCCCTCTCTCTCACCCCCTCTCCCCTCCCCCTCCCTCTCTCTCTCACCCCCTCCCTCTCCCCCTCGCTCTCTCTCTCACCCCCTCTCCCCTCTCTCTCTTTTTTTTCCTACACACATGCACATAACCCTGTATGCACAAATTTTTGTATTCAGCTCAAGTGGATGATCAAATGTGAAATCTTTACTATGGCACTTTCTCATGGCATGATGATGAGATGATTGTGGACAGTTGGTGACATTTTATACAGACTGGAAGTAGAGGATGGAGCTGAAACTGGAATTCACTCAAGATTATTATGTTGCAGTTGGGAAAAACGCCACCCACTTTGATGGTGAAATTCAGGCAATAGAGATGGCACTAATACATCTTCTCTACAGAATAAACAGCTTTCAGTTCAGTGACTTGTACGTGGTTTGTACTTTTGTACATTTGTACATGACCTTCATCCGCCAGTTCGAAACGCACAGATAATAGTCAGAGATATAATAATAATAATAATAATAATAATAATAATAATAATAATAATAATTCTTTATTTATACTGGCAGAGTTGAGGCCATAGGGCCTTCTCTTACACTCTACCAGGCCACAAAGTATACAAGCAGTTAAAATTTAACAAAAAGTTAAAGAACAGAATACTAACATATTACAAATAATAATAATAATAATAATAATAATAATAATAATAATAATAATAATAATAATAATAATAATAATCATAATAATAATAATAATAATAATAACATAATAAAATCGACACTAAACAACATGAAAATAATACAATAATAGAAAAAAGAAAGTAAAATACATTGGAATATAGCAAAACGAATTCATTTAGTACAATGGTTAATATGGAAAACGTAAGGTAGAATATAACAAAATGGAATGTAATAAAACAATAATAAAAAGAAAAGAAATACGAATATTAAATAAAATTCACAATAAAAAGGCTATAATAATAAATTCATCGGCTGATAAAGAGAACAAAAAGGGGAATGGAAGGAAAGAAGTATATAGCCTATATTTTTACAAAACTATCGCAGAGGAAAGGGCTTATAACTGAAAGGAATCTAATTCAAAAAGTGCAATTTTAATTTATTTTTGAAACTAGACATGTCCGACAGTCTCTGACATGTTGTGGTAGAGAGTTCCAGAGATGAGCTGCAGAGACGGTAAAAGATGAAGAGTAGAAGGATGTTCTGTGTTCAGGAATGGAGATTGTGATATGGTGTTGTGAGTGAGTATCTATTTCGTGATATGAGGACAAATGTTGAAAACGAGAAGCTAAGTAGCTATGGTTAGAGGTTTGAAGAATATTGAAGAGTACAAGAGATATATACAATGGAGGGGGAAAGGAACTGGCCACACTATTCCATTATCTGCTGACTTAATTGCCTCATGAGCGATGCCTTACTGGTGTCAGTTATGAGGTTCAAACCTGTCTTCGAACAGTTGACTAAACAATAAATGACATGACATGTGTGTTTTCCAGTTCAAGTGATTATTATCCAATACCAAGCCAAGAAACATTGTGCTTATAATATTCTTTGAGACCAGCCTCATGGTCTAGTGGTCAGAGCTTCTGGCTATAGTTCATGAGGTCCCGGGTTCGATTCCCGGTAAGGGCACAGGAATTTTTCCTTAAAGGGGATTATTCCTGTGTTCGTCCATGGTCTGGAATTTAGGTTAAGTTTAGATTTAAGACCTCTCCTGGCACCACATTATCATAATCATCCTATCACATCATCGGGGTAATGTAACTCCGCCTTCCAGGCGCCCCAACCTCAGAAGTGGGTTACAACTAAGCCACGGCCAGGAGAGAAGACCAGAAATGTCGAAAAGACAGCCTGGTGGCATTGGATAAAAAAAAAAATAATAATAATAATAATATTCTTTGAGATCAATTCTATTTGACCTAATACTGTAGAAAAACTGAACATTATTATGTGTACTATATTTGATTACACAGGTTTTATCAAGATTAAGTGTTAGTTTATTTGCACTAAATCATTCATTTATTAACACTACAGTAGAAGCCCAATTATCCGTCACCCTATTAACTGTGTGTTAAATTGGAAAAATTCTATTAAAGAAATTACCCTCAAACTAAATTCAGCTTGTTTTGCTATTAGATCTATGCAAAAGACAGTAAATATCAATACCTTAAAAACAATATACTTTGCATACTTCCACTCGGTAATGAGTTTTGGAATAATATCTTGGGGAAATTCCACAGAGAGTAACAATATATTTCTATTACAAAAAAGAGTAATTAGAATAATAGTAGGTGCCAAATCTAGGGAATCGTGTAGGACTATTTTCAAAAAACTACAAATAATGCCCATGGCTTGTCACTATATCTTTTCATAAATAATCTTCCTCGTATGTAATCGTGAAAACTTTGTAACTAATTCAACAGTTCATAGCATAAATACACGTCAAAAATGACTTTCATACTCCATCGGCAAGTCTATCGTGCTATCAAAAAGGAGTGTGTTATATGGCAGTAAAAATTTTAATAGCCTCCCTATCGATATAAAAAATGAAACTCAAAACATAAGATTATTTAGGGCCAAATTAAAGAAGTACCTAATTTCTCACGCCTTCTATTCTGTAGGTGAATTCATGACATTCAATAACGCTTCATGAAATTGATACTAAAACTTTGTGTTGTACTAGTAGACTATATTGTAAATCTCTTCTGCATATATTTCATCTAGACTGTGACTATAAATTAAGACTTTATAATAGTATTAAGTTTTTTGACTTGTTCCATATTATAGCTGTAAGCAATGTATGAATACCATGGAATGTTAATAAATACAATACAATACAATACAACTGATCTGCAGATTATCCGTCTTCCTCAGATTCTTTTTTTTTACAGAAAAATTCGAAGTTCTGTACATCATTATGTTAGTACTGAACATATATTTCCTAGAGAGGGTTATAAAATCCTTTACCATTACACTGTATATAGTATGAATGCTGCTACACTGTCGGCAACATGAACAGTTACTTGTTATTCCCATCTTATAAAAGAATCACAACCTGCTTTCAGAGAAATGTTCCCAAGAAATTTCACACAACTGCAAATCCGTGCACCATTCAGTATTGTAGTACTGTTTGAGTGGCTGCTCTGTATTACTTCTATGCAAAATGTCTTCCATAAGTGTCAAAAGAAAAGTGTTGTAACCCTTCGTGCATATATACCTATCTATGTTCTCCATGTTGTTTATCTAGCCTTTTTTCAATCAGTCATTCAATACGGAATAATAGGATGGGATGGAATGACAAAGACTATCCTCACTCCATTAATATTACTACAAAAACGTATCATCAAAATTTGTCTGCATAAACCACTTGATTATCCGACACAATTTATTTATTCTGATTCCAAGTATTAAAAATTGAGCAAATACATAAACATACAATACTAATTTATTTTCACAAAAATCGAAGGAATTTTATAGCTGAAAAACATATACATAACACCAGAAGAAATGTCCCAACTCTTTTTGCAGAACCTAAATGCCACACTACAGCTGGATTAAGACACAGTAGGAATTATGGACCAAGACTATACAATTCAGTATTGAAAAATAATCCAGACCTAAGCAAGTTACACATTCTTAAGTTTAAAAATAAAGTGAAAATGTTTCTATGATATTTGATAAATTTTATTATTATTTTTTGAGTGTTACTAGCATTATATGGTATTAATTTTTATTGTATTTATCTGATGCATGTAACCATAAGATAAAACATTGTAATAAATACAAATAGATCATTTTCTTAATTAATAACAGTGTATATCTCCAATAAATGATTTCTAAGCATCGCCACAGATACACTTGATTATACTTGCCACTATCGCTTGTCACTAGAGAGTTCTTGAAATTTATATTTTCCCAGCCATTCATAAAATATTTTGATATGATACCTCTTGCACAAAAGGGGAGATCTATAATTGAAACTAGATTAATATATTTCAGTATTATTTGTATTTATCCTGGCAATAATGAACAGTTTGACTCGTAGACATTTTGTTTTTGCAGCTTTAACTTCCCATGATTGTACGAGAAGATTCGAAGAGAACAGCAGTTACGTAGACTTTCGGCTCCCCCCTACTACCAATAATGCACAACACAATGTCAATACGGCGGTTGCTGTCGTCTGCGATACAACAAACTTTTCTGTTGATTTTCGAGTTTGTCATTTGCTTCCGGTTATTATATGCTTATTTAAGTTGTGTTAACTCTCGCTAGTGGTTTTATATTTTATTTTATCCGTCTTATTATTTATTTTATTATTGTAAATATTTTTGTTTTATCACTATTATTATTATTATTATTATTATTATTATTATTATTAATATTATTATTATTAATGAATTATTTTCTATTACAATCTTTGTATCATTTCTGTCACGATTATGCTATTATTATTATTATTATTATTATTATTATTATTATTATTATTATTATTATTATTATTGTTACTATTATTTCTATCATCAGCATTATTATTTGATCCCTGTAAAATTTATGTAGACTACTGGACTGTATCCGAGACGAGCATATGCTCATTTCGGGTATCCATACATATGTATTCATTTCAAATGTAAATTGTAAATAAATTTGAATTTGAATTTGAAGTATCGAAAAAATGTGCAAATAATTGAGCGGCTTGGGAAAAGAGAAATTGTGGTATGAGTTGTATCAGAATACGAGATTGGCGTTACAATTGTGCGCAATTTAACAGAAAACAAGGATAAAATGCAATGTATCACTGTACTTCACTTATTACGAGCATAATATTGCACAGTGTAGTGTTTCTAGCACGGCAGGAACTTTAAATTACGAAACTTACGTATTTATACACTTACTTTATGAAAATCTCTCATGGTACTATCATCCGAGTTTTTCGATTAACCCAGTGGTGGGCAAAATGAACGCAACCCACAAGACAGGATTTAAATGGCAACTACATACTGTGGGAGGGGTTGCACTCTACAGTGCAGTGACGGATTTACAGACAGTTGCGCCACTACACTCCTACCTACCATATGTAATTAGAATAGTCCATTCACGTGATATTTAATTAATCATTTTTCAAAGCAATGGATTTATATCTGTGCATGCTATTTTCAGTTGCGCAAGGAGATGAGCATCGCTTAAGCGGGATCTGTGGCTGGACTTTATAAATTTCATTTTAGAAAACAGCTGTTCACACTGTTAGGTTGATGAATACATACCGTCATTTCCCATAACTATGGTCCTGGAACACAACTATGGTCCACGGTACAACTAATCAAAGAACATTGTAGAAGTAACATAGACCGTTCGTAGATAGCTGCAGTGACTTGAATTCAAACTACAGTACAGCAAGAATATAGATAAACGAGGTACTACATTATGGAGTACAAAATTGGAATAGTTGTATCGTGGACAATAGTTATGTTCCAGGACCATAGTTATGGGAAATGACGGTACTCATTAGTTTTGAAGCAAACTGTCTAAGCAGTGGATATGTAGTACTGCACATCTTTTAAAAAAATTTTAGCCCCCAGTAGACCTTCACATTCTGCTTTCAAGAAGCCATCATTCTGCAAATCCAGTACCTCTAACTGCAATTCTGGGATAACATTTTCAATTTAAACATGAAAAGGAGTGGCAAAAATATTGAAATCTTTCTCCATCCTTTGAAAATCACTGAATCTGTGTTCTTTGAACTCGTATAACAGGTGATCTATTTTAAGAATGTACATATTTAAGTTCGCGTCCTGAATATTTGTAACTGATCCTAAACATGAGAAATGAAAGAACCGCCTTTCTTGTAAGTGTGATATCCTCTCGATTCGTATGGTTCTGCGAAAGACATTGTATCACTGATGAAGCTCCGAAGTACAGCAGTCCAGTATAATCCGCCACGTACACGAGCAGTATTTTCATGGAGTGGGGGAAGGGGAAGGTAGGGGGTAAGTTTGATGCTTCGCTGAGGTCTGACGTCACTGCGGCAATGCTACAGGAATGCCCACCATTGGATTAACCATTCAGTTCAGCCCCTTCATTACCAGTGCTTATTAATTCTGTATTAACACAATACGAGTACAATCAGATCAACCTTAACCTGAGCACTTGCACCCCAGCCTCAGGCTTTTTGTGATAATGATTACCACTCTTGTTCTGTGAATGATATTTGTCGCCAAACAATCGCGTTCTTGTACATAAACAGCAGCTGAACCGTGAACTTAACCCAGGTTCTTGTAATAAGTGGCAAAATGAGTCCGAGGTAAAACTATAAATTATTTAAATTTAATATGGATATTAAAACATACTCTATTAACTTACCGTGAAACTGAAGGTGTGAAATAACTCCAGTAATACTAAGAAGGATGAAGAATATGGTGCAGATCATAGCTAGTGCAACTCGTATGTGTGCCATAGCAATACTGTTTGCCAATGGATGAAGGTAATATGAGCATATCGCCTAAAAAAGATACATTGTATTATTTTCAAAATATAAAATCTCACTAAAATACATTTGTATTTACACAGCAGATAATTCATATAAATGTCGGCATAAACATGAATCAGATGTATAGAATTATCAGCTTCATCCAGACGTAAAGCTTCTATCAACAAAAGTAATGTAATAAATATTCTCAAAAATTACAGGTTGTACAAATAATGCAGTTCTACCAGGAAGCGCTCTTCATAATGTACTAATCATTTAATGATCACACAAGTAAGTAATAATAGTATCAATTCAACATGCACAAACCAAAAACCAATTTTGGATCTTCAGAAGCATTGTTAACATATCCACTGTTAATTTATTAGCCGTTTTAAAACTTTCAACAAATACTCTATAATGATAATACCGGAAAGTTCACGGAAAAAGTGGTGAATGGCTCGCCAGTGCTTTCTAGCGGCAGGGATTGTAGGTGGCGAGGATGACGTGACGAATAGAGCGTTGAACTGTGATAAGAGCTTTGTTCTTCAACAAACACATGATGTCATAAGGATTATTCTCATTATAGTTGTAGCCTACACAATGTCAGTTAAACGTGGAAATGTTTGTTCTATGTTTTTTTAAAAACTATGCCTAGCAAAATATGCTAGATCTTTCTTCAGATTTCCAAAAGATAGAGATAGGGAGTAGTCATGTAAACACCAGTAGAATATTACTTTTCTGTTACAAGATGATGATGATGATGACGATTATTATTATTATTATTATTATTATATTAATACTGCTTCTACTACCGGTACTACAGTTATTTGCTTTTGTCTTTTAGGTTTGCCATGCTCATATAGGTAATTAAACGCAGACAGACGTTAATTAATGAGGTTAATAGGGCGCGTCAGCTACGATCGCTATTTGCGTTCTTATCTAAACTTCTTTAAAAAACAAAACACAAACAATATCATAAGCAAAATGCGAGCACTAACTAAAAATGCTGTCAACAGTTCTAGACGAAACGTTTAAAATTAGAGGGATAGAAGATAAATATGTACAAAAATCACAAAATATATTCAGATCACTTTTGATTGTCGGACTTCAATAACCATAATTCGAAACATTAGGAGTAAGTAAAAATAGAGTGTAATAAATTGCAAAAGTATACCGAAGTTTCATATCAGTCATAGGACTGTTAATTTTTAATAAGCTACTCTGTTTTTAATAACAGACTGAAGATAATTAGTTATTCATTCACTGAATTTAACAGCTCCTTCTTCCGAAAATATGAGTCAAAATCAAAGCACAATGAAAGAATCGCGAAGGTCTCAAATAAACATATTAGATCTTGCACCGAGGAAGCTGCGGGTTTTCTGATATTAGAAACAACAGACCATACTCCTCCATCGTGTAATTAGATAGTCCATTAGCAATGACATATTCTCTGTATTAACAGAAACAGTTACTAAACTGCATAAATCTACTTTACATTGTCCATATAAAACACAATTTCTTTATAGCCTAGTTTATCCGTATAAAAAATTGAAGGTCTTTACTTTTTAATCCAAATAGTGTGTCTTGAGATGGGTAACATAAAAATGTGAATTGATTTTGTGAAGAAAGGGAACTCATGTTTTTTTCATAACAAGTGATTCAGATAGTTATTTGGACAAATAATTTGCCTAGTCCTATATTTTAAAGGCATTATTAATATTTCACTAAATTAAGATCATTTTTTTTTTTTACGATTCAAGACATCCTAAAAGATAAAAACTCGCTCAAGCGGAAATGACAGCTCTAAACACAGCAAGTCCAAATGCCGATTTAATTAAAATTGTTCAAGATGAATTCATTAGTCACATGTGTGCTTAAAAAGAAGGAAATGGGGAAATGATATTCCAGTTATGATAAAAGTTTTGCCACATTCCATTAATGTTCACCTCATGACGAAAGATTTCTAAGAAGAAAATTATGTTTACCAACAGGTCTCTAAAAAATTGACATCATGAATTTGGTATAGGCTCGGTATAAATCGCACCATTCTACAATTAATTATTAAAAATAAAATCTGATATTGTACCATTGAATGAAAAGGTTGTAACTATTATTGTTGAAGATAAAATATCTTTGAAGGAAAATATAATTTATAATGCTAAAACAGACACTTTGAGGGATTCGTATAGACAGGCCTAATCAACAAACTTCAACTGACGTAAAATTTCAGAAGTGCCATTTGCAAACCAAGCAATGATTTTCATTATTCGAGGAATGTGCAGATTTTTAAAACAAACTATAAGTTATTTTCTATCAAAAGATACAGGTCTGCTGAGATTTTAAAATCACATCTGTTCGATGTAAAAGATGAAATACAAGATACAGGCTTCCTCCCTAAAGCAGCGACTGTGCCAGTATCTTCACTGACAAATATTTCAATGTGCTAATAAATTGTTACATCAAAAATAAAATGGATAACCATTAGCCAAGGAACGAAATACGTGATGTATGAAAGTTTCTAAAGTCATGCACAACTAAATCATAATTACATTTCAAAATACGAGAATTGTTTCATTTCATTTCTATTCCAATAACTTTGTAACTTCTTACTAATTTAAAATGTTGTGAACCTTAATAATAATTTAATAATTTATTTATTTATTTAATCTGGCATAGCTAAGGCCAGTAGGCCTTCTCTTCCGCCCAGCCAGACTCTAATTCTAATTGAATACAATTGCTTACATAGTTATTACATTAATATCTAGACCATAAAACAACATGAAAGTACCTTGTGACTCTAAATAAAACTATTGATTTGCATTTTTTATTGACATCAAATGAACACACCTCCGTTTTTTCCTTACGTAACCTAGCATGCCGCAAGGAGTGTATAAACAATCCAAGCCGCTAGATAGCAGCACAGTCACTTTTCGCCGCCGCTTGCAATGCTAAACCGGCAAGCTTTCCAGTATTATTGTTATAGAGTATTTGCTTTCAATTAGCAATAATAACATCTTTATTTTTCACGAAATATAATTACCTTAAAAATGCAAGATTTTAATTGTTAAATATCTCCTATGTGTTGTGATAACATTAAGTTTACAGTTCGTGTGCATTAAAAAGTCTAAAGTGAAATATTCTCTACTTTCCGTAGTGTTTCACTTTTTCTAACATTTTGTTTCTTTGAAAAAGATTTTCGAAAAACTATATATATTATATATTTTTGCATTAAGATTTTGATTACGGATTGTATGAAATAGTTTAAAAACACATTTTTTTTGTAGAATAATGTAATTGTTTTTTAAGATACTTTATCAACTGTGATGGTTAGCTAGCATCTGAATGAAATGAAGGTGATAATGCCAGCGACAAGAGTCAGGGGGCCAGCACTGAAAGTTAGCCAGCATTTGCTCTCAATGGATTGAGAGAAAACTCAGGAAATAACCTCAAACAGGATTTGAACCTAGGCCTACTCATTCAAGGACAGACATGCTAACCATTATTTCACAGTAGTGGATTAAGAAAGTGGTATTCAATCTTTTTTTTGCTAGTGTAACCCACAAAATACATTTTTTTTTTTTACCTTCATACCCCCAAACTATATTGCAATTAATTATTTATATAAGAAATAACAAAAGACCGAAATTGATGTTGTATGCAAAATAAATTATTATTATTATTATTATTATTACTATTACCATTATTATTATCATCACTATTATTACTATTATTATTATTGTTATTATTATTATTATTATTATTATTGCCACTGCTATTACTATTATTATCACTTAGTATTATTATTATTATTATTATTATTATTATTATTATTATTATTATACATAGCTACTGTAGTTATTAATGCAATTATAATACTGATGAATTATGTAAAATGTTATTGAAGCAAGGAAAAACATAAGTTCATATTGTAAAAGAAAATAAAGGTGAACTTCAATAATTATCAACAAGTATTAATATTTGAGGAGAAAAATGGCAGTTGACATTGGACATATACGTCAACATATATGCCTAAGTTGGAGTCAGGCCACAAAGAGAAACACTGAAAGAGGAGGATTCGGTCCGGTGCTGTGGATTGGACTCGGCGTAGCTCAGTGGTCAGAGCGCTTGGTACGTAGAACCAGGGACCTGGGTTCGATCCCCGGCGCCGGAGCGAATTTTTCTCCTAAAATATTAAGTGTCAATATCACAGATATTATTCTGTAGGATAAATTAATAAAATAAATCTATAATATCAACAAGTATAATAAAATAAATGTAAGTTTTTTTTTTCTTTTGCACGATCATGTTATTTTTGTTAGGCCTTGAAAGTTAGAATTCCCACACAGAAACTTGTTGCTAGGGAAACCATTCTTCATAACAAAAACTATACTCAAGTAGACTCATTACAATGCACTTGAGGCATTCAGAAGTCAACATGATTAACTCCTTTTCCAAAAATTTTGAGTGAACTTATTGTTACTTAGTTACCATTACAGTGCAGTTTTACGAAGGCTTTGGAATAATATTGCTTATAAATTTTTCAATGGAAAATATATTGTACTTGCAATTTTTAAAATATGATTTTGCAAAAAGTGTTGTACAATACTCGTTTGTCAAGCGCATTACAAAATCTCAGTTGCTCTGCTCGTTTTTCAAACTTATCCTCGATTTTGTAAAAAGCACTTCCCAACCTTGTTTAGTCATAAAACGTACAGGTTTCGATTAATCGCCTAAAAAAATTGCAAATTTTACTCATCAACTGTAATAGTGTAACTTTGGAAAGCCAGCAACACTACTGTAAAGTACTTCAAGTAAAATAACGCACATTCATAAAGTGAAGAAATATGTACTGCTATTTATATTCTACAGAGTTGCTGTATGTAGCATTTAATTTAAAAAAATACTCAAAATTCTGAATAAATTATTCGTAGTAACAAAAACATTGTTTGGAAAAATTTGCTTGATCTATAACTCACGTGAATAAATCTAATACATTTCCTCCAATCCTATACATTAGTTCAATAATATTCTAATGTTACTTATAGGCCTACATTATTCTGAATCACTCACTCTTGCTATTGGCAAAGCATTCCACTGTATTCAACTTATTATACTTCAATACAGACAAACAAAGATAAGAATAATTTCGAGGGAAAAATTGTTCCGGAGCCGGGTATCGAACCCGGGACCTTTGGTTTAACGTACCAACGCTCTACCACTGAGCTACCCGGGAACTCTAACCGACACCGATCCAATTCTTCCCTCTATATCCACAGACCTCAAAGTGGGCTGACAACCGTCAAGCAACCAACTTCGAGTGCACACTAACTCTGTGTGACTTAAATTGTGGTTTTCTGTTAACGAACAGTGACGTGTATTATGCAAATCAAGATTTCAGGTATAACTCCCTGTAAAGTTGATTTGAATAATTTCGAGGGAAAAATTGTTCCGGAGCCGGGTATCGAACCCGGGACCTTTGGTTTAACGTACCAACGCTCTACCACTGAGCTACCCGGGAACTCTAACCGACACCGATCCAATTCTTCCCTCTATATCCACAGACCTCAAAGTGGGCTGACAACCGTCAAGCAACCAACTTCGAGTGCACACTAACTCTGTGTGACTTAAATTGTGGTTTTCTGTTAACGAACAGTGACGTGTATTATGCAAATCAAGATTTCAGGTATAACTCCCTGTAAAGTTGATTTGAATAATTTCGAGGGAAAAATTGTTCCGGAGCCGGGTATCGAACCCGGGACCTTTGGTTTAACGTACCAACGCTCTACCACTGAGCTACCCGGGAACTCTAACCGACACGGAGTTAGTGTGCACTCGAAGTTGGTTGCTTGACGGTTGTCAGCCCACTTTGAGGTCTGTGGATATAGAGGGAAAAATTGGATCGGTGTCGGTTAGAGTTCCCGGGTAGCTCAGTGGTAGAGCGTTGGTACGTTAAACCAAAGGTCCCGGGTTCGAAACCCGGCTCCGGAACAATTTTTCCCTCGAAATTATTCAAATCAACTTTACAGGGAGTTATACCTGAAATCTTGATTTGCTTAAACAAAGATAAGATTCATCTTTACCTGTAGCCAAATATACACAGTTCCCAATCCAAAGCAAAGAAAGGCACCAGTAAGATGTACAATGATAACATTCGTTTCTTGAAAATTTGCAACAAGACTGAGACCAAAACAAGACACAAATCCAATCCACATTGCTATTTTGTTGTGTTTTACAATTGATGAAGATAATGTATAGTTTCTGTAGTATTCATCTATTTGTCTGTAGCGGATGTAGATTACCAGTACCACTGAAAAAAATAAATGTACAAATTAAATGACTTTAATATAAAAATTAACAAAGACTATAAACTTAACTCCAAATAACACTACATCAAAAATGCTTCAGAATTAAACACAAATAATACAATTTTATTAAATACAAATTCGGTTACAAATAAGCCATTGCCAGGAGAGAAGACCAGAAATGTCAAATGAGAATCTGGTGGTATTGGAGGGGAGGGAGGTATTGTACCTTGTATATGAACAGTACAGGGGAAAAACAACCAAAGTCACAATATTCTCTTAAGGGTGATGTCACCTTCTAATTCAGCACATTACTGTAAAATTTATTGATGTTCATAATGAAAAAGTAGGAAAGGATGACTGTATCCATGGTGATAATTCTCCTTTATCAGTTTTGGTAAGAAAAAACACTGAAGTTTACAGTAATATATTGAATTAGATGATGACATCACCCTTAAGAAAATTGTGTGACTTTGATTGTTATTCCTTCTGTGCTCTTCATATGCATTATCACCATTTTAGAGTCCATGTACCGTCAGTAGTTCAACTGGTGCTTGATGACTGTGTCTTCTGAGGGTAGGGGTTTATGAGTATGGTAGGTTACGATTATCGATATTCTTTGCAAATTTATAATGGACACAACTGAGGGATACGACTTTTAAAATAAATTTATATCTGAAATAAATAATAAACGATAATGATAAGCATTTAAATTAGTTTATGCTCGACCATGCCGAAATGTAGTAATTATACACCTGGTAGCAGACCTTTAATGGACCTCATTAAAGTACACCTATTCATTAAAGTTCAGGTGTTCCACCAATCAGAAAATACCACTGTAGCAATATGAAAGCGCAAGTATCGATTATTCTCGGATATGCAATCGAAAGACAACTGTTTTCGCAGGAGTTCTGCAACAATTTTAGTAGACGCTGGCGGCGACATCACAACATTGAAACGTCATGGAGGCTGGAAATCCAATACTGTTGCAGAAGGTTATGTTGAAGAATCGATCCAAAATAAAATTGAAATCTCAAATACAATATTAAACTCAGCCGAAAAAAACAACACACACATTAACATCAATTCACAGTCATCTTCCAGCCTTTCACAAAGCACATTCCCGCATATTCATTTCACCAATTGCACAATAAATCACCTATTTTTGAAATAAAGTCAGTTCTGTCACTATAATAATAATTAGCGTTAATTGTAAATAATATTCAAATAAATTCAATTTGTCATCTCGTTTTTCAATGTCTAATTCAATTTCAAGGTTATATGAAGATTAATGTTTATTTTACTCTCTAGATTATATCAAGGTCAATGTCGACATTTGTTTCTCGGAAAAAATCAATACTTTCGCGTCTGTGCACATCTCACAATTTACGAGGTATTGCACAAGGTCAGTTCCGCTCCTCAGTCAGATAAGAATAGCATGAATACTTCTGAATAATTTCAAGTTAGAAATATGGTCGAGCATAAAAAGTCGTATGAAACTTGACTATAATGGTAATTAAGATGCTCGTATGAAAATTATGAAACTCGCTTGCGCTCGTTTCATAAACATACTCGCGTCTTAATTACTACCATTATAGGCTCGTTGCATAATGTACTATTCAAGTATTCAAGTATTATTAACAACACAAACTTACACAAGACTGTTCCACCATTCATCAACTGGCCAAACACACAACTCTCTGGAGAATGAGTTGCTGCATCACTGATGTAAGGAAAATCAGGTTCTACATGTCCTAACAATACGGCAGCAATATATCTGAAAATATAACACGTTAATCAATATGTTAACGTATAAAATATATCTATGAAAACTCACAGGAATGAAGTTTTGTGCTACAGAAGTGCATATAATTAAACCAGATAAAACACAGAACCACCTCGATTACTGGGAAATAGCGAACAGTTGATCAGTTTGAAGAACATAAAACTATACCATCCCTTTTAAGATGTTTTAAGAAGCGAGTTACTTTTTCTATGCACTTTCCTACAACTAATTTTCTTTTTATGTTCATGGAGTGTAGAGGTAAGATTATTTTTATCATCTAGGTTTTAGTTTTTTCAGAAAGAGAACACAAAAATTGGAGATGTTCATAATGGTAATTTCTTATAAATTTTAGAATTGATTGGAAAGTATGATGACGTGACACAACAACATCTCTCTAAGTTCAACAAAATCAGGATTAAGGTAAAAGCATGAAAGGACATACACATTATTTGTCATGGAATTCTCAAAATGAGTTTATTAATCTTGTGCAAACGAAGTTCTACAATAGAGAAGAGACATAATTTTCTACGGAATAATACTATACTGTTTTCACTGTAAGAAAAATCCTATTGTAAACACAAGCACGTGGCTGTCATACCCGTGATTGGCTCACAGTCGAAACACTCACACGACGCAGAAAAATATAGTCCGTATTTGGAAACTATCATCTTGTATTATTTGAAAATAAAAAATTGAATTCTAGTTGTTAAATACGATGAAACATATAACTTCACTCATATGTAAAAGGATATGTAAAAGAAAAGCTACTTTTATATATTGTTATGTACTATGAACGCGGATGAATACAAACAATAATACCGAGGTAGTCTGTTCTTGTAACAAGCTGGCGTCACTTGAGCTCGCAGTTGTTCACGTAAGCACTTGGTACTGAAGAATCGCTTCTGCATCCTTGATGTGTGTGGTTATTAATCATAAGAATAGAAACTCTCTCAAAAGCGGAGAAAACAAATAGTCTTAAATGTATATAATAAGTTATGTGAGTTTTAATTAGAGTAATTATAAAGTAAATGTTTCCTATGCAAATGAATGCATAGTAGTGAGGTTAGGCCTACTTGACGGGAAATGTTTAACATGAAACAGAATGTACAACAGTAGGCGGGGACACGTACTGAGAATCTATGGCGCCAAACAGCAGACAATGAAGCCTCAATTCAGTCACGTGATATTGTTTACATTTGGATTTTTCTTACAGCGAAAAGATTATAGATGCAACACCAGATATCCCTCACAATGAACAAAACGTTTTAATTCTCAGATATTCCAAAACCAAGACTCAAATTCGATAAACATTTCATAGAATCCACGAACTATAAAACATAAAACACCTCTGCAAGACTGTCGTCTGCAAGGCTAAGCATGGCAAAATGAGAGATGATGAAAGAGAGATGGAACGGAGAAAAATTCTCTCCGGCACCGGGATTTGAACACGGGTTTTCAGCTCTACGTGCTGATGCTTTATCCACTAAGCCACGCCGGATACAATCCCGACGCCGTTTAGAATCGTCTCAGATTAAGCTCCATCTCTTGGGTTCCCTCTAGTGGCCGCCCTCTGCACTACGTCATAGATGTCTATGAACGCAGGACCGAAGTCCATACATGTGTTGAGGTGCACTCAGATGAGTGACTGATTGGCCGGGATCCGACGGTATGGGCGCCGTCTTAAATCACAAAGTGATTTATTACGCATATCATATATATTTTGATGTACCGAAGTACATATGATATTTCCATGCAGATATTCTGCGTCATCACATGATGAAAGAGAGATGGAACGGAGAAAAATTCTCTCCGTCATCATGTGATGACGCAGAATATCTGCATGGAAATATCATATGTACTTCGGTACATCAAAATATATAAAATGAGAGATGTTTAATCCTGCATTTTAGAAAAAAACAAATGTGGCTTCTTCTCTCCCTGCAGAGCATATACACAGAACTGTGTGGGAGTCAACACTGCAAAAATCAAAACCCATGATGTTATAACATTTTTCGGGGACATAAAAAGCTTATGCTTTATTCGCTCAGTCCTGCATGCTAGCAAGTATTAAAAAAACATGTCCTACTTTCTCTCCAAAGCCTCTAAGAAACAAGAAGAAGTGAAAGAATACAAGCTGTGCGCCCAATTTTTAAACATTAACACGGAATACTTGTTATGTTGGAAGTCATTCTTGGAAAGATGGCTACAGAATTAGCTCCATCCGTGAACACAACTAAAGGTCTGAAAAACATTTCATGTCATGATGTCGAGACCTGAACAAGATTTAAAAATTACCAAACATGTTATTAAGAATGTTGTTCCAATAATTACATGTAATCCGTGGAAACCTGTTGCAATAAAGAATGTAGAACCGTAGTTTACACAGTACAGCATTGAATTTAATTATCAATGATTTAAAAACAAGATTTGAAGCATCAGATACCATATGTGAATTGTTCTATCTGTTTTGAATTTCCAAAATTTAGACGATTGCCAACTTACTGCAAAAGCAACAAAACTTGTGAATACATATGAGAAAATCTATCAGACAACTTGAAGCACGAAATTCTTCATCACAAAAGTATGTACAAGACAGTTTTCTGCACTGAATGAAACCTGATTAGACTTCTGAACGCAATTTATGACAAGAAACTACAAGGTATATTTCATAATATCTGTCTTGCCATTAAACTGTTTTGTACAGCACCAATCACGTTTCGAACATTTATGAAAGCTATGGGTTAACATTATGAAGATTTAATTTACTACATTGAAGTGAGGTGACCCAGCTGCAGACGGATGCTACACAGATTCTTCGAGCTTTGTGAGGTAATTGCTGAATTCATGAACACAGGGGTTACCTGTTCCTGAGTTAGAAGACAAAGATTGGTTCAATGACCTGGCATTTCTGACCGATATTTGTGAACATTTGAATCAATTAAATACACATTTGCAGAGAAAACAACAAAAATATAGTGAATGCGTATTGAGACGTGAAAACATTCATTTCGAAACTAGATCTGTGGAAATCTCAAATTTTAGAAAACAACCTGTACCACTTTCCTAGTCTCAACTCTTCAGGAAACGTGATACAACAAAAACTATAAAATTACAGCAATCTATTAGAAAACCTACATACAGAATTCAATTGTCAGCGATTTAGAGATTTCCAACAAATGGAAAATTATTGTTTGCTAATCCAACAACTGTTAATGTGGTAAGTGTGCATTTGAATTTACAGTTGAAAGTTATAGAAATGCAATATATGGTAACAATATTTTAAGGTTAAAAAGGTACTTACGTTCCTAAAAATGTGCATGGGAATATGATAAATATAGCTAGTGGCAACAGGTATACTCTTTCATAAACCATTCTGAATCCTGAAACAAAAACACAGTACCACAATCAGTTATTGCTAAATTTTGGTAGTTTATGTCTAATATCAGGAGAAATAACACTTCTTTTTAAAACCTCTGCAAACGCAACGTAGCTTTGTTGAATGCAAAAAAGAGCACTTGCCAATAAACTCCCTCTCTCATTGCAAAACACCCACACATACCACACTATTGCAATGACATTAGCTTGTCACATAAGAAAGTTTAAAAACTACATTAGTCTGTCACATAAAGAAGTTTAAAAATTAACTTTACACAAAGATTGAAATATATAATTTTGTAATTAACACCAATGAGGCTCTAAGTAAATCAAGATGTCAAAACTGTTTTAATAGCGAATAACTTATACTATACATTCAATATCACAAATGAAAAAGGTTATGTTGCGTATCTTATGACAGTTACGGAAATGAATCATTAAACCCAGTATTCATCATTCTTAACAAACATTTTTAGGTATTTTTGCTTACCGTTCAATCAAACAAACACAATAAATAACATATAATTTAACAATATTCCGTTCTATTCTTATCACATCATCCCGGTTATATTTCCTGTCTTCTTCCGCACAAAATGCGTTCCATTGTACACATCTCGTTACACTCGCATGCAGGGAGCCATCAGCCATGTGCGGTGAGGATAGACACTTGTCATTTATAGATGGCAGGAGCGCTGCAAGTAGCGAAATGAAAAAAGATTTGAAAATATTGAATTCATTCTTAATCCGTAGTATTAAGCTTTTTAGTGTCAGGCATATTAACATACAAATTTCGAAATCTCGTTTCTTTTAATTGTATAAAGACCATTTTGTCGATATTGTTTGATATATCGATATTGGTCTGTCCTGTACATAGTAGTGATGGGCGAAGTTGTTCTTTTCCCGGAACAGTTCCGACGGTTCCGGTTCCGAAAAAATACTAAGTTCCAAATAACAGTTCCGAAATAACAGTCACCAGTGGTGATGAGTCGGAGTCGTTGAGTCGTTCAAACGAACGGTACAGTACCCTCTCTCTTCACCATACAGCTCACACTGGAGCACTCATAGGCATGACATAGTACACATTCTTATCTATAGATGGCACTGCAATGCACATTCGAATCGATTTTGCAAAAATTGCTGTGCATGCGGACAGAACTCAAAAGCTTAATGTTAGTCATTACACAGCTGTTAACTACAAGGACAGAATACAACACTTTGTTTTCGTACATAAAGTTATAAAGACATGGTAGCCAACTAAAAAAAAATAACATAACATTTAAAACATATGGTATGTAATTTCTGTTCTCTCTATTACATAATAAAAAAAAAAAACAAATCATTTTTATTTTTACTTTTCTTAATGCACAGTTATAATAATAATAATAATAATAATAATAATAATAATAATAATAATAAATATTACAATTTCGTAAATAAAAAAGATATATATTGGCAGTACTGAAACCTGGAAACCCCGCAGTGGGTTAGTAAAATGTTGGAATCGCATCTTTACCAAAGTGTAATTTAAACTTCGCATTAAACCTCGCTCTCCAAATCAGTACTTATATGGGTAGTTTCCAACAAATAATGCTACAACATTTTTGTCGTTCTTTGATAACAGAGAAGATAGCACAAAAACTTGTGCTTGTCAGACTTAACCTCAACAAACGACATACAGACATTTTAACTAAACCACTCATTACCATTTACGACTTTAACCTTTGTATAGAATCAGCTGATCAATGAATTAATAATAGTATGCGTACTTTATGACTTTGTAGAATGTTTATAAAACAGAATTAGTCAACTAATGGTGAAATAAACCATAAAGGGGGAATGATTATTAAATACTTACTATAACATTACAGATGATTGGCCAGTCTTACAAATGTTGATATTAAAGTTCGCGCCACCGCAAGGATTTCAATTTCCATGCGCCCCCCTCCAACCACGTGAGAGTTTCAAGTACCAACTTCATCCAACGAAGTTCCAAGTACAACATAAAGAACAACGAGAACAGTGTAACTGCAGCTGTCGTTGGTTCATCGGAACAAGCTCCGACGTTCCGACTGTTATCTCGGAGTCGGAACATACCTTGTGCAACGCGGTACTGCGAGCCCGCAACAGCTGGGCAAGTGAGCAGCTCGGAGTCGGAACACTGTTATTTCGGAACAGGAGGTTCTGACCTACTGTTCATTTTTGCAACAGTTCCGAGACCGGAACAGTTCCAAAATAACTGTTGTGTTATTTTTTACCCATCTCTAGTACATAGACAAATGGTCTCCCAGTCATCGGTCTGTCTCCGTGAAGTGCAGGCGTGTTCACTGTCATCGTTTATCATCCACAACTCATTCATGTTTTTTTTAAATAGTTAGTCACCGGTCGGTGCGGTACTTCGGTGCTATTTATTCAGTACATAACAGAATACAATTTTACATTAGAGAATTTAGCTGGCTACATGGGATCATTGAATTGAACCTCAGGCCAAGAAAGAGAACGAAGAAGAAGAAATGGTCTCCTCTGACGCCATTCCACAGTACATATTACCTGCTCTCAAAAACAATATACGTTTATATTTATGTATTTATTTAACAATAACATATACATAAAAACGTTACATTAAAATACCCCGAAAGAGCAAAGCTGATGCTCGGGGACAGAAATTTAATTATGTATAATTAAACATTTTTACCTTTTCCCAGATGCTGGGAAAGAGAGTCCAATCTTCTTTCCAACATTTCACGAATTACGAGGTCGTACAAAAGAATAGCAAGTTCCCAAAATCATCCTGAAGATAACGTCGGCAAGAAAGAGAGAAACTGTGACATTCAATCTACTGCTGAACTAATGTCTATCACAAATATGTTACACTTATTGAGTGCAGTCACTTACATACCTACAGGTATGTTAAAAAAATATTCAAACAAACAGCAGGTCAACATTAACTGAAACCTGTCCATACCAGTTCCTGGTTATTTTCCCGAATTCACATTCCCGAAACCACAATCCTGAATGTAATTTTGGTCGAATGGATGTTTCCCCGACTTCACTATCCTCGGTAGCGCAGTTGGTGTAGCACTGGCCCTCTGTGCTCGAGGTTGCGGGTTCGATCCCAGCCTAGTGTGATTAAATGCGACAAGCTCATGTCAGTAGATTTACTGGCATGTAAAAGAACTCCTGCGGGACAAAAATTCCGGCACACCGGCGACGCTGATATAACCGCGGCAATTGCGAGCGTCGTTAAATATATCATAATTTAATTTTTTCAACTATCCCGAGCGTAAATGG